>NC_050097.1:41268397-41571427 GCF_902167145.1 Zea mays | reverse complement strand
AATTTAACTATGTGATTCACAAAACAAACTATAGAACTGAACATCGTGTACAAACTTAAGATTGATGTATAGTATTCAAATTTTAATTATACTACCATCTAGTAAAATGTAACTGCAAAAAATATCTTTTTTATATTGATATTTTTCCTGTGTCTATCATGCTATCTAGTGCAGTTCATATTGGTTTTGGCATGTTAAAAGACACGGTAACCATTAAAAAGAATCTAGAAAACTGAAATTCAAAGTGCAAACATAAGGCTACTGAAAAGCCAATAGTAATGATATTTGAGTGTGTAAAGACTGCTCAAATCTGGGCTTCCCTTACCATATAGGGAAATTTTGGTTAAGCAACAGAAGAAATGGTATGCTAAATGTGATTTCTGCATCTCCTATTTTTTGTATTTGGATACTTAGAAATGATATTTGTTTTCAGAGAATAGATGGGTGTAATGAGTTCTCTGCGTGATTCTAAGTCAAAAACAATATGTTCATATCTGAATCAGAATAGTATAATTAACACCTAATGAACAAGCCTCATGAGCAAAACAAAAAAAATGATGAACCAAAAAAGAAGTAAAACCAGTATAGTGCAGATTTCAGAAGTAAAAAAGAAGTCAAAATTATTCTAGCTTAAGATTTTAGAAGTAAAATACAAGGGTGGCTTATTTTGATTTGCAAAGAAGCAAACATGGAAGCACCTGCTGGTTTGCACTCCAGCGACAAAACAGACTTCTCAGGAAAGAGCGCTCTTTATCAGAAAGAATATACTGCGAAAGGCACTCCCTAGTCCCCCAGTACCAGGGGTAGCACCACCAGAAAGAACATACTATGAAAGGGTGCTCTTTATCAGTTACCATGACCAGTCACCAGCAGTCCAGCATTGTGGTAAGAACACAAGAGGCCAAGAGGCTGTGCCAGGCAGTGCGACGTCCGAATAACTGGTCATCACAGCAGCCCATGGCCATCACTATCACATGGTGAAGAAAGATCTTGAGACACATTGAAGACTCCTCTAGTTATTGCAGATGCTACAAAATGGTGAGCCCCCACGAGCTTTCTATTGCAGGATACCGATGGAAAATCATTTGTAACCTCACAAATGCCAGAGTAGTGAGCAGGTACTGGATAACTATTAGTTGATTAGCATCAAGAGCCTATTGCAGGATTTATTCCTATGTCAATGAGGCCAACGATGACTCCCTGACTCGCGAATTGCAGACCAAATTCTTGCACCCAGGCTCACTGTGGCAATCTAAGGAATTCAGGGGTATGAGTTATTGCTATCCTAACTGAGTAATCCAGCATCAAATTCAGGGGTATGACCAGTAACCTTTCAGACTATGAATTAGACTAAGTTTCATTTTTGGTCTTCTATAGCACTAAACAATATCTAATTGAGTAACCTATAGAGTTTGAGATAGTCACTACTTGTGTGTGCAAATTTAATAATAATAGCAAAAAATAAGATGTTTACAATATGAAGAGGTATTAAAATTTTTAAATGTGGATAGAGTTCAGCCACATAGAAATTGTTGGTTGGCACTTGGAAACGGAAGCTGATGGTACCAGTTGCTATTTTTGCAATCTAAAGCTCATTCTTAAAGCCCTTAACAAGTAGCATAAAAAGTTGATGAGAATTGTGTTAGTCATAAGGAAAATTCTAAACATAATAATTGGTCTCACTTCAAAGCAACACAATCAAAACAATAATAGTTGAAACACAAAGTGTTGATCAATTCAAAGTGCAAAGCTTCTAAGCATATATCTAGATCAATGAAGCAGACCTGAGCAGAATCAGATATCAGTAGCAAAACAAGATCACTGATTGACACAGTCTCCCATATATCACCCAGAGTCCCACTCTCTTCGATGAATCCTGCTGCTTGGGCTTCTTTAAAAGATTTAAACTATTTCTAGAGACCAATCTGAAACCAAAACAACAGAATCAGAGATGCAAATGCTGTTTATTGCTTAAGTAACATCGAGTCAACAAGAAATGAAGGAAAATATGACGGCCCTTTGAAGTAATGAGATACTTTGTTATTTTTCCCTGTCCATATGTATACAGGGAAAAATACCTGTTTCGACAGTTTGTGTTTGATCCACAATTTTCATGATATATATCACCCAACAGAAAAATGCAATAGCAGATAAAACTCACCAGCAAGCAATTTTCATGCCCTTCACCACTTAACAGAAAGAATACAACAACAGATAAAACTCAGCAGTAAGCAATTTTCATGTCCTTTACCACTTATCAGAAAAAATGCAACAATAGATAAAACTCACCAACAAGCATATTAGCAGCAAGGGTATGTAATTAATGAAAGGTGTCCAAATCCCTGAAAAATGTGACCACACATTGGTGAACTGAATAATATTTCAACAGCAGTACATAACTATAAATTGCAGAATACTTAATTATGATGGCACATCAAGGAATTGAAAAAAGCAAGAACTAATAAGGATAATACACTATACACATCATCCAACCATACATAACTAATAAGGATAATCTCTGCAGAAATCCAAACCATGACCACAGAGGCTGAAGCAGAGAAACAGGCTAAATCCAAACCATGGCCACGACCAATCTCACTACGGCCATGCTGAGATTTGGATATGTTTGTAAGGTGCTCGTGTGCCAGATGGAGAAAATACTAACATGGGCCATATCCTTCCTTCTTCTAACGCTTGACAACATCATCATACAAATGATGGCTTAATAAAATACTAACATGGGCCATATCCTTCCTTCTTATGTAATCATTTCTTAGCTGATTTGGTAGTGCATTTTCAGGATCTAGCTTCAACAATTCTCTCGCACCATAAGTTTTTAACAAGCTTATACTTGAGCCTATTGACGGATCTGCGGGAGTAAAAGTGGGTGACAATTCATTAACCACTTTTGACGGTGTTTTCACATAACAATTCAGAACTTGAGGATTGTTTTCTGGTGATTTACTTGTATCCTCGACATGGTGAGGATTCCTTCAGTCTCTATGCAGAGCTAATGACATCAGAAGAAGTTTTCTTGTCACTGCTTATAAGAAATTAAGTACAAAAGAAGCAGCTAATGACTTCTCTATTATGCTGGAACATAGAAGTTGATCTCCCATAGGAAGGTTCCCTCTTTGCATACTTCAGCAGGTCAGAAACACTTCCAAAAATCCGCCAATTCTTGTATGGTCAGAGAACGGGACAGTCACTTGAGTTCAGATATATTTGAGATAGCTACTTCTTAATACCTAAATACAAAAATACATAATTCAAGCCTAATCTGCGCTTGTTACACCGTGTCGTTGCTGCAGCATAAGACAAGTATTCAATAGCTACAGTGCTATATAGAGAAAATTTTGCAGCCACCGCACAAAACAGACAGCCAATCAGAGAAATAAAACCACCCAAAACAGTACACTGTCCCTTCCTGAATCTATCCACCATCGTTATCCCAATAGACATTGAACTTCACTTAAAAAATAAAATAATTATTTAGTTCAAAATCTGTGTTTCTTTAGTGTAGTGTGCCAAATTCAGTTATTTTACCCAAACCAAGTAGTTATATATGAATGTATACAAAAAAGTAATAGGTGGTGTCATATAAGTCTTTTTTTACTGTCAAGTACGTATACTATCCAGATTGCTATCTTCTTTATGCTCTATGTTTGGACCAGAAGAGGGTCTTTGATTATTCAGCCTCTCTTAAAATATTACTTCTGCAGAGTTGCAGGGGAGTCCAAGTATATAAAGGTGGAGACGGAGCTAGTTGCTAAAGGAACGAGAGCGGCAGAGGGAGGAGGTGTGCATGCGTACCTGAGTAGGCGGAGCGACCGGCCGGCTGCAAGATTCAATGGGAGATAAGAACGGGGACGGTGGCGACAAAGGTAGGAGGAGCGCGAGGGATCCGGCGGTGCGCCGGAGACCCATCCTTTTCACTCTCCGTGTGTCGCCGGGGCTGGGGCCGCCAGTCAGGGGGGCCGAGAGGCGTGCGGCGGGATGTCACCGCCGTGGGAGCCGGAGCCACCAGCGATGGGGGGCGGGAGACGCGCGACTTGGCCCTTGTGCAGGGTGGCGAGGATGGAGCTCGTTCCGGACCTGGCGAGCACGTCGCAGAGCGGACGGGGATTGCAGCGGGCGACGCGTGACTTGGCCCTTGTGCGGGGTGGCGAGGATGGAGCTCATCCCGGACCTGGCGAGCACGTCGCAGAGCGAGCGAGGATTGCGGAGGGCGGGCGGGGATTGCGGCTGGCGGATCGCGGCATTCGCGACGGGTGGGCGGAGGGCGGGTGATAGTCGCCTAGAGGGGGTGAATAGGGCGAAACTGAAATTTACAAATATAAACACAACTACAAGCCGGGTTAGCGTTAGAAATAAAAACGAGTCCGCGAGAGGGTGCAAAATAAATCGCAAGCAAATGAAGAGTGTGACACGCGGATTTGTTTTACCGAGGTTCGGTTCTCGCAAACCTACTCCCCGTTGAGGAGGCCACAAAGGCCGGGTCTTTTTCAACCCTTCCCTCTCTCAAACGGTCCCTCGGACCGAGTGAGCTTCTCTTCTCAAATCACTTGGGAATCAAACTTCCCGCAAGGACCACCACACAATTGGTGTCTCTTGCCTCAATTACAAGTGAATGTTTGATCACAAGAAAGAATGCCAAAGAAAAGAAGCGATCCAAGCGCAAGAGCTCAAATGAACACTACAAATCACTCTCTCTAGTCACTAATGCTTTGTGTGGAGTTGGGAGAGAATTTGATCTCTTTTGGTGTGCTTTGTAATGAATGCTAGCTCTTGTATAATGGTTGGAAGCTGGAAAACTTGGATGCAATGAATGGTGGGGTGGTTGGGGTATTTATAGCCCCAACCACCAAACATGACCGTTGGTGGAGGCTGTCTGTCGTATGGTGCACCGGACAGTCCGGTGCACACCGGACATGTCCGGTGCGCCAGCCACGTCACCAAAGTCGTTGGATTCCGACCGTTGAAGCTTCTGTCTTCTGGGCCCGCCTAGATGTCCGGTGCACACCGGACATGTACTGTTCAATGTCCGGTGCGCCAGTAGGGGCGTGCCGGACTTCTGCGCGCTTCTGGCGTGCATTGAAAACGCCTGCAGGTGACCGTTGGCGTGAAGTAGCCGTTGCTCTGCTGGTTCACCGGACAGTCCGGTGTACACCGGACATGTCCGGTGAATTATAGCGGAGCAGCCGCTGCGTTTTTTCGAGGCTGGCGAGTTCCTGAGGCGGCTCTTCCTTGGAGCACCGGACACTGTCCGGTGAATTTTAGCGGAGTGCCTCTGGAAATTCCCGAAGGTGGCAAGTTTGAGTTGGAGCCCTCTGGTGCACCGGACACTGTCCGATGTGCACCGGACAGTCCGGTGCCCCAGACCAGAGGTGCCTTCGGTTGTCCCTTTGCTCCTTTGTTGAACCCAATACTTGGTCATTTTATTGGCTGAGTGTGAACCTTTTACACCTGTATAACTTATACACTAGAGCAAACTAGTTAGTCCAATTATTTGTGTTGGGCAATTCAACCACCAAAATTATTTAGGAACTAGGTGTAAGCCTAATTCCCTTTCAATCTCCCCCTTTTTGGTGATTGATGCCAACACAAACCAAAGCAAATATTGAAGCGCATAATTGAACTAGTTTGCATAATGTAAGTGCAAAGGTTGCTTGGAATTAAGCCAATATTAATACTGACAAGATATGCATGGATCGTTTCTTTATTTTTAATATTTTGGACCACGCTAGCACCACATGTTTTGTTTTTGCAAACTCTTTCGTAAATCCTTTTCAAAGTTCTTTTGCAAATAGTCAAAGATAAATGAATAAGATTTTGCAAAGCATTTTTAAGATTTGAAATTTTCTCCCCCTGTTTCGAATGCTTTTCCTGTGACTAAACAAAACTCCCCCTTAAATGAGATCCTCCTCTTAGTGTTCAAGAGGGTTTTGAAATATCATTTTTAAAATACTACTTTCTCCCCCTTTTGAACACAATAAGATACCAATTGAAAATACTCTTTGAAAAACTAAGTTTTTGAAATTGGTGGTGGTGCGGTCCTTTTGCTTTGGGGGCTCATACTCTCTCCCCCTTTGGCATGAATCGCCAAAAACAGAATCATTAGAGCCCTTTTAATACTCTATCCCTCTTTGGTCATAAATAAATGAGTGAAGATTATACCAAAGATGGAGTCCTTTTGCTCTCTCCCCCAAAGATGGAGAGTTGCACGGAGCGACGGCGAATGATGAGTTACGGAGTGGAAGCCTTTGTCTTCGCCGAAGATTCCAATTCCCTTTCAATATACCTATGACTTGGTTTGAAATATGCTTGAAAACACATTAGTCATAGCATATAAAGAGATATGATCAAAGGTATACTTATGAGCTATGTGTGCAAATTAGCAAAAGAAGTTTCTAGAATCAAGAATATTGAGCTCATGCCTAAGTTTGGTAAATGTTTGTTCATCAAGTGGCTTGGTAAAGATATCGGCTAATTGATCGTTAGTGTTAATGTAAGCAATCTCGATATCCCCCTTTTGTTGGTGATCCCTAAGAAAATGATACCGAATGGCTATGTGTTTAGTGCGGCTATGCTCGACGGGATTGTCGACCATTTTGATTGCACTCTCGTTATCACATAGCAAAGGGACTTTGGTTAATTTGTAACCGTAGTCCCGCAGGGTTTGCCTCATCCAAAGCAATTGCGCGCAACAATGGCCTGCGGCAATGTACTCGACTTCGGCGGTGGAAAGAGCGACCGAATTTTTCTTCTTTGAAGCCCAAGACACCAAGGATCTTCCCAAGAACTGGCAAGTCCCCGATGTGCTCTTCCTATTGATTTTGCACCCCGCCCAATCGGCATCCGAATAACCAATCAAATCAAATGTGGATCCCCTAGGATACCAAAGCCCAAACTTAGGAGTGTAAGCCAAATATCTCAAGATTCGTTTTACGGCCGTAAGGTGAGCTTCCTTAGGGTCGGCTTGGAATCTTGCACACATGCATACGGAAAGCATAATATCCGGTCGAGATGCACATAAATAGAGTAAAGAACCTATCATCGACCAGTATACCTTTTGATCCACGGACTTACCTCCCGTGTCGAGGTCGAGATGCCCATTAGTTCCCATGGGTGTCTTGATGGGTTTGGCATCCTTCATTCCAAACTTGCTTAGAATATCTTGAGTGTACTTCGTTTGGCTTAAGAAGGTGCCCTCTTGGAGTTGCTTTACTTGAAATCC
This sequence comes from Zea mays, assembly GCF_902167145.1. Taxonomy (NCBI): domain Eukaryota; kingdom Viridiplantae; phylum Streptophyta; class Magnoliopsida; order Poales; family Poaceae; genus Zea; species Zea mays. The sequence continues at coordinate 41,564,190 of NC_050097.1, read as the reverse complement.
TAAGAAATATTTCAACTCCCCCATCATAGACATCTCGAACTTTTGTGTCATGATCCTACTAAATTCTTTACATATAGACTCGTTAGTAGATCCAAATATAATATCATCAACATAAATTTGGCATACAAACAAGTCATTTTCAATGGCTTTAGTGAATAGAGTAGGATCGGCCTTTCCGACTTTGAATTCATTAGTGATGAGAAAATCCCTAAGGCATTCATACCATGCTCTTGGGGCTTGCTTGAGCCCATAAAGCGCCTTAGAGAGTTTATAGACATGGTTAGGGTACTCACTATCTTCAAAGCCGGGAGGTTGCTCAACATAGACCTCTTCCTTGATTGGTCCATTGAGGAAGGCACTTTTCACGTCCATTTGATAAAGCTTAAAGCCATGGTAAGTAGCATAGGCCAATAATATACGAATTGACTCAAGCCTAGCTACGGGTGCATAGGTTTCACCGAAATCCAAACCTTCGACTTGGGAGTATCCTTTGGCCACAAGTCGAGCCTTGTTCCTTGTCACCACACCATGCTCATCTTGCTTGTTGTGGAAGACCCATTTGGTTCCTACAACATTTTGATTAGGACGTGGAACTAAATGCCATACCTCATTCCTAGTGAAGTTGTTGAGCTCCTCATGCATCGCCACCACCCAATCCGAATCTTGAAGTGCTTCCTCTACCCTATGTGGCTCAATAGAGAAAACAAAAGAGTAATGTTCACAAAAATGTGCAACACGAGATCTAGTAGTTACCCCCTTATGAATGTCGCCGAGGATGGTGTCGATGGGGTGATCTCGTTGGATTGCTTGGTGGACTCTTGGGTGTGGCGGCCTTTGTTCTTCATCCTCCTTGTCTTGATCATTTGCATCTCCCCCTTGATCATTGCCGTCATCTTGAGGTGGCTCATTTGCTTGATCTTCTATTTCATCAACTTGAGCTTCATCCTCATTTTGAGTTGGTGGAGATGCTTGCGTGGAGGAGGACGGTTGATCTTGTACATTTGGAGGCTCTTCGGATTCCTTAGGACACACATCCCCAATGGACATGTTCCTTAGCGCGATGCATGGAGCCTCTTCATTACCTATGTCATCAAGATCAACTTGCTCTACTTGAGAGCCGTTAGTCTCATCAAACACAACGTCACAAGAAACTTCAACTTGTCCAGTGGACTTGTTAAAGACTCTATATGCCCTTGTGTTTGAATCATATCCTAGTAAAAAGCCTTCTACAGTTTTAGGAGCAAATTTAGATTTTCTACCTCTCTTTACAAGAATAAAGCATTTGCTACCAAAAACTCTAAAATATGAAATATTGGGCTTTTTACCGGTTAGGAGTTCATAGGATGTCTTCTTGAGGATTCGGTGTAGATATAACCGGTTGATGGCGTAGCAAGCGGTGTTGACCGCCTCGGCCCAAAACCGATCCGAAGTCTTGTACTCATCAAGCATGGTCCTTGCCATGTCCAATAGAGTTCGATTCTTCCTCTCCACTACACCATTTTGTTGTGGCGTGTAGGGAGAAGAGAACTCATGCTTGATGCCCTCCTCCTCAAGGAAGCCTTCGATTTGATAGTTCTTGAACTCCATCCCGTTGTCGCTTCTAATTTTCTTGATCCTTAATCCGAACTCGTTTTGAGCTCGTCTCAAGAATCCCTTTAAGGTTTCTTGGGTTTGAGATTTTTCCTGCAAAAAGAACACCCAAGTGAAGCGAGAATAATCATCCACTATTACAAGACAATACTTACTCCCGCCGATGCTTATGTAAGCAATCGGGCCGAATAAATCCATGTGGATTAGCTCAAGCGGCCTGTCGGTTGTCATGATGTTCTTGTGTGGATGATTGGCACCAACTTGCTTTCCTGCTTGGCATGCGCTACAAATCCTGTCTTTCTCAAAATGAACATTTGTTAGTCCTAAAATGTGTTCTCCCTTTAGAAGCTTATGAAGATTCTTCATCCCAACATGGGCTAGTCGGCGGTGCCAGAGCCAACCCATGTTAGTCTTAGCAATTAAGCATGTGTCGAGTTCAGCTCTATCAAAATCTACTAAGTATAGCTGACCCTCTAACACACCCTTAAATGCTATTGAATCATCACTTCTTCTAAAGACAGTGACACCTACATCAGTAAAGAGACAATTGTAGCCCATTTTGCATAATTGAGATACAGAAAGCAAATTGTAATCTAATGAATCTACAAGAAAAACATTGGAAATAGAATGGTCAGGAGATATAGCAATTTTACCCAAACCCTTGACCAAACCTTGGTTTCCATCCCCGAATGTGATAGCTCGTTGGGGATCTTGGTTTTTCTCGTAGGAGGAGAACATCCTTTTCTCCCCTGTCATATGGTTTGTGCACCCGCTGTCAAGTATCCAGCTTGAGCCCCCGGATGCATAAACCTACAAAACAATTTTAGTTCTTGACTTTAGGTACCCAAACGGTTTTGGGTCCTTTGGCATTAGAAACAAGAACTTTGGGAACCCAAACACAAGTTTTGGAACTCTTGTGTTTGCCCCCAACATACTTGGCAACGACCTTGCCGGATTTGTTAGTCAAAACATATGATGCATCAACGGTTTTAAATGAAAAGCTATGTTCATTTGATGCACTAGGAGTTTTCTTCTTAGGCAACTTTGCACGGGTTGGTTGCCTAGAGCTAGATGTCTCACCCTTATACATGAAAGCATGATTAGGGCCAGAGTGAGACTTCCTAGAATGAATTCTCCTAATTTTGTCCTCGGGATAACCGGCAGGGTATAAAATGTAACCCTCGTTATCCTGAGGCATGGGAGCCTTGCCCTTTACAAAATTAGACAATCTTTTAGGAGGGGCATTAAGTTTGACATTGTCTCCCCTTTGGAAGCCAATGCCATCCTTGATGCCAGGGCGTCTCCCACTATAGAGCATACTTCTAGCAAATTTAAATTTTTCATTTTCTAAGTTATGCTCGGCAATTTTAGCATCTAGTTTTGCTATATGATCATTTTATTGTTTAATTAAAGTCATGTGATCATGAATAGCATCAACATCAATATCTCTACATCTAGTGCAAATAGAAGTGTGCTCAACGGTAGATGTAGAGGGTTTGCAAGATTTTAATTCTACAACCTTAGCATGCAAGATATCATTCTTAGTTCTAAGGTCGGAAATGGTAGTATTGCAAACATCAAAATCTTTAGCCTTAGCAAGCAATTTTTCATTTTCATTTCTAAGGCTAGTAAGAGAAATATTCAAATCTTTAATCCTAGCAAGTAAATCATCATTATTATCTCTAGGATTGGAATTTGAAACATTACAAATATGAGAATCAACCTTAGCTAACAAATTATCATTCTCATTTCTAAGGTTGTCTATAGTCTCATGGCAAGTGCTTAGCTCACTAGACAATTTTTCACATTTTTCTACTTCTAGAGCATAAGCATTTTTAACCTTAACATGCTTCTTATTTTCTTTAATAAGGAAGTCCTCTTGGGTGTCCAAGAGATCATCCTTTTCATGAATGGCACTGATCAATTCATTAAGTTTCTCTTTTTGTTGCATGTTGAGGTTGGCAAAAAGAGATCGCAAGTTATCTTCCTCATCACTAACATTTCATCACTAGAGGATTCATATCTAGTGAAGGATTTAGATTTAACCTTCTTCTTTTTGTCGTCCTTTGTCATGAGGCACTTGTGGCCGACGTTGGGGAAGAGAAGTCCCTTGGTGACGGCGATGTTGGCGGCGTCCTCGTCGTCGGAGGAGTCGCTAGAGCTTTCGTCGGAGTCCCACTCCCGACAAACATGGGCATCGCCGCCCTTCTTCTTGTAGTACCTCTTCTTCTCCTTTCTTCTCCCCTTCTTGTCGTCGCCCCTGTCACTATCACTTGATAATGGACATTTAGCTATAAAGTGACCGGACTTACCACACTTGTAGCAAACCTTCTTGGAGCGGGACTTATAGTCTTTCCCCCTCCTTTGCTTGAGGATTTGGCGAAAGCTTTTGATGACAAGCGTCATTTCCTCGTTGTCGAGCTTGGAGGCGTCGATGGGTGTTCTACTTGATGTAGGCTCCTCCTTCTTTTCCTCTGTCGCCTTAAATGCGACGGGTTGAGTTTCGGACGTGGAGGGATCATCAAGCTCGTTGATCTTCCTCGAGCCTTCGATCATGCACTCAAAACTTACAAAATTCCCGATTACTTCCTCGGGAGTCATTAGTGTATATCTAGGGTTGCCACGAATTAATTGAACTTGAGTAGGGTTAAGAAAAATAAGTGATCTTAAAATAACCTTAACCATTTCGTGGTCATCCCATTTCTTGCTCCCGAGGTTGCGCACTTGATTCACCAAGGTCTTGAGCCGGTTGTACATATTTTGTGGCTCCTCCCCTTTGCGAAGCCGGAACCGACCGAGCTCCCCCTCGATCGTTTCCCGCTTGGTGATCTTTGTAAGCTCATCTCCTTCGTGTGCGGTTTTGAGCACATCCCAAACCTCCTTGGCGCTCTTCAACCCTTGTACTTTGTTATACTCCTCTCTACTTAGAGAGGCGAGCAGTATTGTTGTTGCTTGAGAGTTGAAGTGCTCGATTTGGGCAACCTCGTCCTCATCATAATCTTCATCCCCTGTGGATGGTACCTGTGCACCAAACTCAACAACACCCCATATACTTTTGTGGAGTGAGGTTAGATGAAATCGCATTAAATCACTCTACCTAGCGTAATCTTCACCATCAAATGTTGGTGGTTTGCCTAATGGGACGGAAAGTAAAGGTGTATGTTTAGAAATGCGAGGGTACCGTAGGGGGGTCTTACTATACTTCTTGCGCTCTTGGCGCTTAGAAGTGACGGACGCCGCGTCGGAGCCGGAGGTGGATGTTGATGAAGAATCGGTCTCGTAGTAGACCACTTTCCTCATCTTCTTTTTCTTGTCCCCACTCCGATGCGGCTTGTGAGAAGAAGATTTCTCCTTCTTCTCTTTGTGGTGTGAAGAAGATTTCTTCTCCTTCCCTTTGAAAGAGTCCTTTTTCTTCTCCTTCCTCTTGATGCGGGACTCTTTCGATGAAGTGCTCCCGTGGCTTGTAGTGGGCTTTTCGCCGGTCTCCATCTCCTTCTTGGCGTGATCTCCCGACATCACTTCGAGCGGTTAGGCTCTAATGAAGCACCGGGCTCTGATACCAATTGATAGTCGCCTAGAGGGGGGGTGAATAGGGCGAAACTGAAATTTACAAATATAAACACAACTACAAGCCGGGTTAGCGTTAGAAATAAAAACGAGTCCGCGAGAGGGTGCAAAACAAATCGCAAGCAAATAAAGAGTGTGACACGCGGATTTGTTTTACCGAGGTTCGGTTCTCGCAAACCTACTCCCCGTTGAGGAGGCCACAAAGGCCGGGTCTCTTTCAACCCTTCCCTCTCTCAAACGGTCCCTCGGACCGAGTGAGCTTCTCTTCTCAAATCACTTGGGAATCAAACTTCCCGCAAGGACCACCACACAATTGGTGTCTCTTGGCTCAATTACAAGTGAATGTTTGATCACAAGAAAGAATGCCAAAGAAAAGAAGCGATCCAAGCGCAAGAGCTCAAATGAACACTACAAATCACTCTCTCTAGTCACTAATGCTTTGTGTGGAGTTGGGAGAGGATTTGATCTCTTTTGGTGTGCTTTGTAATGAATGCTAGCTCTTGTATAATGGTTGGAAGCTGGAAAACTTGGATGCAATGAATGGTGGGGGTGGTTGGGGTATTTATAGCCCCAACCACCAAACATGACCGTTGGTGGAGGCTGTCTGTCGTATGGTGCACCGGACAGTCCGGTGCACACCGGACATGTCCGGTGCGCCAGCCACGTCACCAAAGCCATTGGATTCCGACCGTTGAAGTTTCTGTCTTCTGGGCCCGCCTAGATGTCCGGTGCACACCGGACATGTACTGTTCAATGTCCGGTGCGCCAGTAGGGGCGTGCCGGACTTCTGCGCGCTTCTGGCGCGCATTGAATGCGCCTGCAGGTGATCGTTGGCGCGAAGTAGCCGTTGCTCTGCTGGTTCACCGGACAGTCCGGTGTACACCGGACATGTCCGGTGAATTATAGCGGAGCAGCCGCTGCGTTTTTCCGAGGCTGGCGAGTTCCTGAGGCGGCTCTTCCTTGGAGCACCGGACACTGTCCGGTGAATTTTAGCGGAGTGCCTCTGGAAATTCCCGAAGGTGGCAAGTTTGAGTTGGAGTCCTCTGGTGCACCGGACACTGTCCGATGTGCACCGGACAGTCCGGTGCCCCAGACCGGAGGTGCCTTCGGTTGTCCCTTTGCTCCTTTGTTGAACCCAATACTTGGTCATTTTATTGGCTGAGTGTGAACCTTTTACACCTGTTTAACTTATACACTAGAGCAAACTAGTTAGTCCAATTATTTGTGTTGGGCAATTCAACCACCAAAATTATTTAGGAACTAGGTGTAAGCCTAATTCCCTTTCAGCGGGCGGGGATTGCGGCTGTCGCGACGGGTGGGCGGAGGGCGGGCGGGGATTGCGGCGGGCGGGCGTGCGGATTGCGGCTGTCGCGGCGGGCGGGCGGGGCAGGGAGGCGGAGGCAGTCTACAATACTCTCTTAATAGTTAGTAGAGATATAAGAACTAGCTGGTAGGAGATATCCAGGGTTAGCTAAAGTCAATTTTTAACAATTTTTTTTTGCTATAAAGGACTCGGATATATATCTGTACTAACTATTAAGGCTCGATTGTAGACTGCCCCCGCCCTGCAACCGCCGCTCCGCTGCTCGCCGCTTCTCCCGCTCGCTTGCCGCCGCTTCTCCCGCACGCCCGCCGCGATGCACGCCTGCCGCCGCTTCTCCCGCACGCCGGGCCTACCACACGCACGCCGCTCGCGCGCAGCACTCCCCCTACGCAAATCACACCACCTCCCGCATCCCCCCGCCGCGAACCCCGCCCGTTGCGAACCTCCCGCCGCTGCAATTCGCCTAAACAACCGTGCACCCTCCGCGCGTCCACCCGCCGCAAACATCGGTGTAGTCCGTTGGCTGCGACCCCGCCGCGATCCCGAGCAAGCCGTACCTGCAACCGCACATGCCGCGACCGCCGCGAACACACGCGCCTCCCTCCGCCCGCCTCCCTCCGCAATCCGTTCGCCGCGGGCCCGAGCAACCCTCGGCCGCGACCCTCCAGGCCTCCTTCCTCTGCTCCCTCACGCTCGCCTTGCTCCGGGCCGGCCGCCTCTCCGCTGCCTCTCACGTCATCTCCTCACTCCCCGCCCCGCCTCCCGCTTGCCTCCTCCGCCGCCTCATCCCCGCGCTCGCCTCCTCGGGCCTCGTCGCCGCCGCCTCCCGCTTCCGCCCCGTCCCAGGTGACCCGCTCACCCTCAACTCCATCCTCTCCTACTGCAGCCTTCGTGCGCTCCGGCCCGCGCTTAGCCTACTCCGTTCCTCCTCGGGGCCCAGCCATAGGTCGCGGCCGACACCGTCAGCTACAACATCTTCCTCGCTGGCCTCTCCGAGCAGGGACACGGGAGGCTCGCGGCGCTCGTGCTCTCCGAGATGTGCAAGCACGGCGTGCCCTGGGACGGAGTCACCATGAGCACAACGCTCATGGGGCTGTGCAGGACCAAACTTATCGGCGAGGCCGCGGCATTGGCGGAGACGCTGGTCCGAGGCCGAGGAATTGATGGCTTGGGTGTGGTGGGATGGAATGCTCTCATTGACGGCTACTGTAAAGTCTAGGACATGGCCGCAACATTGGTGATGGTGGAGAGGATGACTACACAAGGGCTGGCGCTTGATGTGGTGGGGTACAATACCCTGGTTGCCAGGTTTTGCCACTCCGGTGATGCTGATGCTGCATGGGAGGTAGCAGAGAGGATGAAGGCGGATGGAGTGGAGCCGAGTGTGGTCACACACACTGCACTCATTGGGGAGTGTTGTAAGATGAAGCAGATCGAGGAGGCGTTCACTCTGTACGAGGGTATGGTCAGGTCTGGTGTGCTGCCTGATGTGGTCACGCTTAGTGCTCTTGTTGATGGCCTCTGCAGGGATGGCCGGTTCTCAGAGGCATATGCACTTTTCAGGGATGTGCAGAATGATGATGCTATTCGGAGGGAACTTGCATCCTATACTAGAGCAATCTAGACGTTTGTATCCCAACACATGTCCAATGAAGAAGAACGGGTATTTTTGTTTCCCTTCTTGCTTTGTCCTGCCTTTTTGTATGTAATTTGATGAAATACTGAGAGGCTATATACTGAGAAGCTCGTGTACCTGTAAGTCAGTTCTCTCACCTATAGGCTACCGGATTGTCCACCGCACGCTGGATCGGAAGGTGCTGTTGCTGCTGCTTCGCTGCCGTAGGTGCCTCCGCCGGTCGCCGATTGTTGTTGGGAAACTCCAGAGCGATTGGGTTCTTCGCCGCTGCGCGCTGCACACCAGGGCCTGCTGCTTCGCTGCCGCTGGTGCCTCCGTCGCTCGTTGCATGTTGTTGGGATCGATCGGGTCGTTCTTGGCCGCCCCGCGCTGCATTTTTTAACTATGTTTGATTGATTTATGTATATGCATGCATGGTCAATTTAACTATATATATATGTAATCTATTTGTTCATATCAAGAGAAGTTTGTCCCCAAATTTTTTATATATGTAGTAACTATATATATGTAATATGCATGCATGGTCAACGAATGCAGGTTGCAGTAATACAACAGAGCTAAACTGACCATTTGGGCCATTCATCACTTCAGCGTTGCAAGTTAATTGCAAACTACTTTAAACATTAACCTATGATGGCCCAGCTAAGTAACATCATATCTTCAGAATACCGTTTGCCCTGCTTTATGTTATATAAAAAATGGAGCACTTCTCTCTATAAGATATACCACCTCCTCGAAATTTTATTGACATATATTGTAGGAATTCTTTTACTTGACTTTTGCTTCCTTTTGATTGAGCAGGCTAAGAGAAATGCAAAAATGAAAGCTGAGATGAACGAAAAGACTATGAGAAAGTTCCCGGTTTCTCAGAAACACATTGTTTACACCGAACCACTTGAAATACATGCTGGAACTACTATTGATGTGCTTTATAATCCTTCTAATACAGTTCTAACTGGAAAGCCAGAGGTTTGGTTTCGATGTTCCTTTAATCGTTGGATGTATCCAGGTGGGGTGTTGCCACCTCAAAAGATGGTACAAGCAGAAAATGGTTCACACCTAAAAGCAACATGTTCGAAATTCCCAAATTATTGTTCTTAGTATTAATACCTTTCCCAGTGGTTCATTTTCTGCAATTAATATAGTCAAGAGGTGCTAGAGCACTGGTCATCAAGTAGCTCAAGAACTTCTTGTATTATAGATTGTGATGTCTAACCCATATATAGACATGCTTTTTTTGAATGAAAATATAGATATGATATGAACATTACCTATGAAACTGAAACAAAAAATGGCACTACTAAATTATTTTAGAGGAGCTAGCTAATTTAATGCCATAAAACATATGGTATAAGTTTTGTTTTGAAGTTTTGAGAAAGGTTGTGACAGAGAATGTAGCTACTACAAAGCATTGTAGGTAGATCCATATTTTGTTTTAGAATCTTACAGAAAGAGTTTAAACTGCTGCATTTCCCTAGGATAGTTAGTCAAACCTTGATAACATGTGTTACCTTTTTCATCCATATTAGATCAGATTCATGTTGAATCCTGGCTTCTTTTTTATATACTATTTCTGGGATATTTTTTATATTCATGCAGTGAGATTTACTTCTCCTTGGGTTCCCTTGTAATAATTAGATTTAGCACAGAGATGCATAAATTCATATTATTAGCGCAAGATCGAGTGGCAACTCACATCACTGTTTCTCGTCTATTGTTCCATAACACAATGTTTGGGGACCTAGCCCTACCAACCAGCGTGTCCGCGCTTTTCTGGTGCCCCACCCGAGACGCATTTTAGTCAACACTAGATTATCTTAATGTACTTATAATATTTAGTCGATGACACAGACGAGTGCACTTTCCGAGCTTTCCAACTATATGTGTCGAATCATATCAAATTCCTTATGCTCTATACCATTGTCTGCAGGATAATTGATTTTGGAGACATTGACAAGTTTTCCGTGCACGAGCTGGTAATGTTTCTTTTAGTTTCTAAATCCTTCAAGTCATCATTGGCCACATGCTCTTTTAACTCTGAATCTGCACAATTTAACATTTATCCTTATTATGTGTAAATCCAGTTTCGATGGTCGTATTAACTATTTCTTCTGTAGATAATTTTGGATGAGAAGAATGATGAAGTGCGCAAGATTTCTAGCAGAGTAAATGATCTTGATCTGCAACTAATGAAGAATTGAAAAGGTACATTCCGCTTTCATCACAAGTTTTATATGGCACTACTTCTTTTGGCAAGAATTTTTAATTAATAATAGAACACTAGGCAGCTGTAGACAATATATATTGTCCTCATGCTTCCAAATTTTTTATAATTTATTGTTTCTTTTTGTATCCAGTTTGAACAGGAACATTTTATTTGCTAGAACTACTACTGCTCTTAATCAAACTGAAACTCTAACAAGTACATTACCAGGTTATCTTGCTTCGATGAAGTCCTATATGAATCTCCAGGTACTAATTTGACAGTTTGCCTGTGGTACTAATAGAGTGATCGTCTATTGAATACATTTTAGATGAATAGCTAATCATCAATTGGTACTAAATGACATACAAAATTCATCGATGCCTTCTTTTTCTACTATGTAGCTTGCCTACACTGAGGAGTACATTGATGGGCAATTCTCTGGAAACCTTGGAGAGATCCTGATCAGGTAATGTTTCTTGTTCCTTTCTTTCTAGCTTATGTCATGTAATGTCGTGTTTCATCAACTTATGATGGAGTCCGCTCAATTGTTTCTTGAATATACTTTTTTGTAGAACCAAATTGAATTTTACAAGGTGGAATATTGATTGGGTAAAGGTGGGATGCTGACTGGGAAAGCGCTACTCCCTTGTATGAATTGCACTACTTCCTTGTATGAACTAGCTGGTCCATGATTTTGTTTTCATCCTTTTGGTTTTCTTGACATCGGTTTGTTCATTGGAGAGCACATAGGTGTAATGATGCTTAATGTTTCTACATATTAATGTATTTTATTATAACATGTTGTCGCCGTAACAACGTACGGGCATACAGCTAATATCCTATGAAAATCTTAATTATTCACACGGAACTGTATGTGTCTAAGAAAATCTCGGAAGTAGCTTTCAAAGAGAGTGATTTCAAGCGGGAAAAAGGTATCCTTAATTAGCAATAATAATCGGTTATAAATATACAAAAGATACATCGCAGGGAGAAAAGTGGAAATTATTGCTTCATCACGGTACATATATATCGGCGTACGTCAAACGATGGCGTTAATTAGTTTCTCTTTGATAGGCGAACATTCTCATTTTTGCACTCCTTAAGCTCAAGATCACACCGATCATTGATGGCGATCCACCACCACGTACGTGAGCAATAATAGCACGGCATGCTCAGTAGATCGTTGGATCGGCTCCTGTCGCACGGCATGGCTCACCTTGACCATGGCAAATAGGCTTCATATAGCTATTGGCACTGTTGTACCAAGAAGGCAGGTTCCGGGTCAGAGCAGAGCACTCAGCACTGTATAAGATAATCTTCTGCAATTAAATAAAAAAAAACCCAACTCGCGACGCTGCCACTCGGTGGACGCGTGGGCGACGACTTGACGGGATCAGGTCGGGCTGCCAACTGCCAACGCTTCTGCGAAATCTGGCCTCTCGGCTCCGTCAAGTCAAAATCAAACACACGACGCGAGCAAGACTGCGCCCATGTTCCATCCAGTATACCAGTAGTCCAGTACCAGTCCAGTGGTAGCTAGCAAGACCGTAATTAAGCTTGATTTACGCTCTATATTCAATCGATGCATGGAAGCCATATATAGCAACTAACGAACACTTTGCCATATCCTGTATATGTATTAGTTCATAACCCATGGAATTCTGACAAAAAATAGTTATGTAAATTTTAGCTCTCTAAATCACAGATTTAAGAAATTGCTAAATGGCTTTTGGAGTAAAAAAATGTGAGTTCTCCAATAGTTCTCTAAATATAGGTTGTAATTTTGTTTTGTATTTATCCACATAAAAAATAAGTCACAAAAACTATATAATGCAGTCAACATTTTTGTTTAGGGAGTTGTTAAATGGTTGCCAAATATAGAGAGAAAATGAGGTTATATGACAAGTTGTTAAATTTAGAAAGTTCATTTAGAGAACTATTGGAGAATAGTTTTTATGTTAACTACCTAAATTATTGATTTAGGAAGTCTTTTAGAGAACCACTGGAGTTGCTCTTAGAAAACCTACGACAAGCTCTGGCTAGCCTATCCGAGCTCATGAATCAGGCCATGTTTGAATACACTAGAGTTAATAGCTAGCTGCTAGAATAATAGCTAATGGTTCATGGGAGAGGTTGAGCGAAGTACATTCCCCTAGAGCCTTACACAACACTTAGATGAAGCAACCGAGGTCAGTTAATGTTGATTCCTATATATAGGGACATTAGCATGATCGATAAGCCCATTTGTGACACCGGGCTACAAGTTTACGGTGTGTACGAAATCACCATACGACTCTTAGGATTTGAACATTAGCATAAACATGGTAATGTTACTTGTTGGTTTCTTCTCCGGTCATTGCATCTGCAGACAACGTCGCTATTATGATGGGATATTACTAGAACATTAGTATGAACATTAACTCGTTGAGTAGGCGAGTCCAACAGAGCTCGGCTAGCTAGCAAAAATATAGCCAGCTAAAAATACTGGGCTCTTGCTTCTTCATGAGTGCCATAATTATGATCTTTTCGACAATATGATCATCTAGAAATGAGCTCATGATCAGAAGAAGCCAACTTTCCTGAATCCAGGAAACTTTCAAAGGCTTGTCCCTGCTAGTCTATAGGGTCAAAAGAAGTTCAATCCCCCGTTTGATTTATGACTTGTGTGATCGTTTCTTTTTCTTTGTTCGTTCCTTTTTTTTTTGGCTTGGGTGACCTATTCTGCTTCTTTAGTTTAAGTTTATCGGTGGGCCTCAGCCCCTCGCCTCCTAAAAAAATAAAGGCACTTGGATCACCGGTCTCTGAATACCAATTAGGCACGTACAGCGGCATTAAATACGCTGTCTCGAAGGAGCCATGTAAACAGTAATTAAATGAAAAAAATCCAACATGTACACGAATTAAGGAGGAGGAGAGATGCACATGTCATTCTTTCGTGAAGAGACGGTTTCAGCCTATGCCCCAATACAATAGACGGTAAGACACCACTGTATAACTGTTGTGGCATTTGTTCCACACATGAATTAAAAATTTATAGACAGTTGTTGGTGTCGATCTGGACGCAAAACACTAGGAGTGTACTATGTGACGATGCTCTCTATGGAGGCACGGACGGTCCACGGCACAGGGCCGGACGATCATGACCTGGGCGCAGGAGCGGATCCTCCTTTGCACTCTCCGGACGGTCCGCGCTTGGGGTCGGACGGCCCGCAGTGGCGCGGAGGGTCTTCTTCTCCGTAAAAAACCGTAGAACTCACCCCCGGGAGAGATCCCGTCGAGGAGGAGAGTTACAAGGTGTTGCTCCAAGTCGAGCTGCCCGATGCGTCTCTAATCGACGTAGAGTCGAAGAGAGATTATTGTGCAAAACTAAACTAGATCTAAAACTAAGGCTAGATTACTCCTACTCCTAGGAATTGGAAGAATGATGCTGTCGGGGACCATAATTAGGGGTACCCTCAAGACGCCTAATTCTCAGCTGGTAACCCCCATCAGCATAAAGCTGCAGAGGCCTGATGGGTGCGATTAAGTCAGGAATCAGTCCATACGAGCGACTCGATCACGCCTCGCCCGAGCCTAGCCTCGGACAAGGGCAGCCGACCCCGAGGGATTTCCGTCTCGCCCGAGGCCCCCCTCCAACGGCGGACACGTCTCCGGCTCGCCCGAGGCCTTGCCTTCGCTAAGAAGCAACCCTGACTAAATCGCCGCGCCGACCGACCGAGTCGCAGGAGCATTTAACGCAAAGGTGGCCTGACACCTTTATCCTGACGCGCGCCCCCCGGCAGAGCCGAAGTGACCGTCGTCACTTCGCCGCTCCACTGACCGGTCTAACAGAAGGACAGCGCCGCCTGCGCCACTCCGACTGCAGTGCCACTTGACAGAGTGAGACTGACAGGCAGTCAGGCCCTGCCAAAGGCGCCATAGGAAACTCTGCTCCGCCCGACCCAGGGCTCGGACTCGGGCTAAGCCCCGGAAGACGACGAACTCCGCTCCGCCCGACCCAGGGCTCGGACTCGGGCTAGGCCCCGGAAGACGGCGAACTCCGCTCCGCCTGACCCAGGGCTCGGACTCGGGCTAAGCCCCGGAAGACGGCGAACTCCGCTCCGCCCGACCCAGGGCTCGGACTCGGGCTAAGCCCCGGAAGACGGCGAACTCCGCTCCGCCCGACCCAGGGCTCGGACTCGGGCTAGGCCCCGGAAGACGACGAACTCCGCTTCGCCCGACCCCAGGGCTCGGACTCCGCCCTGGCCAGTTCGCATGAGGGAACAACCAGACCAGCCGAAGCATTACGCAAGGCATTAAGACCTCGGAGGAGTGAAACCACTCCTCCGAGGCCTCGGGGGCTACACCCGGCGGGTGCGCTCGCGCGCACCCACCGAAACAAAATGCAACCGAGAAAGGCTGGTCCCCTTGCAAAAAAGTGCGACGAAAGCCTCCAAGCGAGTGCTAACACTCCCTTCGAGGCTCGGGGGCTACTGTCGGGGACCATAATTAGGGGTACCCTCAAGACGCCTAATTCTCAGCTGGTAACCCCCATCAGCATAAAGCTGCAGAGGCCTGATGGGCGCGATTAGCCTCGGACAAGGGCAGCCGACCCCGAGGGATTTCCGTCTCGCCCGAGGCCCCCCTCCAACGGCGGACACGTCTCTGGCTCGCCCGAGGCCTTGCCTTCGCTAAGAAGCAACCCTGACTAAATCGCCGCGCCGACCGACCGAGTCGCAGGAGCATTTAACGCAAAGGTGGTCTGACACCTTTATCCTGACGCGCGCCCCCCGGCAGAGCCGAAGTGACCGCCGTCACTTCGCCGCTCCACTGACCGGTCTGACAGAAGGACAGCGCCGCCTGCGCCACTCCGACTACAGTGCCACTTGACAGAGTGAGACTGACAGGCAGTCAGGCCCTGCCAAAGGCGCCATAGGAAACTCCGCTCCGCCCGACCCAGGGCTCGGACTCGGGCTAAGCCCCGGAAGACGGCGAACTCCGCTCCGCCCGACCCAGGGCTCGGACTCGGGCTAGGCCCCGGAAGACGGCGAACTCCGCTCCGCCCGACCCAGTGCTCGGACTCGGCTAGGCCCCGGAAGACGGCGAACTCCGCTCCGCCCGACCCAGGGCTCGGACTCGGGCTAGGCCCCGGAAGACGGCGAACTCCGCTCCGCCCGACCCAGGGCTCGGACTCAGGCTAAGCCCCGGAAGACGGCGAACTCCGCTCCGCCCGACCCAGGGCTCGGACTCGGGCTAGGCCCCGGAAGACGACGAACTCCGCTTCGCCCGACCCCAGGGCTCGGACTCCGCCCTGGCCTCTGCCGAACGACCTCCGCCTCGCCCGACCCAGGGGCTCGGGCTCGGCCTCGGCCATGGAAGACAGACTCGACCTCGGCTTCGGAGGAGCCTCCACGTCGCCCGACCTAGGGCGCAGGCCAGCCACGTCAACAGGAAGTGCCATCATCACCCTACCCTGAGCCGACTCGGGCCGCAGAGAACAAGACCGGTGTCCCATCTGGCTAGCTCCGCCAGATAGGCAATGATGGCGCCCCGCAAGCCCTGTGACGACGGCGACTCTCAGCTCTCTTACGGAAGCAGGAGGACGTCAGCAAGGACTCAACCGCTCCGACAGCTGTCCCTCCGCCAGGCTCCGTTGCTCCTCCGACAGCCACGACATCACACCAGCTGGGTGCCAAGATCTCTCCGGCTGCCACATTGGCATGTACTTAGGGCGCTAGCTCTCCCCCGCTAGACACGTAGCACTCTGCTACACCCCCATTGTACACCTGGATCCTCTCCTTACGCCTATAAAAGGAAGGACCAGGGCCTTCTTAGAGAAGGTTGGCCACGCGGGGACGAGGACGAGACAGGCGCTCTCTTGGGGCCGCTCGCTTCCCTCACCCGCGTGGACGCTTGTAACCCCCTACTGCAAGCGCACCCGACCTGGGCGCGGGACGAACACGAAGGCCGCGGGATTTCCACCTCTCTCACGCCCGTCTCCAACCACCTCGCTTCCCCCCTTCGCGCTCGCCCACGCGCTCGACCCATCTGGGCTGGGGCACGCGACACATTCACTCGTCGGCTTAGGGACCCCCCCGGTCTCGAAACGCCGACAGTTGGTGCGCTAGGTAGGGGCCTACTGCGTGTTGACGAACAGCTTCCCGTCAAGCTCCAGATGGGCAGTCTCCAGCAACCTCTCCGGCCCGGGACGGTGCTCCGTTTCGGGAATCTTGAGTTCATGTCCTTCGACGGCAGCTACGACATGATACTCCTTCCACCGCCGCGCGACAACGACAATGGCGGCCGACAACCCGCCCGCCGGCGGAGGAATCGACGACATTTTCCCCGCGTGGTGGAAGAACAACATTCGAGCTCGCCCCGTCCTCTCCCCCGCCAACGGAGGAGGAGGCGGGGCAACCAAGGCCAAGCGGGAGGCCGCGCTTTGTCGGCTGTCGAGCGAATCGACATCCCCAGTGCCCCAACGGGGGGCGCGTCGGGCGTCGACCTCGCGTTTGAGATGAAGGCGGGCGCCGTCCCCCCGCGACGCGCCAATCCTGAGCAAGTGGACGACGCCAGCGCGCTCGCGAAGAGCTTGCAGGACGTCGCCCTCGTACCTGAGACGACAGTGCAATCAGTCCCCGACGTGACTATGTCGCTCCTCGTCGACCAAAAGGTACCGACTGATTCCCATCCTACGTCATTTCGACTCAGCCTCAACCCGCCTAGCGACCTTGCTTTGGCGGGCGCTCTCGTTGAGGCGAGTGCAACCCCTCTGGGGTTTCGCACGCGGTCGCCTTGGGACCGGTTGACGGACGTCTCAACCTACGGGCCCTCTGGGTCCAAGGAAGATGACGATCCCAGCATCTGTTGGGATTTCTCTGGATTTGGCAACCCCAGTGCCATGTGGGACTTTATGACCGCATGTGACTACTGCCTCTCCGACTGTTCCGACGGTAGCCGCAGCCTCGACGACGAGGACTGCGGCCCAAGCCGCGAATGTTTCCACGTCGAGCTAGGGGATCCCTCCGAAGGCAACCATCTCGGCATGCCGGAGGACGATGATCTCCCTAGGCCGGTGCCTCGCGCAGACATCCCGCGGGAGCTAGCTGTGGTCCCCGTTCTGGCGGGGGGTCACGACCCACAGCTCGAGCAAGTCCGCGGGGCGCAGGCCAGGCTCGACAAGGGAGCAGGAGCGCTTGAGCCGATCCGCCGGGACGTCGGGCAGGTATGGGCGGGCCAACCCCCGGCCGGAGAAGTACGTCACCTGCCCCAGGGTTTCCAGCACCGCGTCGCCAACGACGTCAGGGTCAGGCCGCCACCCGCATCCAGTGGGGTCGGTCAGAACCTGGCAGCCGCAGCGATGCTCCTCCGCGCGATGCCGGAGCCATCAACCACCGAGGGTCGGCGAATCCAGGGAGAGCTCAAGAATCTCCTGGAAGGCGCTGCGGTCCGACGGGCCGAGAGCTCTGCCTCCCGAAGGCAGGGATACCCCTCGGAACCTCATGCCGCGACTTCCCGATTCATGCGGGAAGCCTCGGTCTACACCGGGCGCACGCGCAACACCGCGCCTGCGGCCCCGGGCCACCTCGGCAACGAGCACCATCGTCGCGACCTTCGGGCCCACCTCGACGAAAGGGTGCGCCGAGGCTACCACCCCAGGCGCGGGGGACGCTACGACAGCGGGGAGGATCGGAGTCCCTCGCCCGAACCACCCGGTCCGCAAGCCTTCAGTCGGGCCATCCGACGGGCGCCGTTCCCGACCCGGTTCCGACCCCCGACTACTATCACAAAGTACTCGGGGGAAACGAGACCGGAACTGTGGCTCGCAGACTACCGCCTGGCCTGCCAACTGGGTGGAACGGACGACGACAACCTCATCATCCACAACCTCCCCCTGTTCCTCTCCGACACCGCTCGCGCCTGGTTGGAGCACCTGCCTCCGGGGCAGATCTCCAGCTGGGATGACTTGGTCCAAGCCTTCGTCGGCAATTTCCAGGGCACGTACGTGCGCCCCGGGAATTCCTGGGACCTCCGAAGCTGTCGGCAACAGCCGGGAGAGTCTCTCCGGGACTACATCCGACGATTCTCGAAGCAGCGCACCGAGCTGCCCAACATCACCGACTCGGATGTCATCGGCGCGTTCCTTGCCGGCACCACCTGCCGCGACCTGGTGAGTAAGTTGGGTCGCAAGACCCCCACCAGGGCGAGCGAGCTGATGGACATCGCCACCAAGTTCGCCTCTGGCCAGGAGGCGGTCGAGGCTATCTTCCGAAAGGATAAGCAGCCCCAGGGCCGCCCATCGGAAGATGCTCCCGAGGCGTCAACTCCGCGCGGCGCCAAGAAGAAAGGCAGGAAGAAGTCGCAAGCGAAACGCGACGCCGCCGACACGGACCTTGTCGCCGCCGCCGAGTACAAGAACCCTCGGAAGCCCCCCGGAGGTGCTAACCTCTTCGACAAGATGCTCAAGGAGCCGTGCCCCTATCATCAGGGGCCCGTCAAGCACACCCTCGAGGAGTGCGTCATGCTTCGGCGCCACTTCCACAGGGTCGGGCCACCCGCAGAGGGTGGCAGGGCCCGCGACGACGACAAGAAGGAAGATCACCAAGCAGGAGAGTTCCCCGAGGTCCGCGACTGCTTCATGATCTACGGTGGGCATGTGGCGAATGCCTCGGCTCGGCATCGCAAGCAAGAGCGCCGGGAGGTCTGCTCGGTGAAGGTGGCGGCGCCAGTCTACCTAGACTGGTCTGACAAGCCCATCACCTTCGACCAAGCTGACCACCCCGACCACGTGTCGAGCCCGGGGAAATACCCGCTCGTCGTCGACCCCATCGTCGGCGACGTCAGGCTCACCAAGGTCCTGATGGACGGGGGCAGCTGCCTCAACATCATCTACGCCGAGACCCTCAAGCTCCTGCGCGTCGATCTGTCCTCCGTCCGAGCAGGCGCTGCGCCCTTCCACGGGATCATTCCCGGGAAGCACGTCCAGCCCCTCGGACGACTCGACCTTCCCGTCTGCTTCGGAACGCCCTCCAACTTCCGAAGGGAGACTTTGACGTTCGAGGTGGTCGGGTTCCGAGGAACCTACCACGCGGTACTGGGGAGGCCATGCTACGTGAAGTTCATGGCCGTCCCCAACTACACCTACCTGAAGCTCAAGATGCCGGGCCCCAACGGGGTCATCACCGTCGGCCCCACATACAAGCACGCGTTCAAATGCGACGTGGAGTGCGTGGAGTACGCCGAGGCCCTCGCCGAGTCCGAGGCCCTCATCGCTGACCTGGAAAGCCTCTCCAAAGAGGTGCCAGACGTGAAGCGTCATGCCGACAACTTCAAGCCAGCGGAGACGGTTAAGGCCGTCCCTCTCGACCCCAGTGGCGACACCTCCAAGCAGATCCGGATCGGTTCCAGGCTCGACCCCAAATAGGAAGCAGTGCTCGTCGACTTTCTCCGCGCAAACGCCGACGTCTTTGCGTGGAGTCCCTCGGACATGCCCGACATACCGAGGGATGTCGCCGAGCACTCGCTGGATATTCGGGCCGGAGCCCGACCCGTCAGGCAGCCTCTGCGCCGATTCGACGAGGAGAAGCGCAGAGTGATAGGCGAGGAGATCCACAAGCTAATGGCAACAGGGTTCATCAAAGAGGTATTCCATCCCGAATGGCTTGCCAACCCTGTGCTTGTGAGAAAGAAAGGGGGGAAATGGCGGATGTGTGTAGACTACACTGGTCTCAACAAAGCATGTCCGAAGGTTCCCTACCCTCTGCCTCGCATCGATCAAATCGTGGATTCCACTGCTGGGTGCGAAACCCTGTCCTTCCTCGATGCCTACTCAGGGTATCACCAAATCCGGATGAAAGAGTCCGACCAGCTCGCGACTTCTTTCATCACGCCCTTCGGCATGTACTGCTATGTCACCATGCCGTTCGGTTTGAGGAATGCGGGCGCGACGTACCGGCGGTGCATGAACCATGTGTTCGGTGAACACATCGGTCGCACAGTCGAGGCCTACGTCGATGACATCGTAGTCAAGACAAGGAAGGCTTCCGACCTCCTCTCCGACCTTGAAGTGACATTCCGATGTCTCAAAGCGAAAGGCGTCAAGCTCAATCCCGAGAAGTGTGTCTTCGGGGTGCCCCGGGGCATGCTCTTGGGGTTCATCGTCTCCGAGCGAGGCATCGAAGCCAACCCGGAGAAGATCGCAGCTATCACCAGCATGGGGCCCATCAAGGACTTAAAAGGCGTATAGAGGGTCATGGGATGTCTCGCGGCCCTGAGCCGTTTCATCTCATGCCTCGGCGAAAGAGGTCTGCCTCTGTAAGACCGAGTGCTTCGCTTGGACCCCTGAGGCTGAGGAAGCTCTCGGGAACCTGAAGGCGCTCCTCACAAAGGCGCCTATCTTGGTGCCTCCAGCTGACGGAGAAGCCCTCTTGGTCTACGTCGCCGCGACCACTCAGGTGGTTAGCGCTGCGATTGTGGTCGAGAGGCAAGAAGAGGGGCACGCATTGCCCGTTCAGAGGCCAGTTTACTTCGTCAGCGAGGTACTGTCCGAGACCAAGATCCGCTACCCACAAGTTCAGAAGCTGCTGTATGCAGTGATCCTGACGAGGCGAAAGTTGCGACATTACTTCGAGTCTCATCCGGTAACTGTGGTGTCATCCTTCCCCCTGGGGGAGATCATCCAGTGCCGAGAGGCCTCGGGCAGGATCGCAAAGTGGGCGGTGGAAATCATGGGCGAGACAATCTCGTTCGCCCCTCAGAAGGCCATCAAGTCCCAGGTATTGGCGGACTTCGTAGCCGAATGGGTCGAAACCCAGCTGCCGACGGCTCCGATCCAACCAGAGCTCTGGACCATGTTTTTCGACGGGTCGCTGATGAAGACGGGAGCCGGCGCGGGCCTGCTTTTCATCTCGCCCCTCGGGAAACACCTACGCTACGTGCTACGCCTCCATTTCCCGGCGTCCAACAATGTGGCTGAGTACGAGGCTCTGGTCAACGGGTTGCGGATCGCCATCGAGCTAGGGGTCAGACGCCTCGACGCCCGCGGTGACTCGCAGCTCGTCATCGACCAAGTCATGAAGAACTCCCACTGCCGTGACCCGAAGATGGAGGCCTACTGCGATGAGGTTCGGCGCCTGGAAGACAAGTTCTACGGGCTCGAGCTTAACCACATCGCTCGGCGCTACAACGAGACTGCGGACGAGCTGGCAAAAATAGCCTCGGGGCGAACGACGGTTCCCCCGGACGTCTTCTCCCAGGATCTACATCAACCATCCGTCAAGATCGACGACACGCCCGAGCCCGAGGCACCCTCGGTCCAGCCCGAGGTACCCTCGGCTCAGCCCGAGGCACCCTCAGTTCGACCCGAGGCGCCCTCGGTTCAGCCCGAGGTACCCTCGGCCCCCGAGGGCGAGACACTGCACGTCGAGGAGGAGCAGAGCGGGGCCACGCCTGATCGAAATTGGCAGACCCCGTACCTGCAATATCTCCGCCAAGGAGAGCTACCCCTCGACCAAGCCAAGGCTCGGCGGGTAGCGCGACGCGCCAAGTCGTTCGTCTTGCTGGGCGATGAGAAGGAGCTCTACCACCGCAGCCCCTCGGGCATCCTCCAGCGATGCATCTCCATCGCCGAAGGTCAGGAACTCCTGCAAGAGATACACTCGGGGGCTTGCGGCCATCATGCAGCGCCTCGAGCCCTTGTCGGGAATGCTTTCCGGCAAGGCTTCTACTGGCCAACGGCGGTGGCTGACGCCACTAGAATTGTCCGCACCTGCGAAGGGTGCCAATTCTATGCGAAGCAGAACCACCTGCCCGCTCAGGCTCTGCAGACGATACCCATCACCTGGCCCTTTGCTGTATGGGGTCTGGACCTCGTCGGTCCCTTGCAGAAGGCGCCCGGGGGCTACACGCACCTGCTGGTCGCCATCGACAAATTCTCCAAGTGGATCGAGGTCCGACCTCTGAACAGCATCAGGTCCGAGCAGGCGGTGGCGTTCTTCACCAACATCATCCATCGCTTCGGGGTCCCAAACTCCATCATTACCGACAACGGCACCCAGTTCACCGGCAGAAAATTCTTGGATTTTTGCGAGGATCACCACATCCGGGTGGACTGGGCCGCCGTGGCTCATCCCATGTCGAATGGGCAAGTAGAACGTGCCAACGGCATGATTCTACAAGGGCTCAAGCCTCGGATTTACAACGACCTCAACAAGTTCGGCAAGCGATGGATGAAGGAACTCCCCTCGGTGGTCTGGAGCCTGAGGACAACACCGAGCCGAGCCACGGGTTTCACGCCGTTCTTCCTGGTCTACGGGGCCGAGGCCGTCTTGCCCACTGACCTGGAATACGGCTCCCCGAGGACGAGGGCCTACAGCGATCAAAGCAACCAAGTTAGTCGAGAAGACTCGCTGGACCAGCTGGAAGAGGCTCGGGACAAGGCCTTACTACACTCGGCGCGGTACCAGCAGTCCCTGCGACGCTACCACGCCCGAGGGGTCCGGCCCCGAGACCTCCAGGTGGGCGACCTGGTGCTTCGGCTGCGGCAAGACGCCCGAGGGAGGCACAAGCTCACGCCCCCCTGGGAGGGGCCATTCGTCATCGCCAAAGTTCTGTAGCCCGGAACGTACAAGCTAGCCAACAGTCAAGGCGAGGTCTACGGCAACGCTTGGAACATCCAACAGCTACGTCGCTTCTACCCTTAAGATGTTTTCAAGTTGTTCATATACCTCGCACCCACGCAAAGTTTAGTCATCAAGGAAGGGTCGGCCTCGCCTCGGCAAAGCCCGACCCTCCCTCGGGGGCTAAAAGGGGGGGACCCCCTCTGCGTCGAAATTTTCCTCGAAAAAAGATCTCTTTTAGCAGAATATCTTTCGTGCTTTTTTACTACTTCGAAAAGCGGATCCTGAAAACGACGGAGTACACGTAAGCAGCCAAGGCTGACCGAGCCGAGGGACTCCTACGCCTCCAGGATACAGATACCTCACTCATCACCTTCTGCGATAAGTAACTCGCGTTCGGATAAAGTGATTCCGCGGAACGAACAAGTCTTTACGTTCGGAAGCTCTTCTGCCGAAGCGATCCTTCGAGCCTTCTCGACTGAGTCGGTGACAGGGCCTCATGGACGGGTGAAAGTACGCGTAAGCGGCAAGGCCGACCGAGCCGAGGGACTCCCACGCCTCCGGGATACGGATACCTCACTCATCACCTTCCGCGAGAAGCAACTCTCGCTCGCACAAACATCCCTGTTACCGACAAAAAAGTCCAGATACTCGAAATAAGAGGAAAAGAGACACAACTTTACAACGCAGCGAGGGTGTGTGTTCTGGCCTCAGCGGCCGCAGAAGGCACACGCTACAAGACAATCTGATCCTGCAGGCTCGGGTCTTCACGCTGGAAGGGGGCTGTAGCACCCTCGGCATCGACGACACCTTCAGCGAGGTCCGACCCAGCCTCGGACGGTGACGCGGTCCAGGGACTTCTCCGGGAATCCGGCCCGAGCAGGCGGCTCGGCCGGTTACCCCTGGGGCCTCGGCCAACCATCTGCCAAGGGCGCCAGCCCGATCCGAGGCCTCGGCTGATCAACTCCGGCATCGGCCCCGCTGACGGACAACCCGGTTAGGCTTCGGCCAACCAGGTTTTCATTTTCGAGCCAACTCCGCCTCTGTTCGTGCTGATATCGCTACCCCTGGCCTCGGCTCGTCGAAGAGCGGCCAAGGGGTCTCTTTAACTAAGCTAGAGGAGCCTCAGACAACAAGGCCGATCGAGCCGAGGGATTCCTACGCCTCCGGGATACGGATACCTCACTCGTCACCTTGACATGGGGCGACTCATGCTTGGTGAAGCGGTTCAGATAATCAACAGGCGAGTCTTAGTGCTCGAAAATGAGGAAAAAACACGGCTCCGTGCCAAAATTACATACATGTTCAGGCCTCAACAACCATAATGAACAAAAAACCCTGGCATTCAAAGTGCCATTACAAACGGAACTCCGGTTCCGTCCCCGCGGGTGCGAACAACCCCACAAGATTGGGGAACCCGCGGAGCGATCGTGGGCCGACGGATGGCCCACCGCCGCCCGATCCGGCAACAGCGGCAGTCACCCCCGCCCCGGGCGGCGAAGCAGCTTCGGCAGCGGCTTCGGGGCTGGTGTTACGACAGGAGGACTCTCACCCGCAGAGGACGAGAGCCAGCCATTTAGGCCGGGAGACGGAGACCCAGGGCTACTGGCGGAGTTGGCAATCTCATCGGTAGAGAAGCCATCTCCGGCTGCCGACGCCTCGAAGCGCGCCAGCAGGTCTTCGCCCTAGTCAGAACCGCCCAGAGCGTGGGCGCCGCCCTCGCGGTACGCGGCGCAACCGTCGTCCGGACGGAGGGCGTAGTGCTGCGCCCTAGCCGAGTGACGGCGGCCCACCTATCCCGGCATGGCTGGAGGAAGTCCCCGCGAAACTGGAGGATGCCATTCTCCCCCAGACGCCAGGGGAAGAAAAGGGCAGCCGACCCACGCGGGGGCAGCCCCCCGACTCGCCTCATCCTCCATCTTGGCCTGGATGACGAAAATCCTTGAGGCCGAGGGAGGGACAGAGGCCGCAGCCTGGCTCGCTTTCCCCCACCATCAAGCTGGAGGTCACCATCTTGGGTGACCGCCGGTGGAGGGGTGCAGCCGGGCTGCATGATGAAAATCCTTGAAGCCGAACGATGGCTGAAAGGTACCAACTCCCGCGGAGTTGCGTTCCTCCAACGATGAGGCGAAAAGACGGCGGGTTCCCCCCATCTAGGGGCTTGGAAGGTGAAAAGACGCGATGCATAAGGTAGGGAGAAGACATGGTCGCCTTCCGAAAGGGGTCGCCCTCCTTTTAAAGGCAACTCTTCCCACGTGCGCCCCCAAACGTCACGGGCTGAGTCTTCTCCAACACGCTCCAAGGCCCTCCCCTGCGGCGCAGGGGCTGGGTCTCGCATGTCATGCAACCCGGCTCAGAGCAGAAGAAGCCAAACCGCCGCGCGTGGTGCATACAACCGCCCAGCGGTTACAAGAGACCCCCACTTCTGCCCAGACCAACGGGCGGAAGGGGCGGGCAGCCATGCAGGCGGCATGCAACCGCGCCAGGTGGACGCGCTTCCCCGACTCCCAACACGCTAACATGGAGGCCCAGGCCCACGCGTCACGCAACCAGCGCGCCGGATGCTGCATGCAAGCAACTGCACCGCCACTTGCCCCACCACCGCGCCTCTTCAGTTGCGGAACCAATACCGCGACTCGAGGCGGCCCAGCGCACGACCCAGCAGCGCCAGCCTGGCGCGACGGTCAATGCAGCCGAAAGTGGGCCGGTAGTAATGACGGTGGCAGGCGGGCGGGAGCAGCGGTCACGTCGTCGGCCAGGCTCACGTCCCATCCAGGGGCAGCAAGAGAGCCTCCTCTCACGGCGTGAAGACGACGCGCTCGTGATTCGTCCCTCGAACGGCTCGCGCACGCGCAACGGCCGCCCCGCCAACCACTCGCCCCGTCGCATTAACTCCACGGCAGGACAGGCGGCGCTTCTGGCAGGAGAAGCGGGCGACGCTTCGCCTTCGCCGTAATAACCGTGCCAAAAAAGGTACACCACGTCGTTCGATTTCGTATCCTTTTCCTTTTTTTCCTCTTTCTCTATCTCTTGCAACAGGGACCGGGAAAGGGGGATACCCCGAAAAGGATCCTTCCCCGTGAAGGAACCGGGCTCCGAGCCCCCCTACTGATCAGAGGTTCGAAGGCTGGCCCCCCGAGGGGTTCAACAGCCGCCTCAGATCGCGTGGGCCCTACACCCACTACTGGTCAGAGGTTCGAAGGCCGGCCCCCCGAAGGGCTCCACGGACGCCTCAGGCTACTCGGGCTCCGCGCCCATTACTGATCAGGGGTTTGAAGGCTGGCCCCCGAAGGGTTCACAGTCGCCTTAGACGCCGAGCGAGGGATGATCAGGGGTACGTTCGATACATAACCAAGGCTCGGGCTGCGCTCCCGAGGTACCCTAGGACATTTCCGAGACCAGCGGGAGCGATCTTGTAACGGAATCCCATCGGAGGGAGGCATCGAGCCCTCGGACCCTGTCGCCAGGGGACCGGGTTCGGCAGATCACCCGCAAGTACTTTTGGGCGTGCCTCTGGGCCCCTAGCCGACCCCCAACGAACGGGGCACGGACGTCCACTCGGATTACCCGCTTGCAGCTCACCGGAGACACCATGTTCGGTGCCCATCGAGGGTAACATGGCGCTCTCCCCCCTCCTCCTTGCGGAAAGGCGACGTAGGGGCGTATGTAAAAAAGCCGAGTCTGTCCCTGATCGCCCTCTCGCCCTGTGCGGAGGCTCGGGGGCTGCTCTCGCAAAACCGGCTCCGGCCGAACCATTGACAGCGTCAACATACCAGCCCGAGAACTTGGGCCCCGACCGTGCACCCGGGCTACGGCCAGTTCGCATGAGGGAACAACCAGACCAGCCGAAGCATTACGCAAGGCATTAAGACCTCGGAGGAGTGAAACCACTCCTCCGAGGCCTCGGGGGCTACACCCGGCGGGTGCGCTCGCGCGCACCCACCGAAACAAAATGCAACCGAGAAAGGCTGGTCCCCTTGCAAAAAAGTGCGACGAAAGCCTCCAAGCGAGTGCTAACACTCCCTTCGAGGCTCGGGGGCTACTGTCGGGGACCATAATTAGGGGTACCCTCAAGACGCCTAATTCTCAGCTGGTAACCCCCATCAGCATAAAGCTGCAGAGGCCTGATGGGTGCGATTAGCCTCGGACAAGGGCAGCCGACCCCGAGGGATTTCCGTCTCGCCCGAGGCCCCCCTCCAACGGCGGACACGTCTCTGGCTCGCCCGAGGCCTTGCCTTCGCTAAGAAGCAACCCTGACTAAATCGCCGCGCCGACCGACCGAGTCGCAGGAGCATTTAACGCAAAGGTGGCCTGACACCTTTATCCTGACGCGCGCCCCCCGGCAGAGCCGAAGTGACCGCCGTCACTTCGCCGCTCCACTGACCGGTCTGATAGAAGGACAGCGCCGCCTGCGCCACTCCGACTGCAGTGCCACTTGACAGAGTGAGACTGACAGGCAGTCAGGCCCTGCCAAAGGCGCCATAGGAAACTCCGCTCCGCCCGACCCAGGGCTCGGACTCGGGCTAAGCCCCGGAAGACGGCGAACTCCGCTCCGCCCGACCCAGGGCTCGGACTCGGGCTAGGCCCCGGAAGACGGCGAACTCCGCTCCGCCCGACCCAGGGCTCGGACTCGGCTAGGCCCCGGAAGACGGCGAACTCCGCTCCGCCTGACCCAGGGCTCGGACTCGGGCTAGGCCCCGGAAGACGGCGAACTCCGCTCCGCCCGACCCAGTGCTCGGACTCGGGCTAAGCCCCGGAAGACGGCGAACTCCGCTCCGCCCGACCCAGGGCTCGGACTCGGGCTAGGCCCCGGAAGACGACGAACTCCGCTTCGCCTGACCCCAGGGCTCGGACTCCGCCCTGGCCTCTGCCGAACGACCTCCGCCTCGCCCGACCCAGGGGCTCGGGCTCGGCCTCGGCCATGGAAGACAGACTCGACCTCGGCTTCGGAGGAGCCTCCACGTCGCCCGACCTAGGGCGCAGGCCAGCCACGTCAACAGGAAGCGCCATCATCACCCTACCCCGAGCCGACTCGGGCCTCAGAGAACAAGACCGGTGTCCCATCTGGCTAGCTCCGCCAGATAGGCAATGATGGCGCCCCGCAAGCCCTGTGACGACGGCGACTCTCAGCTCTCTTACGGAAGCAGGAGGACGTCAGCAAGGACTCAACCGCTCCGACAGCTGTCCCTCCGCCAGGCTCCGTTGCTCCTCCGACAGCCACGACATCACACCAGCTGGGTGCCAAGATCTCTCCGGCTGCCACATTGGCATGTACTTAGGGCGCTAGCTCTCCCCCGCTAGACACGTAGCACTCTGCTACACCCCCATTGTACACCTGGATCCTCTCCTTACGCCTATAAAAGGAAGGACCAGGGCCTTCTTAGAGAAGGTTGGCCGCGCGGGGACGAGGACGAGACAGACGCTCTCTTGGGGCCGCTCGCTTCCCTCACCCGCGTGGACGCTTGTAACCCCCTACTGCAAGCGCACCCGACCTGGGCGCGGGACGAACACGAAGGCCGCGGGATTTCCACCTCTCTCACGCCCGTCTCCGGCCACCTCGCTTCCCCCCTTCGCGCTCGCCCACGCGCTCGACCCATCTGGGCTGGGGCACGCGACACATTCACTCGTCGGCTTAGGGACCCCCCGGTCTCGAAACGCCGACAGATGCAAATAGATAAAATTGATAAGTAGATTTGATTGGATCGATTGTGGGGTTCAATCGGCCGTACCCCTTCATCTATATAAAGAGTGGAGGTCTGGACCCGTTACAAGTCGCTTCTCAAGTTAATCCCACATGTTTTGCTAACAAATCTCGCTAAAAATATATAATCGTGCGGGTCGTCCACGTCGCTACCACGGACAGTCTGCATGGCACTTTTGCTGTTCAACAATAGTATAAATAGACAACTCATTGTATAATTTGTGATTTATATTATCTGCACGTCTTTTTTCAACACACATATAGACAACCATTTTTTATAGGTTGTACATGCCCTTACAAGACGTGTGAATTTAAAATTGGGAACGATGTGAAATTGTGAATACACGAATCAATGGTCGCTCTCACTCCCATAAATGTTCTTTTATAAGTAATCCATTCTAAATACATTATTTCCAACTAATGCATCTATGGTACAGGTACTTGCAAAAGATCCTAGCGCGTGCGCCATTTTCAAAGGCCACGTCTCTGATCTCATTTACTTATCAAGCACGGCATTCTTTTGTGACGGACAACATGCCACTTGCTAGCTATCAGCTTTCGCCCACCGTGGACCTTTTGTTGACTCTTCTTTCCGTCACCAACCCTCACGATCAGCTGTCAGCTCCTTGACCAAATGATGACTAGTTCATCGTATATATAGGGGAAGTCAGTCTACATAATGCATTTCGTCAGTTTTTTTTGATCTACTCCTTAAGAAACATTTCTAGTTTTAAAAAGGGGAGAATGTTTAAGGACCATAAAATTTGACACTTTCTAATGCTTTATTAATATCTTTTTTTCGGTGTTTAATCCCAAAGGAGAATTTGAAGTACTAAAAGCAAGCTCAAACTTTATCAAATAGCAAAACCATAATTTAAAAAAAAATCAAGTGGTATCTTTTTTGGGCGTGCTCTTCGTTATCAAGACAAGTGGTGCATGCACGCGTGTTCAGCGATATGAGCAAACGATCTCATCTCAAAGTGGAGGGCGATTATAGTTTCTGTTGGGGGCCTTCGTCTTCCGAAGGTCCTCAAAAACATGACTAACAATGTCTCCCAGATCATAATATATGTGCAGAAACTTTCGAACATAAGATGAAGCTATATACAATATGGAAAGCAGGGTCAGAACAAAGGATCGAACCAGTGCCGAAGCTGTACGCAAAGGAGCTTCGGCTCAATAGCAGAAAAAGGAACCGACTTAAGGAGGAAAAAACTATTTAGTTCTCAACAAATTGTTCTTAAGTTAATATTAAATATGAAGGACATGAATGTAATTTTACACAGGCTGCGTCCTATGCCTATAAATAGATGAACAGTACCCATGTACTGTTCACGCTGATTTGTACTCGCTCATGCGTCACGCTTGTACTTACACCTTCTGTCGAGCCGAAGGTACCAATGTAATTCGATATTGTTCTTATTTCTCCATGATTATATAATAAAGATATGTATATAATGTTATGTGATTATTCATGTTATTTTTTCATGTTTCATATGCTTCTTCTTTTATCAATGTAAACTGTGATGATGAAGGTAAGTCCTTCATGACCTTCGTCCGAAGATCATTATATTCTAAGGGAAATAATGCCTCGAGGGACGAAGGACATTAACCATTAACTTCTTTCTGTGTTGCCTTTTTCTTAATTCATAGCATTTGAGAACAAGTCTCAACAGTTTCGCATCACCGGATGGTGTCGAACCGACATGTCCTATTGACCGCGATAGGTCAAGAGCGTAAGGCAAAAGTATGGGACCGTCAACGAGTATTAGCGAGTCCCCTGTCGGGAAGAAGATCATAGTGAACAAGCTCTATAAGGATGATAATGATGATGGGTAGTTTTAGTTTTTTAAGAAACTATATATTTGTTACATTTTATTTACTTTATTTGAATTATGTATTTTTTTTCTTAATTATGTGTTCGATGTTTTTTCAAACAAAACACTATTTTTTCGTTTCAAATGAGTTTGTAAAAGAAAGCGACGTGGCGTTAAGGTGGTTGTAGGCTAACGATAAAGACTATACGATGGAATGATATGTTAAATAAGAGATGATGATGATTGATGCACTGTCAATAGTGTGATCGGTAGCTGATGTAATCAACGTCATAGTCTGTAATCTATGCTGATTTGGATGCTCCGTAGTGACGTGGAGGATGAGACTCTCAGCCAGGCTGTCAGTGTTGGCCAGCGAGAAAAAAAAAACAATTTTACTTTCACAGCGCAAGACCAGGCAAGCTCCGGGTAATAAAGGTAACCTTTCTCTTTCAGTTGCTATTTCCACGAAGATCATAGGTAACAAATAATTTCGAGGTGTACTATGCTTTCTGCAGGCAGTTGGCTCAGGAGTAGGGATGTCAGCGGGTCGGGTTTTGTTCGGGTATAATAATACCTGACCCGAAATTACACCCGAGACTTCTACAAATATCCATACCCACCAAGCCAATCGGGCGAGAAACTGTACCCGTACCCATGCCCATCGGGTATCCACCGGGGATCGGGTATCCAGTGGATATGTTATTGTAGACTAAATAACATTCGGTCAGTGTTATAATAAATGCATAAAATAGTTTAGTTTACATCTAAGCACCAATGCAACACGAGAATGACTATATTTGGCTACATGTCGATACAATATTTCAACTCATAATTATCACATCCAATAAATTTAAATTTGAGTACAGAGAATAAAAGCTTAATGAGTTCATGACAGTTGACATTTATAACATTGTCAATGTCTCATTGGTCTCGATTACATTACAGTTGACTGTTAACACAACACAAATTAATATTCATTAATCAACAACACATGCGAGTGAGTTTTTCTAGTGAATGTAGCACATTTTTGTGGATGTAGCATATTTAAAGAGGTATATTGATATTTCGGGTATCCACTGGATACCCGTGGGTAAAGTATTTTACCCATACCCGACCCGATGTATTTCGGGTATCCGACCCGATAGGACCCACGGGTGAGTTTTTGTACCCGTATCCATATCCGGTGGGTACGAAACCCGCGGGTATCCATACCCACGGGTCCAACTGCCATCCCTACTCAGGAGTCATGACGTGCTTACGTATCTTTATTGGTGCGGATAGATATGTCTAGAAAAAAAGCTGATAACCTTTTCGTGGATAAAAGCGATATCTAGCCTACAAAGGTTTTTAATCTCCGGTTGTAGCTGTTTGAGAAGTGTTTAGTTATTTTTAATGTACAACTTAGCTGTTATCTTACGCTAACCAGCCATTTGCTATTTTAGAATGCTAGCATATACACATGTTAGCGCTACAATGCTGAAGAAGGAAGGAAGAGGTTAATGACGACGGCAGTGATGTGAGAGAGAGGAGGTGGCGGGGACACATGTGAGGGGTGCGTGAGGGAGAGGGGACGGCGGGGACACAAGTGCTCTTCATAAATTAAAAAAAAATCAAGTGGTATCATTTTTTGGCGTGCTCTTCATTATCGGAACAAGTGGTGCATGTGCGCGTGTCCAGTGATACGAGCAAATGATCTCATCTCAAAGTTGAGGCCGATTATAATTTCGCATCACCGGATAGTGTTGAACCGACATGCCTTATTGACCGTGATAGGTTAAGAGCGTAAGGCAAAGGTATGGGACCGTCAACGAGTATGAGCGAGTCCTCTGTCGAGAAGAAGAGCATAGTGAACAAGCTCTATAAGGACGATAATGATGATAAGTAGTTTTAGTTTTTTAAGAAACTATGTATTTTTTGCATTTTATTTAGTTTATTTGAATTATGTATTTTTCTTAATTATCTGATCGATGTTTTTTCAAACAAAACTCTAGTTTTTTCTTTTCAAATAAGTGTGTAAAAGGAAAGCTGATATGATGTTAATAAGGTGGTTGTAGACTGACGATAAAGACTACTCACTGGAACGATATGTTAAATAAGAGATGAGAATGATTGATGCACGGTCAATAGTGTGGTCGGTTAGTCGGTAGTGTCATAGTCTGGAATCTATGCTGATTTGGATGCTCCGTAGTGACGTGGAGGATGAGACCATTAGCCAGGCTGTCAGTGTTGGCCAGCGAGAAAAAACAAGTTTACTTTCACAGCGCAAAG
Source organism: Zea mays (assembly GCF_902167145.1). Lineage (NCBI taxonomy): Eukaryota > Viridiplantae > Streptophyta > Magnoliopsida > Poales > Poaceae > Zea > Zea mays. The sequence goes on along the minus strand of NC_050097.1, from coordinate 41,531,485 downwards.
ACTAGGCAAGCTCAAGACGAGGCAAGCTCCGGGTAATAAAGGTAACCTTTCTCTTTCTGTTGCTATTTCCACGAAGCTCATAGGTAACAAATAATTTCGAGGTGTACTATGCTTTCTGCGGGCAATTGGCTCAGGAGTCATGACGTGCTTATCGTATCTTTGTTGGTGCGGATAGATATGTCTAGAAAAAAAAACTGATAACCTTTTTTTGGATGAAAGCGATATCTAGCCTACTAAAGGCTAGTTTGGAAACTCAAATCCCCTTCGAAATTGAAGGGGATTGAAGAGAAAATTAGTTCGTTTCCACCTCAATCCCAAAGTAGCCCTAAGGTTTTTAATCTCCGTTGTAGCTGTTTGAGAAGTGTTTAGTTATTTTTTAATGTACAACTTAGCTATTATCTGACGCTAACCAGTCATTTGCTATTTTAGGATACTAGCATATATACGTGTTAACGTTACAATGCTGAAGAGGGGAGGGAAGAGGTTAATGGCGACGGCAGCGGCGTGAGTGAGGGAGAGGGGGTGGCGGGGACACAGGTGATGGGTGTGTGAGTGAGGGAGAGGGGGCGACGGGGACACATGTGAGGGGGAGAGGGAGGAGTGAGTCGACGCAGGAGAGAGGAAAAGATGATGAATGATATATATAATATTATCGATTGAATTTGAGTAAGGAATAAGGTGTTATCTAACGATCAAAACCGCTATTTTTGATAGTGTGTTAAGTCTGAATGTAATTTGTTTGGTAGATTTAGTGAATGTTGTGTGTGAGGATGATTTAGTTTGATGGGTTTTGTAAAGTTTAAACTGTTGAATTATATAGTAGTATAGTATAAATCGCTCTATGTGGGATGTAAAACTCTGGTCCTAGCCTGAACGAGCATAAAAGATGCGTGAGAACGATGTGAATGCACGAGTCAACGGTCGCTCTCGCTCCCATAAATGTTCGTTTAGAAGTAATCCAATTGTAAATGCATTATTTCCACCTGACCTGATGCATCAACGGTACAGGTACATGCAAAAGATGCTAGTGCGTGCGTCATTTTCAAATCCCACGTCTCTGATCTCGTGTCGTCTACTTATCCAGCACTGCCTTCTTTTAATTTGTGACGAACGACATGCCACTCGTTCACTCGTATTGCTAACACCTTGGACCTTTTGCTGACTCATTCTTCCTGTCACCAGCCCTCTCACGTCAGAAGTCAGCTAGCGACGACTCCAGCAAACACTGACTGGTTCTCTGAGAATCAATGGTGAGGTCATAATTTAGGTATTGAACATTCTTTACGTTTTAGCTTAATCATGATAGTTGCAAACGGCTAGAACACTATCCTCTGCCGAAAAATAGTTGCAAATACAATTACTGATGAGGCCACAGCAGAACAGTTTCTATTAGGGCGACTGAAACTGAATGGGCAGCTACCAATCCTTCAAAACGGTTGTTACTAACAAGCATGAACAACTTAGCTGGTCACCAGCACCGCTAGCTACCACTGGTAGTGGTAGTAGTGGTAGTAATTGGGATTGGGGTACCAGCAGTAGGGCAGCGGCACGGCCTCGGCGGGCTTCTCCTTCTCCTTCTCCTCGGGCGGCTTCTTCTCCGCGGGCTTCACCTCCTCCACCTTGACGATGTCGGCGCGGCCGACCTTCTTGCGCAGGCAGTTGACGAGGCAGACGGTGTCGATGTCGTCGCCCTCCACCTCCAGCTGGTCCCTGCCGTCGCCGGTGATCCCCATCTTGTTCGCCCCTGCTTTGGCGGCCAGCCCCATGGCCTTGGACCGGCACTTGTCGCATGGCATGCACACCTTGATCACGATCTTTTGCTGCAGCGACGAGATGGATAGATGATGATGAGCCGCATGCAGGTACGTAATAACGTAAAGCGATTTCGAGGAGCTGAATGAAAGGTTGGTTGTTCAGCAGACGACGGCTGTTCCGTCGGACAGTAAGTTACCTTCATCGCGCTGCCGCTGGGGATTAGGACCAGCAGATGTTGTGGCGAACGACAGGTCTGAGCAGTAGGGAATGAACGGACGGGACGATGGCCGTCGCGCCGGGTGCCGATGGGTTCGATGCGCTGTGCAGGTGCAGCCGGCAGCTGGCTTGTGATGGAGGAGCAACTGCAGCAGCAAACATTTATAGACGGGCGGGCAACAGACACCAGGCAGCAGGTGAAGGCGCGGGTGATCCTTCCAGGTAACACGACGACGGCGACCACGACGACCCTGGTTGTACGCGTATGTTGTCATCAGTCATCACCTACCGAGCTTCGAGTCAGAGACGAGTCTGTTCGTTCCTGATCGAAAACAAGTACTGTACTAATATAAAATGTCGTCACGAATTTAAGTCATAATTAAGTATGGGATACTTAATCTAATGATAGATCCGAGTTATTAGGTGTCATCATTAGAACCTCTTTAGATGATAAAGGCAGTGCAGACGACGCTTGTTGGGGGCCTTCGTCTTTCGAAGGTCCTCAAAAACATGATTAATAATGTTTACCAAGTGTAATATATGTACAGAAAACTTTGGATTCAGAATGAAGCTGTACACAATATAAGGAGCATGGTTGGACGAAGGTTGAACCAGATACGAAGCTACGCGCAAGGAAGCTTCGGCTCAGTAGCAGAAAAAGGAACCGACTTAAGGAGGAAAATGCTATCTAGTCCTCGATAGGTTGTCCTTAAGTCAATAATAAACATAAAGGGCATGAATCTAATTTTACACAGGTTGCGCCCTATGCCTATAAATAGATGAACAGTACCCCCGTACTGTTCACGCTGATTGGTATTCACTCGTGCGTCACGCTTGGACTTTTGCCTTCTGTCAAGCCGAAGGTACAAATGTAATTCAATATTGTTCTTATTCATCCATGATGATATAATAAAGATATATTAATGATGTCATATGATTATTCATGTTATTTCTCATGTTTCATATGCTTCTTCTTTCATTAACATATACTGTGACGATGAAGGTACGTCCTTCATGACATTCGTCCGTAGATCGTTATATCCTAAGGGAAATAATGCTTCGAAGGACGAAGGGCATTAACCATTAACCTCTTTTGTGTTGCCTTGTTCTTAATTCATAGCATTTGAGAACAAGTCCCCAACATTGGCGCCCACCTCTGGTGTACTCACTTCCACAACCTTCGGCAAAGCATCAACCTTCGTCATACCGCCGAAGAAGATAACAGCGCCAGGGGCTGCACTGCAGCCACTGGACACAAACTAGGACACTCTCTCTCTCCGAGAGGCCATGAGCCAAAAGAGAAAGGCCACCAGTCCAACACTTCAGGAGGAGGAGTTGGACCAGAAGATCAGGGACCTAGAAATCATTCACCAGCAGGTGCAAAGGAAAAAGGAGAAGATGACTCGGCTGTCAGACCTTCAGAAGAAGATCGACGAAGCTACTGAGAAAGTGCGTCATCTTACTCAAGATGACCATGACCTAAGGCCCCAACACAGGGAGCTTCGTCAAGAGAGCTCATTTAACGAAGAAGAATGGTACGATGATTTTAATCATGGTAACTTTACCTTTGATGATGCTTCTCCTCTGGCAGCAGAATTGCAGGCTATCCCATGGCCACAATCATACAAGCCACCTCAGCTACCCATGTACGATGGGCATTCAGACCCAAAGCAATTCTTGATGAGCTATGAGGCAACAATATCCTCATATGGAGGCAACACAGCTGTCATGACAAAGTCCTTCGTCATGGCAGTCCGAAATGTGGCCCAAACATGGTACTCTTCTCTTTGGCCAGGGACAATCACGTCATGGCAGAAGCTCAAGGACATGCTGGTCACCAGTTTTCAAGGCTTTCAGACGAAGCCAGTCACAGCTCAGGCCTTGTTCCAGTGCACACAGGACCATGAGGAATACCTTCAGGCGTATGTCCGAAGGTTCTTGCGACTGAGAGCACAAGCGCCCACAGTGCCCAATGAAATTGTCATTGAGGCTATGATAAAGGGTCTTCGGCCAGGACCTACGACCCAATACTTTGCCAGGAAACCCCCACAAACTCTGGAGAAGCTGCTACAGAAAATGGATGAGTACATCCGGGCTGACAATGACTTCCGACAAAGAAGGGAGGAAGCTTACAGATTTTCTGAGATGACTAGGGGCTTCGGAGAGAGAATCCACCATAGGCATGTCAGATCAATTCACAGCTCTAGCCAGAATGATGACAAAGGAAGCCAGCTTCAGAGGCCACAGCACACCTCACAGTCTTCGGGACAGCAACAAAGCTCCTTCAGGCCACCATCTCCAAGGGGCAGAGGCGGCAGGGGCTTCAGAGGAAGATATGGGGATCAGCCTAGAAAAATTTATTGCTTATTCTGTGGTGAGGACAAAGGCCACACTACAAGAACGTGCCAGATTACTATTCTGAAGCAAAAAGAGATTGCCGAAGCAGAAGCTCGGTAGAATCAGCCGAAACAAGTCCTACATACTGCTTCGTGCCACTCTCCCTATATGCCAGAATATGTGGGCAACCAACCTGCAGCTTCTGTTGCTTCAGCAAGCCATTCACAAGCTTCTTGGCCTCAGCTCCCACCGCCACCACTACTGCAACCTACTTATTCCCGAAGCCAGCAGCCAGAAGGGCGCCAACACTCCCAACAACAACGTGACTTCAGGGAAGAGTCCGAAGCTCGTACAGTCAATAGTACTAAACTAGAATCAAAGCACATATACTAAGCAATATCCTGCTTCTGAAATACTTCTATTTTCTAGTCTATTTTTGTTTTTTGAATTATTTTGCTTTTTGAATAAGGAACAAGCAATGAAAACTTAGTTTTAATTTCTTGTAATGATTTTGCTTCTATCAGAATGAAATATATCTTCTTCATAGATTTACGAAGCTCAAAAGTCGTTTCTAAGGGAATGCAGAGCCAAAATTGCCGAAGCTACAAAAAGTCGTTCCTAAGGGAATGCAGAGCCAAATTTGCCGAAACTACAAAAAGTCGTTCCTAAGGGAGCGCAGCGTAAGTTTTATGCTCAAAAGTCGTTCCTAAGGGAATGCAGAGCCAAAATTGCCGAAGCTACAAAAAGTCGTTCCTAAGGGAGCACAACGTAAGTTTTCTACTCAAAAGTCGTTCCAAAGGGAATGCAGAGCCAAATACCGCCGAAATATAAGGCGAAGAAGTTCGAAAGTCGTTCCTAAGGGGATGCAAAACTTATACCGCCGAAATAGAAGGCGAAGAAGTTCAAAAGACGTTCCTAAGGGGATGCATAACTTATATCACCAAAATAGAAGGTGAAGAAGCTCAAAAGTCGTTCCTAAGGGGATGCAGAGCTTGTGTGTTCCAATGTGGGCGTGTGGGTGTGTGTCTTCGGCATTCTCATCATTTTGCATCATACCATCACATCATTTCACATAACATTACATCATACATCATATTGCATCAATGGCACAAGAATCAAATACGAAGCCAATCTTCGGCAAATGCTTCGTCAAAATGAAAATGTGCTAAGGCACGAAGTAAGCTTCAGGAAATACAGTTTTATCAGCCTTGTCACAAGAGGGGATCTCTCTCTTTACGAAGAATGGATCTTTTTTCTTTACGACACATGAAAAGAAGGGAAGGTGTTTTTTCGCCGAAGGCTCAAAAACGGTATGTGTGTAAATTTCATGCATCGCAAAGAAATAAACTGCAATAATTTACATATTCAATTCAACATTACACACTCCAAATATTACATAGTTTTGTTACAGAAGAAACCTATTCTTCCTTCATTTGTTATATACATCAAGCTTTTCAAAATGTTTATTACAATAAAATCTATTCCTCTTTAAGGACTTTCTCTGCAACTTCGTTCAGCAATTTGTTGACGACTTCGTCGACAATGGATTCAGCCATGTTTATGATGTCCAGCGCTTCCTTCATTTCTGGATCAGCTAGGGGATCGTACGGTCCCGACGGCGGAGGTAGTTTAGCTGAAGTAGGAGAAATTGATTAATTCGAAGCCACAAAGCAAGTACCAAAGCTAAAAAGCCAAAAAAATAATACCTATACGTTTTTCGCGCTCTACAGCCTATTCAGCTCGTCTTGCTTCCGCTCGGGCGTCATCGGTGTCTTTTTCACTCTTTTTTATAATTTCATGGGCCATCTCCTGGCCACCATTCACCCAGACATCATTGTAAAATTTTCCGCCCATCAAGGTTGCTTCAGCTGAAGGATCCTTTGTATCATCCACGGAGAAGGCAACTTCGGCCTGGGCCATGGTCTTAACGTGATCACACCCGGCCTGCTCCAAGATGGGTGAAATCCCTCGCGCACCGGAAAACGCACAAACATCCCCCGATCACTCAAAATTTCTTCAAAGGCTTCGGTTTCTCCACTTATCCATTCAATAACGCCTTCGGGGTTGCCTCGTACGAAGTTTTCTTCGGAAGAGTAGGCACCCACTTTGGCGAAGCTAGTTTTCAATTTTTTCACGCAATCCAAGGATTTCTCGAAACACCTTTCTTTGGATTGGCAAAGTTCTTCAACATTTTTCTCTAGATAATTGTAAGTGCAATCAACCCCAAGTGAGGGTTTTGGTGATTTAATGACAAAACAAATAAGGGTACTAACAGTTTTTGTTCCCAGTGTTTGATTAGAAGGAAACAGGAACTTAAGGAAGCTCCAAGGACTTCATGCAATGGACGTATAAAAATTTATGTAAAATCTTGTGTTGCATGATGTAATTCTTCCTTGTTCTTTTCCGCACAGGTACAGGTGTTTGCTATAGCTCAAGTCCTCTAATTCAAAAGCTATTTTTGAAAACCAAAAATCACTTTAACATTATTTGGCTGACCATGGTTTGGGTTGAGAAACCTAGAGTGTTCTTGCTGAAAAGCAGCTGAACTTCTTCAACTGCAGCTGAGCTTTCCAGCTGAACTTAACTTCAGCTGTGATGAGCTTCTTCAGCTGCAGCTGAGCTTTTCAGCTGAGCTTGACTTCAGCTGAGTTGAACTTTCAACTCCAGCTGAACTTCAACTTCAGCTGTGGACCTCTCTGACCATACCCAGCTGAACTTGCCCCAGGGCAGCTGAGCTGGGGTTTTCTCTCCAAAACTCTCTGGTCTAGACCAGCTGAACTGGTCCTGGGGGGCAGCTCAACTGGTCTCTGACCCTCTGACTTCTGATCTGCAGTCTGCTAGTCAGACTGGCAGTCAGGTCACCAGGGGTGTCAGGGGGCGGTTCAACTACCCTAAGGGGGCGGTTCAACCGGTCCTGGCCTGTCTGACCCGCCTGCAGGTCAGTCTACCAGTCAGTCTGGCAGTCAGACTGGCAGACAGACTGCTGACCTGTCAGGGGGCGGTTCAACCGCCCTAGGGGGCGGTTCAACCGGTTTTCAGTGGGGTTTTTGGTCAAACGGCTAGTTTTTGAGCCGTGACTATAAATAGACCCCCTCTCTCTCTCTTCTTCATACGGCTGAACACTCACTCATTTATTGCTCATCTAACTTGAGACAAAGCACTCATCTCTCCATCTCTCTCACACTTAAATCTTCCTCAAGATTCAACCTTGTTGGAGGAGCTCTTGGGTGTGAGGTTTGTGCTTGTGCTCACGATTTGGTTTTCCTCTCCCATCTCTTTTTCAAAGACTTGAGCTTGTGCAAACCCCTCTTGTGCGTTCTTGGTGTTCTTGAAACCCTAGGTTTCAAGATCTTTTGAGGTTGCTTGGGAGTCTCCAAATTTGTGGACGACCCTAAGAAGTTTGTATCACCCGCTCTTTGAGCTAAGATAAGAAGAGATTGCCTTGACCTTTGTGGTCGGCTTTTGGAGGATTAGGGTTGAAAAAGACCCGGCCCTTTGTGGGCTCCTCAACGGGGAGTAGGACACCTTTGTGGTGTGGCCGAACCTCAGATTAAATCTTGTGTCTTGTGTTCTTGCTTGTTTTAACTTGAGATATTTTTACTTGCAAGATTGACATAAAGATTTCTCCGTAGAGTTTATCTAGAAGTAAAATAGCATTTACATATTCATCTTTTTATCCTCACTTAGCTATATCTTACTTCTCTTAAGAACTTGCGAAATACTTTTTCGAGTAGATTTTAGTCTAAAGTTTATAAAACAGTTGGATTGGTTCAGAGTGGTTCAACTTGCGCACGTAGCTGTTGAACCGGCCTGCACCAGTCGAACTGTGTATCTAACAATCTTTTGAAGTTTGTTGTGAAAATTTTTAGATTAGCCTATTCACCCCCCTCTAGGCTACTTTCAATAAGTATCAAAGCTTCGTACCTCGTTTTACGCTTAACCGCGTGAGGAAACGATCATGTCTACTCAACGGGACCATGTGGATCCTCTCCTCGAGGAAATCCCCATCACATCTTCCGGTGAGGAAGTGGACCCCAAGGTCCTCGACCTCGCCATGAAGATTGCCGAGAGAATGTTCCTCAAAATGAAAGAGGAAGATGCTAAGAAAAAGGTCGAAGAAGAAGAATCAAGAAGAAAGGCCGAAGAAGATAAAGGTAAGGGAACATTTGATTACAATGATGATCTAGTGGATCTTTTGGTGTCTAAGGTATTGAGCAAGGTAAGTCTCAACACCGAAGGATCATCTACCAAAAGCAAAGGTAACGAATTTAGCAAAGTTCAATTCGATTACTCTAGAAATTATATTCCCAACTTCTCTTCCGCCCAACTTGTAAAGTTACCAACTCTTAGTGAGTTGAACTATGACGAGTGGGCCGACAAGATGAAGTCGCATTTAATCGGTGTGCATCCTAGTCTTTGGGAGATTGTTAATGTAGGTATGTATAAGCCCGCCCAAGGAGAAGAGATGACTCCGGAAATGATGCAATAGGTTCATCGCAATGCTCAAGCAGTGAGCATAATTAAAGGAAGTCTTTGTCCGGAAGAATACCAGAAAGTTCAAGGAAGAGAAGATGTCCGTGACATTTGGAATATTCTTAAAATGTCACATGAAGGAGATCCCAAAGCTAAGAGACATAGAGTTGAAGCTTTGGAAAGTGAGCTTGCAAGATATGATTGGACAAAGGGTGAGTCGCTTCAATCACTCTTTGATCGGTTGATGGTGTTGGTCAACAAAATAAGAGTACTTGGGAGTGAAGATTGGAGTGATTCCAAGGTCACAAGATTATTCATGAGAGCATATAAAGAAAAGGATAAGAGTCTTGCAAGGATGATTAGGGATCGTGATGACTATGAGGATATGACGCCTCATCAATTATTTGCAAAGATTCAACAACACGAGTCCGAAGAAGCCCCTATCAAGTCAAGGGACTCTCATGCCTTGATCACTAATGAACAAGACAACCCCAAGAAGAACAAAGACCACAAAGCAAAGAAAGTGGTCGAGACCTCAAGTGATGAAGACACAGCTATGTTCATCAAAACATTCAAGAAATTTGTAAGGAAAAATGACAAGTTCCAAAGGAAAGGAAAGAAGAGGGCATGCTATGAATGTGGCCAAACCGGTCATTTCATAGCGGATTGTCCTAACAAGAAGGAACAAGAAGCTAAGAAGGAATACAAGGACAAGTTCAAAAAGGGGGGCAAGACCAAGGGATACTTCAAGAAGAAGAAATATGGTCAAGCCCATATTGGTGAAGAATGGAACTCCGATGAAGAGAGTTCTAGCTCCGAGGAAGAGGAAGTGGTGGCAAACGTGGCCATCCAATCTACATCAAGCTCGCAACTCTTCACCAACCTACAAGACGACTCCTACACTCCAACTTGCCTCATGGCAAAAGGAGATAAGGTAACCTTATTTAGTAATGATTTTCCAAATGATGATGATGATGAACAAATTGCCATGAAAAATAAAATGATTAAAGAATTTGGCTTGAATGGATACAATGTTATCACCAAATTAATGGAGAAGCTAGATAAAAGAAAAGCAACTCTTGATGCTCAAGAAGACTTGCTTATCCTTGAAAAGGAAAGAAACCTAGAGCTTCAAGAATTGCTTCACAATAAAGATAAAATGCTAGATGTCTTGACTAAGGAAGTATCTTTAGTCAAGATAACTATAGAGAATAAAGATAAAGAAGTAATTAATATGAAAACCTCTATAACTAATCTTGCAAATGAAAAGAATGCACTTGAAGCAAGCATGCTAAGCTTGAATGTTCAAAATCAAGAACTTCAAGTGCAACTTGAAAATTGCAAGAACATCAATGCCTCATCTTTAGTGATTGAATCTAAGTCTAGCTCCTTAAATGATAATTTTTGCAAACATTGTGCCAAATATCATGCTTCTTGTTGCCTAACTAACCATGCAAGGAAGAATAGCCCACAGGTGAAGGTCAAAGGAATTTTGAAAAGATGCTCTAGCAATGATGGGTTAAAGAAAGTTGAACCCAAGTTCAAGTCCCTAAGGCCCAACAATGGAAGAAGGGGGCTTGGGTTCAACTCATCCAAGGAAAACCCTAGCACAGTGCATAAGGGGTGGAGATCCCCCAAGTTCATAGAGGGAACCACCCTATATGATGCCTTGGGGAGGATTCACTCCTCAAATGACAAGTCACCACAGGTAAAGGTTAACTTGAGTTCCACAAAGAGTAAGATGAAGGAAGTGGGATCCTCAAGTGGACAAAAATCTAATGCTCCCATTTCCCACTCATATCTTTGTGATTATATGTTGACTTGGGATTTAGGGAAATTGGTTGTGAAATATGTGGGTGCCTACACTAAACGAAAAGTCATGAAAAGGAGTGTGTGGGTACCCAAGGCTATAACTAACACTGTAGGACCCAATTCAATTTGGGTACCTAAAAGCATAGCCTAAACTTGTTTTGCAGGTCTACTCCTCTGGTGGGTCAAGTTGGGTGCTTGACAGTGGATGTACAAATCACATGACCGGGGAGAAAGACATGTTTCATACATTGCAACTAACTCAAGAAGCACAAGAAATTGTATTTGGAGATAGTGGCAAGAGTAAGGTGATTGGTATCGGTAAAATTCCTATCTCTGACCAACAATCACTTTCAAATGTTTTATTGGTAGATTCTTTGAGCTATAATTTGTTGTCCGTTTCACAACTTTGTGGAATGGGTTATAATTGTCTATTTTCGGATGTGGATGTGAAGATCCTTAGAAGGGAGGACTCCTCAGTTGCCTTTACCGGTCGCTTGAAGGGCAAGCTTTATCTTGTTGATTTCACAACAAGTAAAGTGACGCCTGAGACTTGTTTAGTGGCAAAGTCCGACAAGGGTTGGCTATGGCATCGCCGGCTAGCCCATGTCGGTATGAGGAATTTGGCCAAACTTCAAAAGGATAATCACATCATTGGACTAACAAATGTTGTATTTGAGAAAGACAGGGTTTGTGGCGCATGCCAAGCATGAAAGCAACATGGAGTCCCACATCAATCAAAGAATGTGGTCACAACAAAGAGGCCATTGGAGCTTCTTCACATGGACCTCTTCGGACCTGTGGCCTACATTAGCATTGGTGGTAGTAAGTATGGTTTAGTCATTGTTGATGATTTTTCTCGATTCACCTGGGTTTTCTTTTTGAGTGATAAAGGTGAAACTCAAGAAATATTGAAGAAATTTATGAGGAGAGCTCAAAATGAATTTGAGCTCAAAATCAAGAAAGTGAGAAGTGATAATGGGACGGAATTCAAGAACACAGGTGTCGAAGAATTCTTAGGCGAAGAAGGAATCAAACATGAGTTCTCGGTTCCTTACACTCCACAACAAAATGGTGTTGTGGAAAGAAAGAACCGAACTCTAATTGAAGCTGCAAGAACCATGTTGGATGAGTACAAGACACCTGACAATTTTTGGGCAGAGGCGGTCAACACCGCCTGTCATGCAATCAACCGTCTCTATCTTCATAAGATCTACAAAAAGACTGCTTATGAGCTTCTCACTGGTAACAAACCTAAAGTTGATTATTTTAGAGTATTTGGTTGTAAATGTTTTATTCTTAACAAGAAAGTCAAGAGCTCAAAGTTTGCTCCTAGAGTGGACAAGGGCTTCTTGCTTGGTTATGCATCAAATGCGCATGGATATCGTGTTTTCAACAATACCACCGGTCTTGTTGAAATAGCGATAGACGTGACATTTGATGAGTCTAATGGCTCGCAAGGGCATGTTTCTAATGACACTGCAGGAAATGAAGAACTACCTTGTGAGGCCATAAAGAAACTTGCAATAGGTGAGGTGAGACCTCAAGAAAAGGATGATGAAGAAGGAACCTTATGGATGACCAATGAGGTAGTTGATGTGGGTGCAAGGGTGGTGAGTGACAAAGTCTCCACCCAAGCAAACCCATCAACCTCAAGTCATCCAAGCCACGAAGAAAATCATCAAAGGATGCCAACAGTGGTAGAAGATGAACAAGAAAGTATTGATGGTGAAATGCCTCTTGATCAAGTGAATGATGAGGAGGAGCAAATACAAAGACATCCATCAGTGCCTCATCCTAGAGTCCATCAAACAATTCAAAGGGATCATCCAGTGGACAACATCCTGGGTAGCATCAGGAGAGGGGTAACAACTAGATCTCGTTTAGCTAATTTTTGTGAATTTTACTCGTTTGTTTCCTCTCTTGAGCCACTTAAGGTTGAAGAAGCATTGGGTGATCCGGATTGGATAATTGCCATGCAAGAGGAGTTGAACAACTTCACTAGGAATGAAGTCTGGTCCTTAGTCCAAAGACCCAAGCAAAATGTGATTGGGACTAAATGGGTCTTTAGGAACAAACAAGATGAACATGGCGTGGTTACAAGAAACAAGGCACGGTTGGTTGCCCAGGGCTATACTCAAGTGGAAGGACTTGATTTTGGTGAAACATATGCGCCAGTAGCAAGGTTAGAATCAATTAGAATATTAATTGCCTATGCTACTAACCATGATTTCAAGCTATATCAAATGGATGTCAAGAGCGCTTTTCTAAATGGACCACTACAAGAGAGAGTATATGTGGAGCTACCACCGGGCTTTGAAGACCCAAAGAAGCCAAATCATGTTTATCTACTTCACAAGGCACTCTACGGGCTTAAACAAGCCCCTAGAGCTTGGTATGACTGTCTTAAAGATTTTTTAATTAAGAATGGGTTTACAATAGGAAAAGCTGACTCTACTTTATTTACTCGAAAAGTTGACAATGAATTATTTGTGTGCCAAGTATATGTTGATGACATTATATTTGGTAGTACTAATGAAAATTTTTGTGAAGAGTTTAGCAAAGTAATGACGAACAGGTTTGAGATGTCTATGATGGGCGAGCTTAAATACTTCCTGGGATTTCAAGTCAAACAACTCAAGGAAGGTACTTTTCTATGCCAAACCAAATATACACAAGATATGCTCAAGAAGTTTGGCATGGAAAAGGCAAAACATGCCAAGACTCCAATATCATCAAATGGACATCTCGACCTAAATGAGGAAGGTAAACCTGTAGATAAAAAATTATATAGATCAATGATAGGATCACTGCTTTACTTATGTGCATCTAGACCTGATATAATGTTGAGTGTTTGCATGTGTGCACGTTTTCAAGCAAATCCTAAAGATTGCCATCTTGTAGCAGTTAAGAGAATTCTAAGATACTTAGTTCACACCCAAAACCTAGGATTATGGTATCCCAAAGGCTCCCTTTTCGATTTACTTGGCTATTCTGATTCAGATTATGCCGGTTGCAAAGTAGATCGAAAAAGCACTACTGGGACTTACCAATTCCTTGGGCGATCCTTAGTATCATGGAGTTCCAAGAAACAAAATTGTGTTGCACTTTCCACTGCAGAAGTTGAGTACATAGCAGCTGGGGCATGTTGTGCACAGTTGTTATGGATGAAGCAAACCCTTAGAGATTTTGGTTGTGAGTTTAACAAAATTCCACTTTTGTGTGACAATGAGAGTGCCATAAAACTTGCAAACAATCCTGTGCAACACTCTAGAACTAAACATATTGACATCAGACACCATTTCTTGAGAGACCACGAAGCCAAAGGAGATATCGAATTGTTTCATGTGAGCACCGAAAATCAACTAGCCGATATCTTCACAAAACCCCTCGATGAGACTAGGTTTTGCTTTCTTAGGAGTGAATTAAATATCTTGGATTCTCGTAACTTATCTTGAAAACGGTCACAAAAATTATTTGATTCACTATTTTTGATTGATAGTTTTTAAGCTATGTGATGATCTTTCAAAAACTTGGTGAAAATGTTAAAATTCGAATGAATTTTAGTGCTAAGATTTTTTTTTGGGGCTCAACTGGCTTGACCAGCTGAACTTTCTAGTTCAGCTGGAGGAGGCCAGCTGAACTTCGGAGCTGAACTTCAGCTCAGCTGTTTTTTGACCAGATTTTACCAGGACCATCCTTGTTAAAACCGGTTGAACCGGCATAGTGGACCGGTCTGTCCGCGCAGGTCTGTCAGCTGCACTTTTTTTTAGTCGCGCAACATCTTTTTTTTTGACCGGTCGCTTCCTCTCTGCTGGCGTCCTGGCGTGCAGATTTTTTTTCTCTTTCTCTGTCCGGTCACTTCCTCTGCTGGGCGCGCAGATTAATTTTTTTTGTCCGCTTGCTGCCGCTCAGCAGCGTCAGTGCGCGCGCAGAATCTTTTATTTGGTCGCTGTCCGGTCGCATCCTGCTGCGCGCACAGAACCTTTTTTCTGTGGTGTCCGGTCAGCAGCTGCTGCGCATGCAGAATTTTTTTCTGTTCGGTCACTTCTGCTCAGCCCGCGCGCCATGCTGCAGACTTTTTCTCTCCGTTCGGTCACTTCTGCTCAGCCCGCGCGCCATGCTGCAGACTTTTTCTCTCTGTTCGGTCACTTCTCCTCACAGCCATGCATGCGTGTCAGGGGCGCCAGCGATTTTTTCTCTGTCCAGTCGCTTCCGGTCAACAGCAGCTGCGCGCACATTTTTTTTTGTCACAGCCACACTCTACTGCCGTGTGCGCAGCCTTTTGTTCTTGTGACCGGTCGCTGTGTCACCCGCGCAGCAAGGAAAATATTTTTTTGTCACTTCCGTGCAGAAGTGTGAGGGATGCAGGGCGCGCAGAACTTTTCTTTTGCGCAGTTCTTTTTCTTTTGCCGTCCGGTCTCATCTGCGCAGACACTTGGTTTTGTTTTTTTGCATGGAATCTCTACAGTACACTTTTTCAGAATCCTGCGTCAGAAATTTGATTTTTTTTGGCATCTTCCCTCTGCTGTTTCTGGCTCTCTGACCACACTGGTCAGAACCAGTTGAACTGGCCCCTGGGGGTGGTTGAACCGGTCCTAAGGACCAGCTCAACTGCTTATATATATTTGACACTCCCCTTCTCTTCTCCCACTTCATCCACTCTCGCCTTAGTCACTTCACAACATTTAGAGCCTCTCTTTCACACACCTCAACCAGTTCACCGTTTCACCACTTTTTCAATCATGGTGCGTCGTCGCAACCCTTCAGTGATTGAGTTTAGCAGCGACTCGGACGAGATTCAGGAGGAATCTCCTTTCCCCTCTCCTCCGCCTCGTCGCTCCCTCTCTAAGAGAGGACGTGGCTCTGGTCGGATGGATGGTGAGGGCTCTTCCATGCCCTCGCAGCCGACTCGCGGGAGAAGCCAAAAGGTTGGCGCCTCTCGTCCTCGTCGTAGCACGTCTTCCTCTGGGTATGCTCCCTGCCAGGAGGAGGATGAGGCTTTCGACGACTTCGTCGACCTTCCGGCGCCTGATGCTCTCTACGTCACCGGACTGCACATGCATCCGGCGAACGTTAGCCGCGGTCCGCATGAACCTCCCGTCGACTTCACTTTGAAGGGAATAGACAACCTTCAGCGCCTGAGGTTCACCAACCCTACTCTCACTCCTCGTCATCCTGGTGTCCAGGACCCTCGGTTCTGGAATCTTTTCCAGGTTGACTTCTAAAATTCTGTCATTCTTTCCAAGAAACACCCAGTCGTCAGACATAGGTTTATTGACTGGGAGGGTTGTGAGAATATGGGAGATGCTGACATGACGTCAGCTCTCGAAAACTTAGAGAGAAAGGGGTTACGAAACATTATGACCATGGAATACCCCTGGAACGACGAGGTGGTAGCTCAGTTCTATGCCACCCTCTGGATAAAGAAAGTAGATGAGGAAGCCGATGGGTATGATTACCCAGTCATGTATTTCTTCATCCAGGGTAACTGGCACAAAGTCAGTTATCGTCGTTTTGCCCATATTCTGGGCTTCTCTGATGCAGATATTCAGGGCAGCAACATGCGAGTGCATGACATTCGGCTGCCCATGCGGGAAGAGACGGAATTCATTCATGTCTCTACTGAGCGGGAGTTCTGGACAACCGCTAACATGCATAGGTACTACAGGTACCTTAATTCTTTGTCCCGGATGACCGTTCTCCCGAAGGGCGGAAATCAAATGAACGTCCTTGGGGAGAGTCGCGTCTTCCTCCTCCTCCTTGCTCCAAACAGTCTCGCCCGCATCAATGTGTTTGACATGATCTGGGAAGAGATCGTCCGTGCTTCCTGGTCTCCTCTCAGAGGGTGTCTTCATGCACCCTTTATCATGAAGATGATCGAAGTGGTCACCCAGACCCACTTCGAAAAACCCGTCAAACACTCCCGCTACGTACCCTACTGGGTTGATTCCTCCAACCCAGCTGCTCGTACGAAGCGGGCTCCCTCACGGTCTGGAGGCCCTGCCTCCTCCACTGAGCCACCTCGCCAGCCTCCCCATCATCCATCCTCCTCTCCCCCCGCTGCTGCCTCGCGTCCCTCTCCTGGCCGCGGATCTCCCATGCCACGTGCTCGTGGTCGTGGTCGAGGTCGTGGCCGCGGGATGGGTGCCCGCTTGGTCCATGGGTTTGCGGCATTTTTCTCCATGTGCCGCAACATTTCTGCTGATGTCCATGAGGTGGCACGGCGTCAGCGGGAGACTGATGACAATCTTCGTCATCAAGCTTCCTCCATGGGCATGCCTTTTGTCCCTCGTTCGCTTGATGTGCCTCTCCATCCTCCTCCCCCGGAGATCAATGAGTGGCACCAGCAGGCCTACGGGGTGCCTTTTATGTCTGCAGACGATGAAGAAGAAGAAGCCTATGTTGATGATCGCGAGGAGTTTGCCCCGCCTCCCTACCATGGGGATCCGGGTCAATCATCCTCCCACCCTCCGCCTCCTTACCCGGGTCCGGGACCCATTCCTAGTGACCCTAGGCCATCCGGCTCTGGTTACCACCACCACCCTCCACCTCCTCCTGATCATCGTACATCTTCGGCATCTGTTTTTTCTGCGGCTGATGAGCCACCTCGGGACTCCACTTTTGAGGAGGACGCGATGAGGACTTTTTTCCCTGACTACACTTCCTATCCTTCATCATATCCTCCGTCATATCCTCCCCCTGGAGGATATTGATTCTTGTATCCTTGTCTCTCTCTCCGTTTTTGGTACTTGTTGCCAAAAAAGGGAGAAAATCCAACTTCTAGTTTGTGGTTCTTTCGTTTTTTTCTTTTGGATTATTGTTGTTTTTGGCCACTGTTGTGGCTTGTACCCTTTTTACCATTGTATGAAATAAAACTGTTGGATTGTTATTCAAAGTAATATGATGGTCTTCTGGCCATCATCTTTTGTCCTATCAGTTTGTAATGACTACTCTGCTATGAAGTAAAAATAATGTGTTTTTAGAGATAGTCATGTGCATCACAACTCCTGTTATGACACTCTTGCACCCCTTGGATGATTGTATTTAGTATGGTTTTTGTCACTATCTCTAAATGTGTTGCTCACATGACATATTATGTCAAAACGTTGGATTCACAATCGTGCACACATTTAGGGGGAGCCATCTACATACAATCATTCAAAAGAAATTTTCTATTGCAAATATATATCTTTTTGACCTTAATTGTTTTGGCATCAATCACCAAAAAGGGGGAGATTGTAAGTGCAATCAACCCCAAGTGAGGGTTTTGGTGATTTAATGACAAAACAATTAAGGGTACTAACAGTTTTTGTTCCCAGTGTTTGATTAGAAGGAAACAGGAACTTAAGGAAGCTCCAAGGACTTCATGCAACAGACGTATAAAAATTTATGTAAAATCTTGTGTTGCATGATGTAATTCTTCCTTGTTCTTTTCCGCACAGGTACATGTGTTTGCTATAGCTCAAGTCCTCTAATTCAAAAGCTATTTTTGAAAACCAAAAATCACTTTAACATTATTTGGCTGACCATGGTTTGGGTTGAGAAACCTAGAGTGTTCTTGCTGAAAAGCAGCTGAACTTCTTCAACTGCATCTGAGCTTTCCAGCTGAACTTAACTTCAGCTGTGATGAGCTTCTTCAGCTGCAGCTAAGCTTTTCAGCTGAGCTGGACTTCAGCTGAGTTGAACTTTCAACTCCAGCTGAACTTCAACTTCAGCTGTGGACCTCTCTGACCATACCCAGCTGAACTTGCCCCAGGGCAGCTGAGCTGGGGTTTTCTCTCCAAAACTCTCTGGTCTAGACCAGCTGAACTGGTCCTGGGGGGCAGCTCAACTGGTCTCTGACCCTTTGACTTCTGATCTGCAGTCTGCTAGTCAGACTGGCAGTCAGGTCGCCAGGGGTGTCAGGGGGCGGTTCAACCGGTCCTGGCCTGTCTGACCCGCCTGCAGGTCAGTCTGCCAGTCAGTCTGGCAGTCAGACTGGCAGACAGACTGCTGACCTGTCAGGGGGCGGTTCAACCGGTTTTCAGCGGGGTTTTTGGTCAAACGGCTAGTTTTTGAGCCGTGACTATAAATAGACCCCCTCTCTCTCTCTTCTTCAATACGGCTGAACACTCACTCATTTATTGCTCACCTAACTTGAGACAAAGCACTCATCTCTCCATCTCTCTCACACTTAAATCTTCCTCAAGATTCAACCTTGTTGGAGGAGCTCTTGGGTGTGAGGTTTGTGCTTGTGCTCACGATTTGGTTTTCCTCTCCCATCTCTTTTTCAAAGACTTGAGCTTGTGCAAACCCCTCTTGTGCGTTCTTGGTGTTCTTGAAACCCTAGGTTTCAAGATCTTTTGAGGTTGCTTGGGAGTCTCCAAATTTGTGGACGACCCTAAGAAGTTTGTATCACCCGCTCTTTGAGCTAAGATAAGAAGAGATTGCCTTGACCTTTGTGGTCGGCTTTTGGAGGATTAGGGTTGAAAAAGACCCGGCACTTTGTGGGCTCCTCAACGGGGAGTAGGACACCTTTGTGGTGTGGCCGAACCTCGGATTAAATCTTGTGTCTTGTGTTCTTGCTTGTTTTAACTTGAGATATTTTTACTTGCAAGATTGACATAAAGATTTCTCCGTAGAGTTTATCTAGAAGTAAAATAGCATTTACATATTCATCTTTTCATCCTCACTTAGCTATATCTTACTTCTCTTAAGAACTTGCGAAATACTTTTTCGAGTAGATTTTAGTCTAAAGTTTATAAAACAGTTGGATTGGTTCAGAGTGGTTCAACTTGCGCACGTAGCTGTTGAACCGGCCTGCACCAGTCGAACTGTGTATCTAACAATCTTTCGAAGTTTGTTGTGAAAATTTTCAGATTAGCCTATTCACCCCCTCTAGGCTACTTTCAATTGGTATCAAAGCTTTGTACCTCGTTTTACGCTTAACCGCGTGAGGAAACGATCATGTCTACTCAACGGGACCATGTGGATCCTCTCCTCGAGGAAATCCCCATCACATCTTTCGGTGAGGAAGTGGACCCCAAGGTCCTCGACCTCGCCATGAAGATTGCCGAGAGAATGTTCCTCAAAATGAAAGAGGAAGATGCTAAGAAAAAGGTCGAAGAAGAAGAATCAAGAAGAAAGGCCGAAGAAGATAAAGGTAAGGGAACATTTGATTACAATGACGATCTAGTGGATCTTTTGGTGTCTAAGGTATTGAGCAAGGTAAGTCTCAACACCGAAGGATCATCTACCAAAAGCAAAGGTAACGAATTTAGCAAAGTTCAATTCGATTACTCTAGAAATTATATTCCCAACTTCTCTTCCGCCCCACTTGGAAAGTTACCAACTCTTAGTGAGTTGAACTATGACGAGTGGGCCGACAAGATGAAGTCGCATTTAATCGGTGTGCATCCTAGTCTTTGGGAGATTGTTAATGTAGGTATGTATAAGCCCGCCCAAGGAGAAGAGATGACTCCGGAAATGTTGCAAGAGGTTCATCGCAATGCTCAAGCAGTGAGCATAATTAAAGGAAGTCTTTGTCCGGAAGAATACCGGAAAGTTCAAGGAAGAGAAGATGCCCGTGACATTTGGAATATTCTTAAAATGTCACATGAAGGAGATCCCAAAGCTAAGAGACATAGAGTTGAAGCTTTGGAAAGTGAGCTTGCAAGATATGATTGGACAAAGGGTGAGTCGCTTCAATCACTCTTTGATCGGTTGATGGTGTTGGTCAACAAAATAAGAGTACTTGGGAGTGAAGATTGGAGTGACTCCAAGGTCACAAGATTATTCATGAGAGCATATAAAGAAAAGGATAAGAGTCTTGCAAGGATGATTAGGGATCGTGATGACTATGAGGATATGACGCCTCATCAATTATTTGCAAAGATTCAACAACACGAGTCCGAAGAAGCCCCTATCAAGTCAAGGGACTCTCATGCCTTGATCACTAATGAACAAGACAACCCCAAGAAGAACAAAGACCACAAAGCAAAGAAAGTGGTCGAGACCTCAAGTGATGAAGATAGCTCAAGTGATGAAGACACAGCTATGTTCATCAAAACATTCAAGAAATTTGTAAGGAAAAATGACAAGTTCCAAAGGAAAGGAAAGAAGAGGGCATGCTATGAATGTGGCCAAACCGGTCATTTCATAGCGGATTGTCCTAACAAGAAGGAACAAGAAGCTAAGAAGGACTACAAGAAGGACAAGTTCAAAAAGGGGGGCAAGACCAAGGGATACTTCAAGAAGAAGAAATATGGTCAAGCCCATATTGGTGAAGAATGGAACTCCGATGAAGAGAGTTCTAGCTCCGAGGAAGAGGAAGTGGTGGCAAACGTGGCCATCCAATCTACATCAAGCTCGCAACTCTTCACCAACCTACAAGACGACTCCTACACTCCAACTTGCCTCATGGCAAAAGGAGATAAGGTAACCTTATTTAGTAATGATTTTCCAAATGATGATGATGATGAACAAATTGCCATGAAAAATAAAATGATTAAAGAATTTGGCTTGAATGGATACAATGTTATCACCAAATTAATAGAGAAGCTAGATAAAAGAAAAGCAACTCTTGATGCTCAAGAAGACTTGCTTATCCTTGAAAAGGAAAGAAACCTAGAGCTTCAAGAATTGCTTCACAATAAAGATAAAATGCTAGATGTCTTGACTAAGGAAGTATCTTTAGTCAAGATAACTATAGAGAATAAAGATAAAGAAGTAATTAATATGAAAACCTCTATAGCTAATCTTGCAAATGAAAAGAATGCACTTGAAGCAAGCATGCTAAGCTTGAATGTTCAAAATCAAGAACTTCAAGTGCAACTTGAAAATTGCAAGAACATCAATGCCTCATCTTTAGTGATTGAATCTAAGTCTAGCTCCTTAAATGATAATTTTTGCAAACATTGTGCCAAATATCATGCTTCTTTTTGCCTAACTAACCATGCAAGGAAGAATAGCCCACAGGTGAAGGTCAAAGGAATTTTGAAAAGATGCTCTAGCAATGATGGGTTAAAGAAAGTTGAACCCAAATTCAAGTCCCTAAGGCCCAACAATGGAAGAAGGGGGCTTGGGTTCAACTCATCCAAGGAAAACCCTAGCACAGTGCATAAGGGGTGGAGATCCCCCAAGTTCATAGAGGGAACCACCCTATATGATGCCTTGGGGAGGATTCATTCCTCAAATGACAAGTCACCTCAGGTAAAGGTTAACTTGAGTTCCACAAAGAGTAAGATGAAGGAAGTGGGATCCTCAAGTGGACAAAAATCTAATGCTCCCATTTCCCACTCATATCTTTGTGATTATATGTTGACTTGGGATTTAGGGAAATTGGTTGTGAAATATGTGGGTGCCTACACTAAACGAAAAGTCATGAAAAGGAGTGTGTGGGTACCCAAGGCTATAACTAACACTGTAGGACCCAATTCAATTTGGGTACCTAAAAGCATAGCCTAAACTTGTTTTGTAGGTCTACTCCTCTGGTGGGTCAAGTTGGGTGCTTGACAGTGGATGTACAAATCACATGACCGGGGAGAAAGACATGTTTCATACATTGCAACTAACTCAAGAAGCACAAGAAATTGTGTTTGGAGATAGTGGCAAGAGTAAGGTGATTGGTATCGGTAAAATTCCTATCTCTGACCAACAATCACTTTCAAATGTTTTATTGGTAGATTCTTTGAGCTATAATTTGTTGTCTGTTTCACAACTTTGTGGAATGGGTTATAATTGTCTATTTTCGGATGTGGATGTGAAGATCCTTAGAAGGGAGGACTCCTCAGTTGCCTTTACCGGTCGCTTGAAGGGCAAGCTTTATCTTGTTGATTTCACAACAAGTAAAGTGACGCCTGAGACTTGTTTAGTGGCAAAGTCCGACAAGGGTTGGCTATGGCATCGCCGGCTAGCCCATGTCGGTATGAGGAATTTGGCCAAACTTCAAAAGGATAATCACATCATTGGACTAACAAATGTTGTATTTGAGAAAGACAGGGTTTGTGGCGCATGCCAAGCAGGAAAGCAACATGGAGTCCCACATCAATCAAAGAATGTGGTCACAACAAAGAGGCCATTGGAGCTTCTTCACATGGACCTCTTCGGACCTGTGGCCTACATTAGCATTGGTGGTAGTAAGTATGGTTTAGTCATTGTTGATGATTTTTCTCGATTCACCTGGTGTCGGCGTTTCGAGACCGGGGGGTCCCCGAGCCGACGAGTGAGTGTGCTGCGTGCCCCAGCCCAGATGGGTCGAGCGCGTGGGCGAGCGCGAAGGGGGGAGAGGCGAGGTGGCCGGAGACGGGCGTGAGAGAGGTGGAGATCCCGCGGCCTTCGTGTTCGTCCCGCGCCCAGGTCGGGTGCGCTTGCAGTAGGGGGGTTACAAGCGTCCACGCGGGTGAGGGAAGCGAGCGACCCCAAGAGAGCGCCTGTCTCGTCCTCGTCCCCGCGCGGCCAACCTTCTCTAAGAAGGCCCTGGTCCTTCCTTTTATAGTCGTAAGGAGAGGATCCAGGTGTACAATGGGGGGTGTAGCAAAGTGCTACGTGTCTAGCGGAGAGAGAGCTAGCGCCCTAGGTACATGCCAATGTGGCAGCCGGAGAGGTCTTGGCACCTTGCTGGCGTGATGTCGTGGCTGTCGGAGGAGCAACGGAGCCTGGCGGAGGGACAGCTGTAGGAGCGGTCGAGTCCTTGCTGACGTCGCCCTGCTTCCGTAAGAGGGCTGAGAGCCGCCATCGTCACAGAGCTTGTGGGGCGCCATCATTGCCCATCTGGCGGAGCTGGCCAGATGGGACGCCGGTCTTGTTCTCCGTGACCCGAGTCGGCTCGGGGTAGGATGATGATGGCGCTCCCTGTTGACGTGGCGGGCCTGCGCCCTAGGTCGGGCGACGTGGGGGCTCCTCCGAAGCCGAGGTCGAGTGTGTCTTCTGTTGCCGAGGCCGAGTCCGAGCCATCGGGTCGGGCGAGGCGGAGATCGTTTGGCCGAGGCCAGGGCGGAGTCCGAGCCCTGGGGTCGGGCGAGGCGGAGTTCGTCGTCTTCTGGGGCTGAGCCCGAGTCTGAGCCCTGGGTCGGGCGGAGCGGAGTTCGCCGTCTTCCGGGTCTTAGCCCGAGTCCGAGCCCTGGGGTCGGGCAGAGCGGAGTTCGCCGTCTTCCGGGTCTTAGCCCGAGTCCGAGCCCTGGGGTCGGGCGGAGTGGAGTTCGCAGTCTTCCGGGTCTTAGCCCGAGTCCGAGCCCTAGGGTCGGGCGGAGCGGAGTTCGCCGTCTTCCGGGTCTTAGCCCGAGTCCGAGCCCTGGGGTCGGGCGGAGCGGAGTTCGCCGTCTTCCGGGTCTTAGCCCGAGTCCGAGCCCTGGGGTCGGGCGGAGCGGAGTTCGCCGTCTTCCGGGTCTTAGCCCGAGTCCGAGCCCTGGGGTCGGGCGAGGCGGAGTTTCCCATGGTGCCTTTGGCAAGGCCTGACTGCCCGTCTGTCTCACTCTGTCGAGTGGCACTGCAGTCGGAGTGGCATAGGCGGCGCTGCCCTTCTGTCAGACCGGTCAGTGGAGCGGTGGAGTGACGGCGGTCACTTCGGCTCTGCCGGGGGGCGCGTGTCAGGATAAAGGTGTCAGGCCACCTTTGCGTTAAATGCTCCAGCAACCTAGTCAGTCGGCGCGGCGATTTAGTCAGGGTTGCTTCTAAGCGAAGCCAAGGCCTCGGGCGAGCCGGAGGTGTGTCCGCCGTTAAAAGGGGGGCCTCGGGCGAGACGGAAGTCTCTCGAGGTCGGCTGCCCTTGGCCGAGGCTAGGCTCGGGCGAAGCATGATCGAGTCACTCGTGTGGACTGATCCCTGACTTAATCGTACCCATCAGGCCTTTGCAGCTTTATGCTGATGGGGGTTACCAGCTGAGAATTAGGCGTCTTGAGGGTACCCCTAATTATGGTCCCCGACAGTAGCCCCCGAGCCTCGAAGGGAGTGTTAGCAGTCGCTTGGAGGCTTTCGTCGCACTTTTTTGCAAGGGGACCAACCTTTCTCGGTTGCATTTTGTTCCGGTGGGTGCGCGCGAGCGCACCCGCCGGGTGTAGCCCCCGAGGCCTCGAAGGAGTGGTTACACTCCTTCGAGGTCTTAATGCCTTGCGTAATGCCTCGGCTGGTCTGGTTGTTCCCTCATGCGAACTGGCCGTAGCCCGGGTGCACGGTCGGGGCCCAAGCTCTCGGGCTGGTATGTTGACGCTGTCAACGGTTTGACCGGAGCCGGGTTTGCGAGAGCAGCCCCCGAGCCTCCGCACAGGGCGAGAGGACGATCAGGGACAGACTCGGCTTTTTTACATACGCCCCTACGTCGCCTTTCCGCAAGGAGGAGGGGGGAGAGCGCCATGTTACCCTCGATGGGCACCGAACATGGTGTCTCCGGTGAGCTGCAAGCGGGTAATCCGAGTGGACGTCCGTGCCCCGTTCGTTGGGGGTCGGCTAGGGGCCCACAGGCACGCCCAAAAGTACCTGCGGGTGATTTGCCGGACCCGGTCCCCTGGCAACGGGGTCCGAGGGCTCGATGCCTCCCTCCGATGGGATTCCGTTACAAGATCGTTCCCGCTGGTCTCGGAAATGTCCTAGGGTACCTCGGGAGCGCAGCCCGAGCCTCGGTTATGTATCGAACGTACCCCTGGTCATCCCTCGCTCGGCGTCTGAGGCGATTGTGAACCCTTCGGGGGCTAGCCTTCGAACCCCTGATCAGTAATGGGCGCGGAGCCCGAGTAGCCTGAGGCGGCCATGGAGCCCTTCGGGGGGCTGGCCTTCGAACCCCTGACCAGTAGTGGGTGTCGGGCCCACGCGATCTGAGGCGACTGTTGAACCCCTCGGTGGGCCAGCCTTCGAACCTCTGATCAGTAGGGGGGGCTCGGAGCCCGGTTCCTTCACAGAGAAGGATCCTTTTCGGGGTATCCCCCCTTTCCCGGTCCCTGTTGCAAGAGATAGAGAAAGAGGAAAAAAGGATACGAAATCGAACGACGTGGCGTACCTTTTTTGACGCGGTTATTACGGCGAAGGAGAGGCGTCGTCCGCTTCTCCTGCCAGAGGCGCCGCCTGTCCCGCCGCGGAGTTAATGCGACGGGGCGAGTGGTTGGCGGGGCGGCCGTTGCGCGTGCGCGAGCCGTTCGAGGAACGGCTGTTTCGCCTCGCGTTTTTTGAATCCCGCGTCCGGTCCGGATGGAGCGCTGGAAACGGTTTCGCCCTGGCCTTCATATACTCGAGAGGGGGTCCGGTGACGGTTCTTTGCTCTGCTTCCTTCCTTTCCCTTTAGGTTTTCGCAACCCGGGAAGCTTTAGTCGAAGAAGAGAAAAACCGCCCTCCCTGCCCCCTGCGCCGCCATCTCTTCCATTTTGGTGATGGCGGATCGAGTGACCATAATCCCCCCGCGCGATCCGTGGCCTTTTTCCACGGTGACGGCGAGCGATCTGGAGGAGCTGGTCGGCGAGGGTTTGCTCCGCCCCCTCACCGATAAGCAGCGGCCAGAGTGGATTCCTCCCGTGGGTGGAGCCGCTCCGTCCCCACCGCCGGGGTACATCGTGAGCTTCGTCTCCTTCCACGAGCGGGGGTTCGGTGTGCCGACGGGCCGCTTTATGCGAGCCATCCTGTTCCACTACGGGGTGGAATTGCATAACCTCACCCCCAACTCCATCTCGCAGGCCGCTATCTTCGTAGCGGTATGCGAAGGGTACTTGGGGATCGCCCCCCATTGGGATTTGTGGACTCATCTCTTCCTCGCCGAGCTTTTCGCCTTGTCGATGGGGGAGAGAAGGGTCCGTGCAGCGGTGCAGGCCGGCGGCTGCACTCTTTTGCTGAGGCAGTCGCGGGCGTCACAATACATTCCTGCCATTCTTGCGTCCTCGAACAAGGGGTGGCAGCGCCGGTGGTTCTACCTCCGGAATGACGGTGAGTTGCTCCCACTGTTCTCCCAGCGAGTAGTTACTGCTGCCACCGACGCCTGGCGCCACGGGACCCCGCACGAGAGACAGAAGAACCTCGAGCCCCTTCTCCAGGCCCTGAAGGAGTTGCGGGAGGGGGGACTCACCGCTGCGGGTGTGATCGCTGCCATCCACCGTCGAAGGGTGCTTCCATTGGCGGAGCGGCGGCTGCCGCTCTGGGAGATGACCCCAGAGGCTGACTGGGAGGGCTCGCGAATGTCCCCTGATCCTCTTCCCTTCAACGCCCTCCAATGGCGGGTGTCGGCTGCGATGGGGAAGCCGGACCCCCACACATACTCCCAGCTTCGGATGCGCCCCGACCAGGGGTGTGTGACTTTGGTGAGTGTTCGCTCCTTCCTTCTTCGTACATCGGGTCGCTCCGGGTCCTTATGATCGGGTTCCTTTCTCTCCTCCTTTTAGGATGTGGGGTGGCACAAGCCCTCCCTGCCACGGGTCCCGGAGGACGCGGTGGACCGTGCAGCGCGGCGGGTCGCCGCGGAGGAGAGGAAGAAAAAGAAGGACGCGGAGAAGGTCCGGGCCCGCGAGCGGAGGCGGGCTCGAGACGCCTTGGAGAAGCGCCGTCGCCAGCAGGAGAGGGAAGGACTCCCGAGGGAGCCGTCGCCGGAGACGCCCGACGACGACGATGACGACGATGATGAGGAGGAGGACGACATGGCCGCCCGTCTCGGCCTCAGCCCCGGCTCGGGGTGTGGCCAGGAGTCGTCGAGCCAGCCCCCGTGCGGGCCGACACCATCAGTCCCCGGAGTTGGGGCGTCGGGGTCCCAGTCCGAGGCACGGGGGCGACCCGAGGTGTCACCTGTTCCCTCGGCCGGAGGAGCTGAGGTGGCTCCGGAGGGCCAGGTCAGGGCGTCCGTTCCCCAGGGGCCGCCGCTCGCACCGGTGGCGCATGGGGGTGACCCTCAGGTCATCACGACTGCGCCCGGGCAATCTGCTTCCCGGGCGTCCACGGCGAGGGTGGCGCCGAAAATGCCGGCGAAGCGGACCTCGGCGGCCGTCTTGGGAGCCGGGATCCAAGAGACCTCCCCCCAGGCGCGGTGGATAATGGCCCGAAGTGGGTGAGTATCTCGGGATGTCTTCATCTTGGCTTCCCATTCATATGTCTCGGCCGTGATCTTTCTTTCCTCCTCTTTTTTTTTATATCCAGCAAGCGAAGTCATGGCCAGACCGACCTGGCACCCCGGAAGGCCCTCAAGACGGCGCCGGACTGTGTGGCCAGCGCCGCCCCGGGCCTTGTCATTCAGCCGACCCTTTCGCGGGGTACTTCACCGCAGGGGGCTCGGGCGTCGCCGGTCTCTGAGGAGCGGGCTCCCGAGGCCGGCTCTTCTGCCGAGGCGGCCATCGTGGTTGAGGAGGCGGCTGACGCCAACGTGGCCCTGAGCCCGCCTGTCGTGCCGGCCATGCCGGCGCCCGCCACCGCCGAGGTTGCCGCCGTCCCTGTCGGAGAGCGACCAGTTGCCGCCAGCGTCGGGATGGCTGATGCGTCGGCGCCCAAGGCCTCAGAAGAGGTGGGCGTGGACGCGTGATCCGTCCAGCCGGGTGACAACCTCATCGCTGTGCGGCGAAGCCCCGAGGCCCGGCGCCCGTTGCTCCGATTCCGGACCCGCGAGGCCTCGGACCCTGTCTTCGTTCTCGACGATGAGCAGGAGGACCAGTCCTGGGATGAGCTCCGCGAGTGTGCTGAGGCAACGGTGGGGTCGCTCCGGTCGTCGCTGGAGGTTTTCTGCAGAGACGTCCCCAAAATCCTCCAGGTAGCGGTTTCAGGCATACCTTTTTCCTTCTGTGAGCGAGACACTCGTCGTGACGCCCTGTTTCCTTTCCCCAGGATCTGACGGACCGGAGCGCCGCCAAGTCGTCGTTCATCCGCCGCGAGGTCGATGTCTGGGGCTTGCTGCGATCCCTGAGGTCCTCGCTCGCCGGGGCTACCGCGCGCCTTTCTCAGCAGGATGCCAAGGTAGCGGACCTCCAGCTGCTCTGCGCCGACCTGAGAGCCGAGGCGGCAGCAGCGCGTGCGGAGGCGCAACGGCAGCGATCGGAGCTCGTCCAGGTCGTCTAGGAGCGGGACCAATCTCGGGGCCGGGCTGCCGAGGCCGAAAGCCGAGCTGAGACCCTCGCGGCCGACCTAGCCACGGCCCAGGTCGCGGCCTCGGAGCATCGTGTCCGAGCCGGAGGTACGTCTTGGTCCTCCCTGGTTCTTGTTCTTGTCCGTTTCCTTTGCTTGTGCTTGAGGTATTTCTCCTGGTTGCTCGCAGAGCTTGAGTCCGCCCTTGATGGGTCCGCCAAGGCGCTCGCCGAGGCGCTTGCCGGAGCTGCCGAGCAGAGGGAAGCTGACCTCGCGGCCATGTCCGAGGCCGTCTCGGACTTTTATCGTATCCTCGGCTCTAGCGACGTCCCTTCAGGAAGCTCCCCTCAAAGCCGCCTTCGAGCCTTGGGTGATCACGCGCGCGGCAGAGTCCGCGAGGCGCTACACCACGGCGTCAGGCAGGCCTTCGCCGTGCTCGCTTCCCACTACGTCGTGGACCTGGAGCGGGTTAGTGAGGGGTACTGTCTTCCTGACGAAGACGACGCTGCCCTGGCAGAGGTCCAGCGGCTTGACGCGGTCGCCGCGGGTCTGAGCGCGGTGCTGGCGACCACCTTTGAGGCGGAGATCCTTCCCCCTGCGCCATCACCGGAGGCCGAGATGGACCTCACCGACGGCGGGGACGGAGCTGAGGGCGCGGCTCCTTCCCAAGGTGGCGCCTAATTCTTGTTTGAACAATTTCTTGTTGGATGTGCGTCTCACCGCGGCCGCTGAGGCCTGAACACTTTGTCTTTCTTGCATGAAGTCGTACTCTCCTTTCTTTCCATCTGCGTGTTCGTCCTAGCTTGTCAATAATAGGGTGGCTTCTCGAGTTGGGTCATTCTTCGTGGCAGGTGATGAGTGAGGTATCCCTAACCCGGAGGCACAGGAGTCCCTCGGCTCAGTCGGCCTTGCCATTTACATGTACCCGTGTTCGCTCCTCGAGACCCTGCTTCTGACATAGCCAGGAGAACGCAAGAGGCCCCTTTTTTGATTGAAAATTTTCGACGCGGAGAAGTATGCCCAATCTCGACGCAGAGGGGTTCCCCCTTTTTAGCCCCCGAGGGAGGGTCGGGCTCTGCCGAGGCGAGGCCGACCCTTCCTTGATGACCGAGGCGCAGAGGCTGCCTGACGGATCAGACTCAGGTCCGAGTATCCAGCGGGTGCTCGGCGACATCCCTCGGTATGCCAGGCATGTCCGAGGGACTCCACGCAAAGACATCGGCGTTTGCGCGGAGAAAGTCGACGAGCACTGCTTCCTATTTGGGGTCGAGCCCGGACCCAATCCGGATCTGCTCGGAGGTGTCGCCACTGGGGTCGAGAGGGACGGCCTTAACCGTCTCCGCTGGCTCGAAGTTGCCGGCGTGACGCTTCACGTCTGGCACCTCCTTGGAGAGGTTCTCCAGGTCGGCGATGAGGGCCTCGGACTCGGCGAGGGCCTCGGCGTACTCCACGCACTCCACGTCGCATTCGAACGCGTGTTTGTACGTGGGGCCGACGGTGATGACCCCGTTGGGGCCCGGCATCTTGAGCTTCAAGTAGGTGTAGTTGGGGACGGCCATGAACTTCGCGTAGCATGGCCTCCCCAGTACAGCGTGGTAGGTTCCTCGGAACCCGACCACCTCGAACGTCAGGGTCTCCCTTCGGAAGTTGGAAGGCGTTCCGAAGCAGACGGGGAGGTCGAGTCGTCCGAGGGGCTGGACGCGCTTCCCAGGGACGATCCCGTGGAAGGGCGCAGCGCCTGCCCGGACGGAGGACTGATCGACGCGCAGGAGCTTGAGGGTCTCGGCGTAGATGATGTTGAGGCAGCTGCCCCCATCCATCAGGACCTTGGTGAGCCTGACGTCGCCGATGACGGGGTCGACGACGAGCGGGTATTTCCCCGGGCTCGGCACGTGGTCGGGGTGGTCGGCCTGGTCGAAGGTGATGGACTTGTCGGACCAGTCTAGGTAGACTGGCGCCGCCACCTTCACCGAGCAGACCTCCTGGCGCTCTTGCTTGCGATGCCGAGCCGAGGCGTTCGCCGCATGCCCACCGTAGATGATGAAGCAGTCGCGGACCTCGGGGAACTCTCCTGCTTGGTGATCTTCGTTCTTGTCGTCGTCGCGGGCCCTGCCACCCTCGGCGGGTGGCCCGGCCCTGTGGAAGTGACGCCGAAGCATGACGCACTCCTCGAGGGTGTGCTTGACGGGCCCCTGATGGTAGGGGCACGACTCCTTGAGCATCTTGTCGAAGAGGTTAGCACCTCCGGGGGGCTTCCGAGGGTTCTTGTATTCGGCGGTGGCGACAAGGTCCGCGTCAGCGGCGTCGCGTTTCGATTGCGACTTCTTCTTGCCTTTCTTCTTGGCGCCGCACGGAGTAGACGCCTCGGGAGCCTCTTCCGATGGGCGGCCCTGGGGCTGCTTGTCCTTTCGGAAGATAGCCTCAACCGCCTCCTGGCCAGAGGCGAACTTGGTGGCGATGTCCATCAGCTCGCTCGCCCTGGTGGGGGTCTTGCGACCCAGCTTGCTCACCAGGTCGCGGCAGGTGGTGCCGGCGAGGAATGCGCCGATGACATCCGAGTCGGTGATGTTGGGCAGCTCGGTGCGCTGCTTCGAGAATCGCCGGATGTAGTCCCGGAGAGACTCTCCCGGCTGTTGCCGGCAGCTTCGGAGATCCCAGGAATTCCCGGGGCGCATGTACGTGCCCTGGAAATTGCCGGCGAAGGCTTGGACCAAGTCGTCCCAGTTGGAGATCTGCCCCGGAGGCAGGTGCTCCAACCAGGCACGAGCAGTGTCGGAGAGGAACAGGGGAAGGTTGCGGATGATGAGGTTGTCGTCGTCCGTCCCTCCCAGTTGGCAGGCCAGGCGGTAGTCCGCGAGCCACAGTTCCGGCCTCGTTTCCCCCGAGTACTTCGTGATAGTAGTCGGGGGTCGGAACCGAGTCGGGAACGGCGCCCGTCGGTTGGCCCGACTGAAGGCCTGCGGACCGGGTGGTTCGGGCGAGGGACTCCGATCCTCCCCGCCGTCGTAGCGTCCCCCACGCCTGGGGTGGTAGCCTCGGCGCACCCTTTCGTCGAGGTGGGCCCGACGGTCGCGCCGATGGTGTTCGTTGCCGAGGTGGCCCGGGGCCGCAGGCGCGGTGTTGCGCGTGCGCCCGGTGTACACCGAGGCTTCCCGCATGAATCGGGAAGTCGCGGCATGAGGTTCCGAGGAATATCCCTGCCTTCGGGAGGCAGTGCTCTCGGCCCGTCGGGCCGCAGCGCCTTCCAGGAGATTCTTGAGCTCTCCCTGGATTCGCCGACCCTCGGTGGTTGATGGCTCCGGCATCGCGCGGAGGAGCATCGCTGCGGCTGCCAGGTTCTGACCAACCCCGCTGGACGCGGGCGGCAGCCTGACCCTGACATCGTTGGCGACGCGGTGCTGGAGACCCTGGGGCAGGTGACGTATTTCTCCGGCCGGGGGTTGGCCCGCCCATACCTGCCCGACGTCCCGGCGGATCGTCTCAAGCGCTCCTGTTCCCTCGTCGAGCCTGGCCTGCACCCCGCGGACTTGCTCGAGCTGTGGGTCGTGACCCCCCCGCCGGAACGGGGACCACAGCTAGCTCCCGCGGGATGTCGGCGCGAGGCACGGGCCTAGGAAAATCACCGTCCTCCGGCATGCCAAGATGGTTGCCTTCGGAGGGATCCCCCAGCTCAACGTGGAAACATTCGCGGCTTGGGCCGCAGCCCTCGTCGTCGAGGCTGCGGCTTCCGTCGGAACAGTCGGAGAGGTAGTAGTCACATGCGGTCATGAAGTCCCGCATGGCACTGGGGTTGCCAAGTCCAGAGAAATCCCAACAGATGCTGGGATCGTCATCTTCCTCGGACCCGGAGGGCCCGTAGGTCGAGGCGTCCGTCAACCGGTCCCAAGGCGACCGCATACGAAACCCCAGTGGGGTTGCACTCGCCTCAATGAGAGCGCCCGCCAAAGCGAGGTCGCTTGGCGGGTTGAGGCCGAGTCGAAATGACGTAAGATGGGAGTTAGTCGGTACCTTTTGGTCGACGCGGGGCGACGTAGTCACGTCGGGGACTGGTTGCACCGTCATCTCAGGTACGAGGGCGACGTCCTGCAAGCTCCTCGCGAGTGCGCCGGCGTCGTCCACTTGCTCGGGATCAGCGTGTCGCGGGGGAAAGGCGCTTGCCTTCGTCTCGAACGCGAGGTCGACGCCCGGCGTGCCTTCCGTCGGGGCGCTGGGGACGTCGATTCGCTCGACAGCCGACGAAGCGCAGCCTCCCGCTTGGCCTTGGTTGCCCCGCCTCCTCCTCCGTTGGCGGGGGAGAGGACGGGGCGAGCTCGAATGTTGTTCTTCCACCGCGCGGGGAAGATGTCGCCGATTCCGCCGCCGGCGGGCGGGTTGTCGGCCGCCATTGTCGTTGTCGCGCGGCGGTGGAAGGAGTATCATGTCGTAGCTGCCGTCGAAGGACATGAACTCAAGACTCCCGAAACGGAGCACCGTCCCAGGCCGGAGAGGTTGCTGGAGACTGCCCATCTGGAGCTTGACGGGAAGCTGTTCGTCAGCACGCAGCAGGCCCCTACCTGGCGCGCCAACTGTCGGCGTTTCGAGACCGGGGGGTCCCCGAGCCGACGAGTGAGTGTGCTGCGTGCCCCAGCCCAGATGGGTCGAGCGCGTGGGCGAGCGCAAAGGGGGGAGAGGCGAGGTGGCCGGAGACGGGCGTGAGAGAGGTGGAGATCCCGCGGCCTTCGTGTTCGTCCCGCGCCCAGGTCGGGTGCGCTTGCAGTAGGGGGGTTACAAGCGTCCACGTGGGTGAGGGAAGCGAGCGGCCCCAAGAGAGCGCCTGTCTCGTCCTCGTCCCCGCGCGGCCAACCTTCTCTAAGAAGGCCCTGGTCCTTCCTTTTATAGTCGTAAGGAGAGGATCCAGGTGTACAATGGGGGGTGTAGCAGAGTGCTACGTGTCTAGCGGAGAGAGAGCTAGCGCCCTAGGTACATGCCAATGTGGCAGCCGGAGAGGTCTTGGCACCTTGCTGGCGTGATGTCGTGGCTGTCGAAGGAGCAACGGAGCCTGGCGGAGGGACAGCTGTAGGAGCGGTCGAGTCCTTGCTGACGTCGCCCTGCTTCCGTAAGAGGGCTGAGAGCCGCCGTCGTCACAGAGCTTGTGGGGCGCCATCATTGCCCATCTGGCGGAGCTGGCCAGATGGGACGCCGGTCTTGTTCTCCGTGACCCGAGTCGGCTCGGGGTAGGATGATGATGGCGCTCCCTGTTGACGTGGCGGGCCTGCGCCCTAGGTCGGGCGACGTGGGGGCTCCTCTGAAGCCGAGGTCGAGTCTGTCTTCTGTTGCCGAGGCCGAGTCCGAGCCATCGGGTCGGGCGAGGCGGAGATCGTTTGGCCGAGGCCAGGGCGGAGTCCGAGCCCTGGGGTCGGGCGAGGCGGAGTTCGTCGTCTTCTGGGGCTGAGCCCGAGTCCGAGCCCTGGGTCGGGCGGAGCGGAGTTCGCCGTCTTCCGGGTCTTAGCCCGAGTCCGAGCCCTGGGGTCGGGCGGAGCGGAGTTCGCCGTCTTCCGGGTCTTAGCCCGAGTCCGAGCCCTGGGGTCGGGCGGAGCAGAGTTCGCCGTCTTCCGGGTCTTAGCCCGAGTCCGAGCCCTGGGGTCGGGCGGAGCGGAGTTCGCCGTCTTCCGGGTCTTAGCCCGAGTCCGAGCCCTGGGGTCAGGCGGAGCGGAGTTCGCCGTCTTCCGGGTCTTAGCCCGAGTCCGAGCCCTGGGGTCGGGCGGAGCGGAGTTCGCCGTCTTCCGGGTCTTAGCCCGAGTCCGAGCCCTGGGGTCGGGCGAGGCGGAGTTTCCCATGGTGCCTTTGGCAAGGCCTGACTGCCCGTCTGTCTCACTCTGTCGAGTGGCACTGCAGTCGGAGTGGCGCAGGCGGCGCTGCCCTTCTGTCAGACCGGTCAGTGGAGCGGTGGAGTGACGGCGGTCACTTCGGCTCTGCCGGGGGGCGCGTGTCAGGATAAAGGTGTCAGGCCACCTTTGCGTTAAATGCTCCTGCAACCTGGTCAGTCGGCGCGGCGATTTAGTCAGGGTTGCTTCTAAGTGAAGCCAAGGCCTCGGGCGAGCCGGAGGTGTGTCCGCCGTTAAAAGGGGGGGCCTCGGGCGAGACGGAAGTCTCTCGAGGTCGGCTGCCCTTGGCCAAGGCTAGGCTCGGGCGAAGCGTGATCGAGTCACTCGTGTGGACTGATCCCTGACTTAATCGTACACATCAGGCCTTTGCAGCTTTATGCTGATGGGGGTTACCAGCTGAGAATTAGGCGTCTTGAGGGTACCCCTAATTATGGTCCCCGACACCTGGGTTTTCTTTTTGAGTGATAAAGGTGAAACTCAAGAAATATTGAAGAAATTCATGAGGAGAGCTCATAATGAATTTGAGCTCAAAATCAAGAAAGTGAGAAGTGATAATGGGACGGAATTCAAGAACACAGGTGTCGAAGAATTCTTAGGCGAAGAAGGAATCAAACATGAGTTCTCGGTTCCTTACACTCCACAACAAAATGGTGTTGTGGAAAGAAAGAACTGAACTCTAATTGAAGCTGCAAGAACCATGTTGGATGAGTACAAGACACCTGACAATTTTTGGGCAGAGGCGGTCAACACCGCCTGTCATGCAATCAACCGTCTCTATCTTCATAAGATCTACAAAAAGACTGCTTATGAGCTTCTCACTGGTAACAAACCTAAAGTTGATTATTTTAGAGTATTTGGTTGTAAATGTTTTATTCTTAACAAGAAAGTCAAGAGCTCAAAGTTTGCTCCTAGAGTGGACGAGGGCTTCTTGCTTGGTTATGCATCAAATGCGCATGGATATCGTGTTTTCAACAATACCACCGGTCTTGTTGAAATAGCGATAGACGTGACATTTGATGAGTCTAATGGCTCGCAAGGGCATGTTTCTAATGACACAGCAGGAAATGAAGAACTACCTTGTGAGGCCATAAAGAAACTTGCAATAGGTGAGGTGAGACCTCAAGAAAAGGATGATGAAGAAGGAACCTTATGGATGACCAATGAGGTAGTTGATGTGGGTGCAAGGGTGGTGAGTGACAAAGTCTCCACCCAAGTGTTGGGGACTTGTTCTCAAATGCTAGGAGTTAAGAACAAGGCAACATAAAAAATGTTAATCGTTAAAGTCCTTCGTCCTTCGAAGCATTATTTCCCTTAGGATATAATGATTTTCGGACGAAGGTAATGAAGAGCGTGTCCTCATAAATTTATTATACAGTGTCGAAGGATAAAATGTAGAGAATATAAAAGATAACATAAATAATTATATATTACTATCAGACATAGACATAAATATCTTTGAGTTGCAAATGTACCTCCAATTGGAAGGAGATGATAGTACAAGCGTGACGCAAAAAGCGAATGCCAAGTCAGCTTGAACAGTACGGGGGTACTGTTCTCCTATTTATAGGCACGGGACACAACCCATACAAAATTACATTCATGCCCTTTACACTTGATAATAATTCTATAGTAATCTGTCGAGGTTTAAATAGCCTTTTCATCTTTAAGTCGGTTCCACTTTTTGCTACCGCGCCGAAGCTTTCCTGCTCACACCTTCGGCTCTGTATCAACCTTCGTATTACTCTGGTCCACTGTGATGCTCACTTGAATCCGAAGATACCTGTTCACACATTACACTCCAGAAATACTGTTAAATCCTGTTTTTGAGGACCTTCGGATGCCGAAGGTCCCCAACAGTAGCCCCTCGCAATATTAATTTATTTAAAATAATAAATTTAGATTGCGACATGGACGAAGGCTTTACGCCGAAGGTCCGAAAAAACACCTTCCCTTTGCTAGAATAGCAACATTCACTGACAAGCGGGGTCTTTCAATTTTCAACGCACTTGGCGTATAAATACGGCCATACCGCAAACTCATTTGATACGCTCTCTGGCCAACTGCTCCCACTCATTCAATTTTTAGCTCTTGTGCACTAAGATTTGCTAAGCTTTTAGTTTTGAAGCTTCGGCTTTGAAAATAGTTTTTTAGCATCTCCGAAGATGTCCGAAGATAAGAAGACTGCTGCTGAGACGAAGCTGAGCCTCGACGAAGAGAAAAATTTGGGGTTTCTTATAGCGATGTCAAAGACCAACACAGAAAAAATCTCCAAGGAGATTCTGGAAGGTTTGTCTGAGGATACTGGTGACAGTGACAGCTATGATGTGGATAGTGGTGGTGAAGACTCCGAAGATCGTCCCTGGCGACCAAGCCATTCAGTTTATGGTAAATCAACTATCAAAGAAAATCATCTTGTCAATATGAAAGGAAGGTATTTCCGGGATTTGTCCATTGTGAGGGCGGACGAAGGGGAAAAAACTTGCCCACATCCCGAAGAGAATGAAGTCGTAGTGTACCGAAGCTTTTTGAAAGCTGGACTACGATTTCCCTTGAGCAGCTTCGTCGTGGAGGTGCTGAAAATATTCGAAATCTATCTCCATCAACTTCCCCCGAGGCAATTATAAAGCTGAATATCTTCGTGTGGGCCGTGAGAAGCCAAGGTCTGAAGCCTGATGCAAAAAGCTTCTGTAATATACACGAATTATCATATGAGACAAAACCTTGGGGTAAGGAACAGTATCACAATAATTTTGGCTGCTACAGTTTCGTTTCTCGGTCCGGGTCAAGCTGCCCCGTGCCAACCTTTCGGAAGAGATGGCCCGGCGACTGGATGACAGAATGGTTTTATGTGAAGAATGATCTGACAATACGAGAAGATATCAAAGGTATAATTATGCGCCCTATTTGGCAAAGCTTCGGCCTTCGGAGGCCGAAGGTTGAAATGAATGAAGCTGCCGAAGAATGCCAGAGGGCCTTCGGCGCAGTCTGCTCTTTCATTGGAACGAGAGACTTAGTACAAGAGCATATTGCCTTCAGGGTATGGCCGCTCGCGAAGAAATGGGAAATGCCACAAGAAACCGTAAAAGAGGCCGACAAAGGTGGACTTATCAGGTTGAAGTACACTTTTAAATTTGGAGATAAATTCGTTGAGCCAGATGATGACTGGTTAAAAAGTATTGAAAATTTAAGTGATGAACTGCTTGGGGCTTATTTGAAGGCCGAAGACACTGCAATGTCAGCAGCCTTCGGAGGCCGAAAAAAGAAGAGGCTGAATCGGGTATTTGATGCAATCGGGTTTGTCTACCCTGACTATTGCTATCCCATTCGAAGGCAGAAGAGAAAAAACACAACCTCTGCAAAAGAAGAAGCTGCAACTGCTCCTAGCGAGCCAGAACCGAAAAGAAAGAAGATAAAGGTCCTTACACATCGGCCGCGCTATATTGAACCAGCTTCGGTGCCTGAGTTTACCGGAGAAACTTCTTCGGCCACCAAAGCTGAAAAACCAGCCGAGCCAACCTTGCTGCCAGAAGTCGCAGAAACGGCCGAAGTGCCAACAAAGATAGAATTGGAACAATCAAAGATTTTGTTATCAGAAACGAAAGAGAAGGCCGAAGCGCCGTCCACAGAAAAAATGGAAGAGGTAAAAGAAGCAACTGAGGGATCCAAAACATCAGAAGTTTTGAGTCCTGCAGCAATCATTGAGACAGTAAAAAATCAAAAAGTGCCAGCAGTGACTCCGAAAAGAAAGAGAATGGCTAATGTGCAAGATGTACTGGAAACGATCAAATCTTCAAGCACACCTCCGAAGAGGGCTGCTGTCATTCCTGAAACAACAACTGAAATTTCTGGTTCTAAAGCTCCAGGGCAAGAGACTGAAGCCGAAGCTGGGCCCTCAGAGCCTGCAAAGATAAAATCCTTGGAAAGTGAGGCAGAAAAAATAACAAAGCCAACTTTTGTTGAAGAAACCGGTGTCATTGCCCCCGAAGCATCCCCCAAAGTTTGTGGTTATATTGTTCGTCATGCTTCGGGGAAAAAACTATCAGAAAAAGAAGAGCAAGAGGCCCAGCACTACGCCCAAAAACTGAAATATCCAAAGGGGGCGTTAATATTCAATGGCAGTGGAGAAGAAGACTTCTTGTATTGTCTCCCCGACAGCAAGGAAATTTCTGTCTGTCGGGAGATAAGCAGGAGCTTCGGATTCCCAACTTTAGAAGACGGGCTCTCGGTGCTGTCGAAGAACGATCTGGCCGACAACCTAGCTTACAATAGCTTAAAGGTGCGACAAATGAAATCCTTGTATTTCTTGTTGAGTCCAAAATTTTTCGTTTGTTTAAACCTATTGACGCACACATATTTCTCTTTGCAGGGCCTGATACTTAGCAATGCCCTCAGGGCACAAAAAGATGCTGAAGACGAAGGGTGTTCTATAGCCCTGAGCAACCTTCGTTCCGAAGTTATTGAACTGAGGAACGAAGGTCTCGAAAAAGATAGAATATTGCACTCATTGATAAATAAAATAAAGGAAGACGAAGCTGCTTTTAAAGGTCAAACTGAAGCTCAGAAGCGGGAAATTGAAGATCTTCGGAAACAACTGGCCAGAGCCAAGGAAGAACGCATACTTGAAGAAACAAAGCGAGAACTCAGCGACCAATGGGCCGATCACCTAGAAATAACTGTTGAAGAGCTTCGTTCGTCCAGAAAGAGATGCTATAACAAATCTATAGAGTGTGTTAAGAAGTTAAAAGCTAGCTTCGCTAGGGTTGGCGCCTTCTCAAGCGAAGAAAACTTTACGAGAGGCAATCCCGAAGGTCCCATCGAATGGATCGACCACGAAGCTGAGGCCTTCGAAGAAATTTTAAATAGTCGAGGAGATATATGTGCCTTCTCTGGTGCCAGAGGGATTGCCACCATCTTAGAGAAGAAGGGCTGCGATCATGTAAAAATTTTAGCACAGTCCGAAGCTGCTTTGTCCTTTGAAGATGCAAGAGATCCTTCGGCCGAAGCTAGTATAATTGGTGGAAAATTTTTTACCGATATCTGGGATAATGGTGGCCGAGAAATGGCCGGAGAAATTATTCGAAGAAGTGAAAAGGGCATTCACGATGCTAGAGAAGTAGCTGAGGCTGCTGAAAAGAGCGCAGAGGCCGAAGGTCAATTAGGTATTAACTAATAGTTTTTATTGTGTTGTAATCTTTAGGCTTTAAGATTTGTTTGCGATTTGTAATAGCAATGTAGCCGTATCCTGTCTTACTTCAGATCCTGATAAAGCGTCTTCGGGCCTTCAGCCGAAAGGAGACGACGAAATTAAAAAGATGGCTGAAGATATTATGGACGAAGTCGTCAATCGGCTCCTGAACGAGGCTGCAGAGGTCGTTTTGAGAGAAGATTAAGTATTTTTGTGAAAACTTCTGAAATGTAATATACTGTAACATTTTGTAACCCCAAATGTAATATACCTATTCTTGTTAGTCAATTCTTTACGATGCATGAAACTTTACACGTACCGCTTTTGAGTCTTTGACGAAAAAACACCTTCCCTTCTTTTCATGCTTCGTGAAGAAGAATTTTTCTTTGTCACAACAATATCCAATGTTCTGATGAATAATATCCAGGCTTCATGAGAATATTTTCCGAAGCTACACTTCCGAAGATCAGTGATGTATCTTTTTGTGACTATGATTTCTCCCTTTTTTCAAAGCGTTCTTCTGTAGATTGATAATGTGTCCACCTCTTGTGCCATGTGCAAAATGATGTATGATGCTTATGCTATGCGAAATGATGCGATGATGTTATGTTATGTGAGATGATGTTTATTCCGAAGATACATACGCATCCCTGCAATAAAACACAATCTTTTATAAGCCTCCCTTAGGAGCTTCTTCGCCTTTTACTTCAGCGGAATCAGCGTTTATTTTTCGCTGTAAGCCTCCCTTAGGAGCTTCTTCGCCTTTTACTTTCAGCGGTATTCGCGTTGACTTTTCGCGCTTCGCCTTTTACTTAGGCGGTATCAGCGTTGACTTTTCGCTGTATGCTCTACATTCCCTTTGGAACGACTTTGGAGCAGAAAACTTACACTGCGCTCCTTTTGGAACGACTTTTTTGTGACTTCGGCAAACTTACTCTGCGTTCCTTAGAACGACTTTTTGTTGCTTCGAAGAATTTTCGATAGTTCGAAGGTCCTCTTTGTTATCACAAGTCTTTGAACTTTAATCAATATAAGCCTGTGAAGAAAATATATTTTCCTTGTAGGAATCAACAAAACTAATTACATGAAACCTAAACAATGTCCTTTATTACAGAAAATAAAACTGAATGAAAAAGATTGCTATTAAGGTAGGATATTTGTCAATAGATGTGCTTTGACTCTGGCACAGTGCTATTGACTGTACGAGTTTCGGACTGCTCTCTGAAGTCCCTCTGGTGTGGAGCATACTGGCTCCCTTCTGGCTGCTGGCCTTGTTGCAACGGAGGTGGAGGCGGAGGTTGTTGCCAGGAAGCTTGAGGCTGACTCGCCGAAGCAACAGAAGCTGCAGGATGATTGCCCACATATTCTGGGATGTAGGGCGAATGATACGAAGCTGTATGCATGACCTGCTTCGGCTGAGCTTGTTGTGCTGCTGCTTCAGCTATTTCCTTTTGCTTCTGAATAGTAACATGGCACATCCTGGTAGTATGGCCTTTGTTCTCACCGCAGAATAAGCAAAAGATTCTTCTCGGTTGATCGCCAAATCTTCCTCCAAAGCCCCTGGCGCCTCTGCCTCTTGGAGCTGGTGGTCGGAAGGAGCTTTGCTGTTGCCCCGAAGCCTGTGAGGAACATTGTGGCCTTTGCTGTTGGCTTCCTCTATCATCATTTTGTGTAGAGTTATGAATTGATCTCACGTGCCTCGGGTAGAACCTCCCTCCGAAGCCCCTGGTCATTTCAGAAAACCTGAAAGCCTCCTCCCTTCTTTGGCGAAAATCATTATCGGCCCGAATGTACTCGTCCATCTTCTGGAGCAGCTTCTCCAAAGTTTGAGGAGGCTTCCTAGCGAAGTACTGAGCTGACGGTCCTGGCCGAAGCCCCTTGATCATGGCCTCAATGACAATTTCATTGGGCACCGTTGGTGCCTGTGCCCTCAAACGCAAGAACCTTCGGACATACGCCTGAAGGTATTCTTCGTGATCCTGGGTGCACTGGAATAGAGCCTGAGCAGTGACCGGCTTCGTCTGAAATCCTTGGAAGCTAGTTAACAACAAGTCCTTCAGCTTCTGCCATGAAGTGATCGTTCCTGGTCGAAGGGAGGAATACCAGGTTTGAGCAACACTCCTGACAGCCATAACGAAAGATTTGGCCATGACTGAAGCATTGCCACCATACGAAGATACTGTTGCTTCGTAGCTCATCAAAAACTGCTTCAGGTCTGAGTGGCCATCGAATACAGGAAGCTGGGGCGGCTTGTAGGACGGAGGCCAAGGTGTAGCCTGCAGCTCAGCGGACAGAGGAGAAGCATCATCAAAAACAAAATTCCCATGATGGAAATTGTCATACCAGTCATCTTCGTTGGGAAAACCCTCCTGATGAAGATCTTGGTGTTGAGGCCTTCGGTGCTGCTCATCCTGGGCAAGATGACGAACTTCTTCAGAGGCTTCGTCTATCTGCCTCTGCAGTTCAGCTAGCCTGGCCATCTTTTCTTTCTTCCTCTGTACTTGTTGATGAAGCATCTCCATATCTCTGATTTCTTGATCTATCTCGTCCTCTGGTGGTGTCGGGCTGACAGCCTTCCTTTTCTGGCTTCGGGCCTCCCGCAGGGAGACTGTCTCCTGATTGTGGTCCAGTGGTTGCAGAGCTGCAGCCCCAGTCGCTGAAGCCTTCTTCGGCGCCATAACGAAGGTTTATGATCGCCGAAGGTGTTCAAAAAAACTCAGAGTGGAAGTGAGTTCACCGGAGGTGGGCGCCAATGTTGGGGACTTGTTCTCAAATGCTAGGAGTTAAGAACAAGGCAACATAAAAAATGTTAATCGTTAAAGTCCTTCGTCCTTCGAAGCATTATTTCCCTTAGGATATAATGATTTTCGGACGAAGGTAATGA
Source organism: Zea mays (assembly GCF_902167145.1). Taxonomy (NCBI): domain Eukaryota; kingdom Viridiplantae; phylum Streptophyta; class Magnoliopsida; order Poales; family Poaceae; genus Zea; species Zea mays. Next base: position 41,488,965 of record NC_050097.1, on the reverse strand, counting down.
AGAGCGTGTCCTCATAAATTTATTATACAGTGTCGAAGGATAAAATGTAGAGAATATAAAAGATAACATAAATAATTATATATTACTATCAGACATAGACATAAATATCTTTGAGTTGCAAATGTACCTCCAATTGGAAGGAGATGATAGTACAAGCGTGACGCAAAAAGCGAATGCCAAGTCAGCTTGAACAGTACGGGGGTACTGTTCTCCTATTTATAGGCACGGGACACAACCCATACAAAATTACATTCATGCCCTTTACACTTGATAATAATTCTATAGTAATCTGTCGAGGTTTAAATAGCCTTTTCATCTTTAAGTCGGTTCCACTTTTTGCTACCGCGCCGAAGCTTTCCTGCTCACACCTTCGGCTCTGTATCAACCTTCGTATTACTCTGGTCCACTGTGATGCTCACTTGAATCCGAAGATACCTGTTCACACATTACACTCCAGAAATACTGTTAAATCCTGTTTATGAGGACCTTCGGATGCCGAAGGTCCCCAACACCAAGCAAACCCATCAACCTCAAGTCATCCAAGCCACGAAGAAAATCATCAAAGGATGCCAACAGTGGTAGAAGATGAACAAGAAAGTATTGATGGTGAAATACCTCTTGATCAAGTGAATGATTAGGAGGAGCAAATACAAAGACATCCATCAGTGCCTCATCCTAGAGTCCATCAAACAATTCAAAGGGATCATCCAATGGACAACATCCTGGGTAGCATCAGGAGAGGGGTAACAACTAGATCTCGTTTAGCTAATTTTTGTGAATTTTACTCGTTTGTTTCCTCTCTTGAGCCACTTAAGGTTGAAGAAGCATTGGGTGATCCGGATTGGATAATTGCCATGCAAGAGGAGTTGAACAACTTCACTAGGAATGAAGTCTGGTCCTTAGTCCAAAGACCCAAGCAAAATGTGATTGGGACTAAATGGGTCTTTAGGAACAAACAAGATGAACATGGCGTGGTTACAAGAAACAAGGCGCGGTTGGTTGCCCAGGGCTATACTCAAGTGGAAGGACTTGATTTTGGTGAAACATATGCGCCGGTAGCAAGGTTAGAATCAACTAGAATATTAATTGCCTATGCTACTAACCATGATTTCAAGCTATATCAAATGGATGTCAAGAGCGCTTTTCTAAATGGACCACTACAAGAGAGAGTATATGTGGAGCAACCACCGGGCTTTGAAGACCCAAAGAAGCCAAATCATGTTTATCTACTTCACAAGGCACTCTACGGGCTTAAACAAGCCCCTAGAGATTGGTATGACTGTCTTAAAGATTTTTTAATTAAGAATGGGTTTACAATAGGAAAAGCTGACTCTACTTTATTTACTCGAAAAGTTGACAATGAATTATTTGTGTGCCAAGTATATGTTGATGACATTATATTTGGTAGTACTAATGAAAAATTTTGTGAAGAGTTTAGCAAAGTAATGACGAACAGGTTTGAGATGTCTATGATGGGCGAGCTTAAATACTTCCTGGGATTTCAAGTCAAACAGCTCAAGGAAGGTACTTTTCTATGCCAAACCAAATATACACAAGATATGCTCAAGAATTTTGGCATGGAAAAGGCAAAACATGCCAAGACTCCAATGTCATCAAATGGACATCTCGACCTAAATGAGGAAGGTAAACCTGTAGATCAAAAATTATATAGATCAATGATAGGATCACTGCTTTACTTATGTGCATCTAGACCTGATATAATGTTGAGTGTTTGCATGTGTGCACGTTTTCAAGCAAATCCTAAAGATTGCCATCTTGTAGCAGTTAAGAGAATTCTAAGATACTTAGTTCACACCCAAAACCTAGGATTATGGTATCCCAAAGGCTCCCTTTTCGATTTACTTGGCTATTCTGATTCAGATTATGCCGGTTGCAAAGTAGATCGAAAAAGCACTACTGGGACTTGCCAATTCCTTGGGCGATCCTTAGTATCATGGAGTTCCAAGAAACAAAATTGTGTTGCACTTTCCACTGCAGAAGCTGAGTCATAGCAGCTGGGGCATGTTGTGCACAGTTGTTATGGATGAAGCAAACCCTTAGAGATTTTGGTTGTGAGTTTAACAAAATTCCACTTTTGTGTGACAATGAGAGTGCCATAAAACTTGCAAACAATCCTGTGCAACACTCTAGAACTAAACATATTGACATCAGACACCATTTCTTGAGAGACCACGAAGCCAAAGGAGATATCGAATTGTTTCATGTGAGCACCGAAAATCAACTAGCCGATATCTTCACAAAACCCCTCGATGAGACTAGGTTTTGCTTTCTTAGGAGTGAATTAAATATCTTAGATTCTCGTAACTTATCTTGAAAACGGTCACAAAAATTATTTGATTCACTATTTTTGATTGATAGTTTTTAAGCTATGTGATGATCTTTCAAAAACTTGGTGAAAATGTTAAAATTCGAATGAATTTTAGTGCTAAGATTTTTTTTGGGCTCAACTGGCTTGACCAGCTGAACTTTCTAGTTCAGCTGGAGGAGGCCAGCTGAACTTCGGAGCTGAACTTCAGCTCAGCTGTTTTTTGACCAGATTTTACCAGGACCATCCTGGTTAAAACCGGTTGAACCGGCATAGTGGACCGGTTGAACCGGTCTCTGACCGGTCTATCCGCGCAGGTCTGTCTGCGCAGGCCTGTCCGCGCAGGTCTGTCAGCTGCACTTTTTTTTAGTCGCGCAGCATCTTTTTTTTACCAGTCGCTTCCTCTCTGCTGGCGGCCTGGCGTGCAGATTTTTTTTCTCTTTCTCTGTCCGGTCACTTCCTCTGCTGGGCGCACAGATTAATTTTTTTTTGTCCGCTTGCTGCCGCTCAGCAGCGTCAGTGCGCGCGCAGAATCTTTTATTTGGTCGCTGTCCGGTCGCATCCTGCTGCGCGCACAGAACCTTTTTTCTGTGGTGTCCGGTCAGCAGCTGCTGCGCATGCAGAATTTTTTTTCTGTTCGGTCACTTCTGCTCAGCCCGCGCGCCATGCTGCAGACTTTTTCTCTCTGTTCGGTCACTTCTGCTCAGCCCGCGCGCCATGCTGCAGACTTTTTCTCTCTGTTCGGTCACTTCTCCTCACAGCCATGCATGCGTGTCAGGGGCGCCAGCGATTTTTTCTCTGTCCAGTCGCTTCCGGTCAACAGCAGCTGCGCGCACAGTTTTTTTTGTCACAGCCACACTCTACTGCCGTGTGCGCAGCCTTTTGTTCTTGTGACCGGTCGCTGTGTCACCCGCGCAGCAAGGAAAATATTTTTTGTCACTTCCGTGCAGAAGTGTGAGGGATGCAGAGCGCGCAGAACTTTTCTTTTGCGCAGTTCTTTTTCTTTTGCCGTCCGGTCTCATCTGCGCAGACACTTGGTTTTGTTTTTTTTTGCATGGAGTCTCTGCAGTACACTTTTTCAGAATCCTGCGTCAGAAATTTGATTTTTTTTTGGCATCTTCCCTCTGCTGTTTCTGGCTCTCTGACCACACTGGTCAGAACCAGTTGAACTGGCCCCTGGGGGCGGTTGAACCGGTCCTAAGGACCAGCTCAACTGCCTATATATATTTGACACTCCCCTTCTCTTCTCCCACTTCATCCACTCTCGCCTTAGTCACTTCACAACATTTAGAGCCTCTCTTTCACACACCTCAACCAGTTCTCCGTTTCACCACTTTTTCAATCATGGTGCGTCGTCGCAACCCTTCAGTGATTGAGTTTAGCAGCGACTCGGACGAGATTCAGGAGGAATCTCCCGTCCCCTCTCCTCCGCCTCGTCGCTCCCTCTCTAAGAGAGGACGTGGCTCTGGTCGGATGGATGGTGAGGGCTCTTCCATGCCCTCGCAGCCGACTCACGGGAGACGCCAAAAGGTTGGCGCCTCTCATCCTCGTCGTAGCACGTCTTCCTCTGGGTATGCTCCCTGCCAGGAGGAGGATGGGGCTTTCGACGACTTCGTCGACCTTCCGGCGCCCGATGCTCTCTACGTCACCGGACTGCACATGCATCCGGCGAACGTCAGCCGCGGTCCGCATGAACCTCCCGTCGACTTCACTTTGAAGGGAATAGACAACCTTCAGCGCCTGAGGTTCACCAACCCTACTCTCACTCCTCGTCATCCTGGTGTCCAGGACCCTCGGTTCTGGAATCTTTTCCAGGCTGACTTCTACAATTCTGTCATTCTTTCCAAGAAACACCCAGTCATCAGACATAGGTTTATTGACTGGGAGGGTTGTGAGAATATGGGAGATGCTAACATGACGTCAGCTCTCGAAAACTTAGAGAGAAAGGGGTTACGAAACATTATGACCATGGAATACCCCTGGAACGACGAGGTGGTAGCTCAGTTCTATGCCACCCTCTGGATAAAGAAAGTAGATGAGGAAGCCGATGGGTATGATTACCCAGTCATGTATTTCTTCATCCAGGGTAACTGGCACAAAGTCAGTTATCGTCGTTTTGCCCATATTCTGGGCTTCTCTGATGCAGATATTCAGGGCAGCAACATGCGAGTGCATGACATTCAGCTGCCCATGCGGGAAGAGACGAAATTCATTCATGTCTCTACTGAGCGGGAGTTCTGGACAACCGCTAACATGCATAGGTACTACAGGTACCTTAATTCTTTGTCCCGGATGACCGTTCTCCCGAAGGGCGGAAATCAAATGAATGTCCTTGGGGAGAGTCGCGTCTTCCTCCTCGTCCTTGCTCCAAACAGTCTCACCCGCATCAATGTGTTTGACATGATCTGGGAAGAGATCGTCCGTGCTTCCTGGTCTCCTCTCAGAGGGTGTCTTCATGCACCCTTTATCATGAAGATGATCGAAGTGGTCACCCAGACCCACTTCGAAAAACCCATCAAACACTCCCGCTACGTACCCTACTGGGTTGATTCCTCCAACCCAGCTGCTCGTACGAAGCGGGCTCCCTCACGGTCTGGAGGCCCTGCCTCCTCCACTGAGCCACCTCGCCAGCCTCCCCATCATCCATCCTCCTCTCCCCCCGCTGCTACCTCGCGTCCCTCTCCTAGCCGCGGATCTCCCATGCCACGTGCTCGTGGTCGTGGTCGAGGTCGTGGCCGCGGGATGGGTGCTCGCTTGGTCCATGGGTTTGCGGCATTTTTCTCCATGTGCCGCAACATTTCTGCTGATGTCCATGAGGTGGCACGGCGTCAGCGAGAGACTGACGACAATCTTCGTCGTCAAGCTTCCTCCATGGGCATGCCTTTTGTCCCTCGTTCGCCTGATGTGCCTCTCCATCCTCCTCCCCCGGAGATCAATGAGTGGCACCAGCAGGCCTACGGGGTGCCTTTTATGTCTGCAGACGATGACGAAGAAGAAGCCTATGTTGATGATCGCGAGGAGTTTGCCCCGCCTCCCTACCATGGGGATCCGGGTCAATCATCCTCCCACCCTCTGCCTCCTTACCCGGGTCCGGGACCCATTCCTGGTGACCCTAGGCCATCCGGCTCTGGTTACCACCACCACCCTCCACCTCCTCCTGATCATCGTACATCTTCGGCATCTGTTTTTTATGCGGATGATGAGCCACCTCGGGACTCCACTTTTGAGGAGGACGCGATGAGGACTTTTTTCCCTGACTACACTTCCTATCCTTCATCATATCCTCCGTCATATCCTCCTCCTGGAGGATATTGATTCTTGTATCCTTGTCTCTCTCTCCGTTTTTGGTACTTGTTGCCAAAAAGGGGGAGAAAATCCAACTTCTTGTTTGTGGTTCTTTCGTTTTTTTCTTTTGGATTATTGTTGTTTTTGGCCACTGTTCTGGCTTGTACCCTTTTTACCATTGTATGAAATAAAACTGTTGGATTGTTATTCAAAGTAATATGATGGTCTTCTGGCCATCATCTTTTGTCCTATCAGTTTGTAATGACTACTCTGCTATGAAGTAAAAATAATGTGTTTTTAGAGATAGTCATGTGCATCACAACTCCTGTTATGACACTCTTGCACCCCTCGGATGATTGTATTTAATATGGTTTTTGTCACTATCTCTAAATGTGTTGCTCACATGACATATTATGTCAAAACGTTGGATTCACAATCGTGCACACATTTAGGGGGAGCCATCTACATACAATCATTCAAAAGAAATTTTCTATTGCAAATATATATCTTTTTGACCTTAATTGTTTTGGCATCAATCACCAAAAAGGGGGAGATTGTAAGTGCAATCAACCCCAAGTGAGGGTTTTGGTAATTTAATGACAAAACAAATAAGGGTACTAACAGTTTTTGTTCCTAGTGTTTGATTAGAAGGAAACAGGAACTTAAGGAAGCTCCAAGGACTTCATGCAACAGACGTATAAAAATTTATGTAAAATCTTGTGTTGCATGATGTAATTCTTCCTTGTTCTTTTCCGCACAGGTACAGGTGTTTGCTATAGCTCAAGTCCTCTAATTCAAAAGCTATTTTTGAAAACCAAAAATCACTTTAACATTATTTGGCTGACCATGGTTTGGGTTGAGAAACCTAGAGTGTTCTTGCTGAAAAGCAGCTGAACTTCTTCAACTGGAGCTGAGCTTTCCAGCTGAACTTAACTTCAGCTGTGATGAGCTTCTTCAGCTGCAGCTGAGCTTTTCAGCTGAGCTGGACTTCAGCTGAGTTGAACTTTCAACTCTAGCTGAACTTCAACTTCAGCTGTGGACCTCTCTGACCATACCCAGCTGAACTTGCCCCAGGGCAGCTGAGCTGGGGTTTTCTCTCCAAAACTCTCTGGTCTAGACTAGTTGAACTGGTCCTGGGGGGCAGCTCAACTGGTCTCTGACCCTCTGACTTCTGATCTGCAGTCTGCTAGTCAGACTGGCAGTCAGGTCGCAAGGGGTGTCAGGGGGCGGTTCAACCGCCCTAAGGGGGTGGTTCAACCGGTCCTGGCCTGTCTGACCCGCCTGCAGGTCAGTCTGCTAGTCAGTCTGACAGTCAGACTGGCAGACAGACTGCTGACCTGTCAGGGGGCGGTTCAACCGGTTTTCAGCGGGGTTTTTGGTCAAACGGCTAGTTTTTGAGCCGTGACTATAAATAGACCCCCTCTCTCTCTTCTTCAATACGGCTGAACACTCACTCATTTATTGCTCACCTAACTTGAGACAAAGCACTCATCTCTCCATCTCTCTCACACTTAAATCTTCCTCAAGATTCAACCTTGTTGGAGGAGCTCTTGGGTGTGAGGTTTGTGCTTGTGCTCACGATTTGGTTTTCCTCTCCCATCTCTTTTTCAAAGACTTGAGCTTGTGCAAAACCCTCTTGTGCGTTCTTGGTGTTCTTGAAACCCTAGGTTTCAAGATCTTTTGAGGTTGCTTGGGAGTCTCCAAATTTGTGGACGACCCTAAGAAGTTTGTATCACCCGCTCTTTGAGCTAAGATAAGAAGAGATTGCCTTGACCTTTGTGGTCGGCTTTTGGAGGATTAGGGTTGAAAAAGACCCGGCCCTTTGTGGGCTCCTCAACGGGGAGTAGGACACCTTTGTGGTGTGGCCGAACCTCGGATTAAATCTTGTGTCTTATGTTCTTGCTTGTTTTAACTTGAGATATTTTTACTTGCAAGATTGACATAAAGATTTCTCCGTAGAGTTTATCTAGAAGTAAAATAGCATTTACATATTCATCTTTTCATCCTCACTTAGCTATATCTTACTTCTCTTAAGAACTTGCGAAATACTTTTTCGAGTAGATTTTAGTCTAAAGTTTATAAAACAGTTGGATTGGTTCAGAGTGGTTCAACTTGCACACGTAGCTGTTGAACCGGCTTGCACCAGTCGAACTGTGTATCTAACAATCTTTCGAAGTTTGTTGTGAAAATTTTCAGATTAGCCTATTCACCCCCCTCTAGGCTACTTTCAATAATTTTTCCAGTACTCGCTGATCTCTCGGTTGGCCTGTGCGAGCACACAATTCTCTTTAGTTTTGGCCAGTTGTCTCCGAAGATCTTCAATTTCCGTTTTCTGGGCTTCGGCCTGAGTTTTATAATTAGCTTCGTCTTCCTTTACTTTATTTACCAAAAAATCAAAATTTTATCTTTCTCTAGACCTTTGTTTCTTAGTTCAATCACTTCTGAACGAAGGTTATTAAGGGCCATTGTATAGCCTTCGTCTTCAATATTCTTCTGCACCCTAAGGGCATTACTAAGAATTAAGCCCTGCAAAAAGGAGGAAAGAATTAAGCATAGCAAATAAAATACTTCATTCTCAAATTCAAAGTTAACTTCTATACCTTTATACAGTTATATGCTAAGTTGTCGGCAAGATCATCCTTCAACAAAATTGAAAGGCCATCTTCTAGCTTCAGGAATCCCATGCTTTTACCTATCTCCCGGAAAACAGATATTTCTTTATTATCCGGGAGACAGTACAAGAAGTCGTCATCATTAGTGCCATTAAACACTAAAGCTCCCTTCAGATATTCCAACTTTTGCGCATAGTGTCTGGCTTCCAGAATTTCTTCTTCAGACAATTTCTTCCCCGAAGTGTGTCGAATGATGTAGTCAACATTTTTGATCAGAACTTCGGGAGCAGGAGTCTCGATTTTTTCAGGTGCAATCTGCCCTGCCGTTTTTTCCTCAGGCGCGGCAGGCTTCACCGCAACGGGCGCTGAATGCCCAGCTTCGGTCTCAGCCTGAGTTTTCGTAGCTTCGGCTTTTGCTTGCCCAGTTTTGGCTTCGGCTTGCGCTTTGGCAGCTTCAGCAATTTTCTTTGTAGGAGCAGGGCTCAAAGCCTTTGTAGTCTCCAACACAGTATCCAGCACGTTGGCGATCCTCCTTCTCTTGGGATTCGCGGCAGAAGCCTTTTGCACCTTCGGCAGTTTCGCCTCTGTTGGAGGGCTCAGAATTTCTAGCATTTTCACTATTTTTTCAATCCGTGGCTCTTCGGCCTTATCATCTTTAGCTTTGGTTGGCCCAACTGTAGGCGTCTTCGGCATTACAGTTGTTTCTTCAACGCTCTGTGCAATTGGAGCAGCCTGTCTTGCTTCGGCAGTTGAAGAGGCTCCTTCGCCAAATTTAGGCACTACAGCCAGTTCAATATTACGTGGCCGGTGGGTCAGAACCTTCACCTTTTTGCTCTTCGGCTCAGCTGGGGTGACCAAAGCGGCAAATTTCCTCTTCTTCTCTTGCCCTCGCAGCGGGTAACGATAATCAGGGTATACGAAGCCAATAACATCAAATATCCTGTTTAATCTTTTCTTGCGTCGACCTCCAAAGGCTGCGGACAGGGCATTATCTTCGGCCTTGGAGTACGCTCCAAGTAGCTCATCGCTGGTGGCTTCGATACACTTCAGCCAATCGTTGTTCGGCTTATCAAACTTCTCCCTAAATCTGAAGGTATACTTCAGTCGGACCAGACCACCCTCAGTAGAGTCGGTGGTGGTCTCCTTCGGCATATCCCAACTTTCCACAAGTGGCCATACCCTGAAGAATATATGCTCTTGAATCAAGTCCCTTGTGCCAATGAAGGCACACAGTGCTAAAAGCCCTCTGACATGCTTCGACATTGCCATCAATTTCTACCTTTGGCCTTCGGAGGCTGAAGCGAGACTAGATGGGTTGCTGAATGATTTCTTTAATGTCTTCTCTTGCCTTTAAATCATTTTTAACATAAAACCACTCCCCCATCCAGGACCCAGGCCATCTTTTTCGGAATGTTGAGACCGGGTGGCTTGCATTGGGGCGAGCAATAAATCCATAACAACTGAAGTTGTTGTGGTACTGTTCTTTGCTAGTAGCCTTCGTCTCATATAAGAGCTCGTGCATGCAGCAGAAGCACTTTGTGCTCGGCTCCAGCCCTTGACTTCTTACAGCCCAGTCAAAGATCTCCATCTTAATTATAGCTTCGGGGGTGATCTGATGAAGGAAGATCTGGTATATCTTCAGCACTTCAACCACAAACTTGCTTAAAGGGAACCGAAGACCAACCTTGAAAAAGCTTTGGTAGATAACAACTTCATTTTCTTCAGGGGCAGGGACAATGTTGTCTCCGCCAGCTCTCATGATAGACATGTCACGAAAGTACCTTCCTCTCATGTTGTCAAGATGACTCTGTTTAATAGTCGATTTTCTGAATACAGTATGGCTTGGTCGCCAAGGCCGATCTTTAGAATCTTCGTCTTCACTTTCTACATCATAGCTATCACTGTCATCAGTATCTTCAGACAAACCTTCCAGTATCTCTTTAGTAACCTTCTATGTGTTTGTTTTTGACATAGACTCAATAAACCCGGCGATAAAAGGATCTATAGCTTTCTTTTCTTCAAATAACTTCGTTTCCTCAGTTAGCTTCGTCTCTACAGTCATCTTCTTTTCCTCAGTCATCTTTTCCCCAGACATGGCGAAAACGTCTTTGAACCGAAGCTCGAAAGGCTCAAGAATCAAGCAAGAGCTAAAAATTTGACACAATAACACAAATGACAGAAATGGCGTGCCAAATGCTGACAGTGTGGGTTCATATTTATACGCTCAGTGTGTTGCAACTTGAAGGGCCCCATCTGTCATTGACTATTGCTATTCTAGCAAAGGGAAGGTGTTTTTTCGGACCTTCGGCTTATGGCCATCGTTCACGTCGCAGTCTGAATTCGTTGTTATAACAAATTAATACTGCGAGGGGCTACTGTTGGGGGCCTTCGTCTTCCGAAGGTCCTCAAAAACATGATTAACAATGTTTCCCAAGTGTAATATATGTACCAGATACGAACCTACGCGCAAGAAAGCTTTGGCTCAGTAGCAGAAAAAGGAACCGACTTAAGGAGGAAAAGGCTATCTAGTCCTCGATAGATTGTCCTTAAGTCAATAGTAAACATAAAGGGCATGAATGTAGTTTTACACAGGCTGCGCCCTGTGCCTATAATTAGATGAACAGTACCCCTGTACTGTTCACGCTGATTGGTATTCACTCGTGCGTCACCCTTGGACTTTTGCCTTCTGTCAAGCTGAAGGTACAAATGTAATTCAATATTGTTCTTATTCATCCATGATGATATAATAAAGATATATTAATGATGTCATATGGTTATTCATGTTATTTCTCATGTTTCATATGTTTCTTCTATCATTAACATATACTGTGATGATGAAGGTACGTCCTTCATGACCTTCGTCCGAAGATCGTTATATCCTAAGGGAAATAATGCTTCGAAGGACGAAGGGAATTAACCATTAACCTCTTTTTGTGTTGCCTTGTTCTTAATTCATAGCATTTGAGAACAAGTCCCCAACAACGCTGGTTCGTGAGGACTGCCCGGGACATGGCACACTATCGGAATCCGACAAAAAACACTCGGTAAAGCGCCGAGCACTCGGCAAAACCCCGGATTCCGGTAGTGGCAGAGACCCTTCTAAGACTCTTCGGTGCTAATCAGATTGGTTTGGAGTTGAGTTTTCCATGGCCGGTGATTTCTAAGGTTTCACCCCTCGTATATATAACACTGTGAGCCAGGATGATATTTGTCTAGGGTTGCTCTAGATATGTTTTATTTGTGAGTCCTATTACTCATCTAGTCATGTATTGTTGTATCTTAGTGTCTACAACCTTATAGGCTCCACTTGAAGGGTGAATAGGAAACTCTTATGTACGGGTGACAATGGGCTCTAAAGTTTACACTATAAGATTTAAGGATCAGATTGGATTAGGATCGGACCCTATTTCTATTCATTTTTGAACGAAAATTTATTTAGAGTCCTACTATTTTGTGAAGAAGTATTTGAATCATGATCCATTACAACCCCTACTCTTATGTGACATTTCTTTTGCCAGCCTACTAACAAAACTTCACCCACATAGAGTGTTAGGATAATAAAGTTATCCACCGTTACTTGTACACATAATTATCCATTTGATGAAATTCTAAATCATAGTGGACTATGAGCTCACTCTTGATCTTTCAAAACTCCCTTTGCAGTCACACTAGGGTTTGCATTACCGTTTGAAGGCCGCTTCCCGCTACTTGGCGGAATCAGGATTTTGGCAAAAAACCACCAAATCTCACTAATCTCGACTGGTTTGGGATTTCAAATCTAAACCGACGGTTTCTCGAATTTCTCACTGAGAAACTGCTTGTTTGTACTGAGAAACAATTTTTTCCTGTTGAAAACTTAAAATTTTTGGCATGATTTATTTGTAATTTGTACAATACACGAAGCATAGTAAATATTGATAGATTCATTCAACATTTGATCACCAAAATAAAATAAAACATTCTTATGCAATCCTAAACTATAGTTCTCATGAAACAGAAAACAACTGGAACACTGAAATATAAGTTTATATAGTTTTTGCACAACATGTAGCCCCTTCCATGTCGAGTGTGGAAGCATCCTCATACTCAACTCGAATCATAATAGTCATGCATGTCGAAGGATCCGGATATGAGCAAATTCCATATACATATTTCTATATAAAGTCATGAAATAAAATTAGCTACATAGTATGAATGGTAAACAAATAGTTAATGATGAAACAAAAGTAACACACATAGAATTCTATAGAAGCATACAGATCCATGTTTTTAATACCAGAAAATGGTTGTCCATGTGTCGGAGCGGGCGCCAGAAGTGAATATGCATATGCAGGTAGAGTGGGTGGTTGTCCATACCCATACATGACTGATGGTGGTACTGGACCAAGAGGCGATGAACTTGCATAAAGGGCCAAGTTTTGATCGTGCGAGCCGGATAGTTGTAACTAGAGCTCATTGAGTTGTGGCTTCCGTCATCAACAAGAAGGCAAACCGAATGACGTCGGTTGCTTTTAGTCTCGTGTTACGAATGTGGCGCTTTATGATCTGAATCCTATGTGGCATGGGTGAACTAACGCTCTCCGGTGAATCTCCAATCCCCTACATCACTCCCTCCTACATGACTACCCCAACACCATTTGTTCCAGGCTCACCTCCACCATCCCTGTAGCTACCATCATTATCGTAATCACCATCACCTTCACTAGGGTCATTTGTGCTAGGTATGCCAATGGCAAGCCTTACCAAGAAGCTCTCTCTCGAAGTCTTGCCCTTGTCCATGGCCCACTGTCTATCCTCTATTGTTGTGATCCAGAGCTTGCACCAAGATTGTAGTCTTTGACTTGCTCAGGTACTTATGACCGGGTCCTCGCCATCATCATAGGGAGTGGGACCGACCCTTGAGGTGCCCTCTAGGTCGAGCCAGATCCACCTCCTCTATCATACCTTGTACCAGCTCTTTGTCTAAATTAGTGCTCCTCTCATGATTGATGAAGAGCAGCCTGAAGATCGTCATCATAACCAAATCCTTGCTTTTCATTGTAATGAGTTATGGCTGCTTCATCTTCTCGTAGACTTTGTCACATCCTTTCCATCTTCTTTTGCTTTGTGTGTCTAACTCAGTAGCAAAGTATGTCTTGACATCATGAGGAACAGAGGGAGAATTCTTCACATCCTTCTCTCTATGTGCTAGATGCTCCTTTAGACTAGTAGCATCGCCTCCACTCTTGGCTTCATAACAGTACTTACACCTGAAGACAGCGAATCTTCTCTCCATGCTCCCACACTAGGTTTCGCATTTTCACCTACAACAACAGACTATATATTTAGTAACATACAACCTTTTATGCAACAAAAACAAAACTAACATGCTAGCAACAATATTATCTACTAATGTTTAGTAACAAATATCATACAACCTTGGACCACAAACAATATTGTCCGCTCACAATCATATTGGCTAGTAACATTGTATACTCATAATAGTTGACATCTACTAAAAAATCTAACACTAAATTCAATCACTATTGTAGCTATTCAAAAATATTCTCGGTTACTGGCTAAATATTATCTACTAACACTAAAATCACAAAATTGCAGGGAAACATTAAGTGGTACAAATAAAACACATTTAACTGCTACGATTAGCGGGATCTAAGCCCAAATAAGCAGTATCCTGAGGCTAGAGTACTAGATTTTGCCCAAATAAGGGCTTGTTCGGTTATTTCCAATCCATATGGATTGGAGGGGATTGATACGGATTGGAGGGGATTTTGACTTACTAGGGATTGAAACCCCCTCAATCCCCCTCAATCCATATGGATTGGGGTAGAACCGAACAAGCCCTAAAGGGGATATCGGGCAGGATAACGAATTACCGAGAGGAAGCACATGGGTGCGAACGTGGGCGGGAACGGGAGAAGAGGTGCGGGATCCCGGTGCTAGACAACGATATCTTGCTAACCCCGAGTGTTTTCCCGGCGATTTGTGGTGAGAAACGACGTGACAACGGCGGGATTAGTTGGTGACAGTGCTGGGGCTACGAGCGCAGAGGAGAGAGTGAGGGTTGTCGCGGGGGGAGGTATACTAGTGACTTGCGACAAAAACTGAGATATTTATCATCTTGAATCGTTGATATAGAGAAGTAAGCCTCCATCATTTTAATATTAATATTCCTCCTTCATGAACTCCCACTAGCTTCCACTAATTTTTACGTTGTCTAGGATATATTCTATTGTGTCCTAACAACTTTGTGAAGTAGTTATAATAGTAGAAAAAAGCCCTCGAACCTAGTTCCGACTAATTTTCATGATCTCTAGGAACATAATCCATTGGACTTATCAAGGTATCATATTGGATAACTCATTTTTTATCTTTTACTAAATTGTGCATTTATCTTGTTGAGATTTACCCAGTAAAAACTTTGATAGTAAAATATTCATGTATTAGCGCCTTGGCTAGAATAACAAACTTAAATCCTATAAACATCTAAAAATTGGCTCCATTGAGGTAGTCTAATCAGCGTTAGTAATTATAAAACAAAACAAGAATTATATAGTTGCATAGATATAGATATATAAATCGCTCTATCTGGGATGTAAAACTAAAAGATGCGTGAGAACGATGTGAATACACGAGTCAACGGTCGCTCTCACTCCAATAAATGTTCGTTTAGAAGTAATCCAATTGTAAATGCATTATTTCCACCTGACCTGATGCATCAACGGTACCGTACAGGTACATGCAAAAGATGCTAGTGCGTGCGTCATTTTCAAATCCCACGTCTCTGATCTCGTCTACTTATCCAGCACTGCCTTCTTTTAATTTGTGACGAACGACATGCATGCCACTCGTCCACTCGTATTGCTAACACCTTGGACCTTTTGCTGACTCATTCTTCCTGTCACGCCAGCCCTCTCACGTCAGAAGTCAGCTAGCGACGACTCCAGCAAACACTGACTGGTTCTCCGAGAATCAATGGTAAGGTCATAATTTAGGTGTTGAACATTATTTACGTTTTAGCTTAATCATGATAGTTGCAAACGGCTAGAACACTCTCCTCTGCCGAAAAATAGTTCGAATACAATTACTGATGAGGCCACAGCAGAACAGTTTCTCCTTCTCCTCGGGCGGCTTCTCCTCGGGGCTCGGGCTTCAACTCCTTCACCTTGACGATGTCGGCGCGGCCGACCTTCTTGCGCAGGCAGTTGACGAGGCAGACGGTGTCGATGTCGTCGCCCTCCACCTCCAGCTGGTCCCTGCCGTCGCCGGTGATCCCTATCTTGCTCACCCCTTCTATGGCGGCCAGCCCCATGGCCTTGGACCGGCACTTGTCGCATGGCATGCACACCTTGATCACGATCTTTTGCTGCAGCGACGAGATGGATAGATGATGATGAGCCGCATGCAGGTACGTAAAGCGATTTCGAGGAGCTGAATGAAAGGTTGGTTGTTCAGCAGACGACGGCTGTTCCGTCGGACAGTAAGTTACCTTCATCGCGCTGCCGCGCTGGGGATTAGGACCAGCAGATGTTGTGGCGAACGACAGGTCTGAGCAGTAGGGGATGAACGGACGGGACGATGGCCGTCGCGCCGGGTGCCGATGGGTTCGATGCGCTGTGCAGGTGCAGCCGGCAGCTGGCTTGTGATGGAGCAGCAACTGCAGCAGCAAACATTTATAGACGGGCGGGCAACAGACACCAGGCAGCGCGGCTGATCCTTCCAGGTAACACGACGACGACGACCACGACGACCCTGGTTGTACGCGTATGTTGTCATCAGTCATCACCTACCGAGCTTCGAGTCAGAGACGAGTCCGTTCGTTCCTGATCGAAAACAAGTACTGTACTAATAATATAAAATGTCGTCACGAATTTAAGTCCTAGTTAAATATGGGATACTTAATCTAATGATAGATCCGAGTTATTAGGTGTCATCATTAGAACCTCTTTAGATGATAAAGACAGTGCAGACGACGCTGGTTCGTGAGGACTGCCTGGGACATGGCACACTATCCGAATCCGACAAAAAATACTCGGCAAAACGTCGAGCACTCGGTAAAAATTCGGATTTCGGTAGTGGCAAAGACCCTTCTAAGAAAGACTCTTTGGTGCTAATCAGATTGGTTTGGAGTTGAGTTTTCAATGGCCGGTGATTTCTAAGGTTTCACCGCTTGTATATATAACACTGTGAGCCAGGATGATATTTGTCTATGGTTGCTCTAGTATGTTTTTATTTGTGAGTCCTATTATTCATCTAGTCGTGTATTGTTGTATCTTAGTGCCTACAACCTTATAGGCTCCACTTGAAGGGTGAATAGGAAACTCTTATGTACGGGTGACAATGGGCTCTAAAGTTTACACTATAAGATTTAAGGATCGGATTAGATTAGAATCATACCATATTTCTATTTATTTTTGAACGAAAATTTATTTAGGGTCCTACTATTTTGTGAAGAAGTATTTGAATAATGATCCATTACCACCCCTACTCTTATGTGACATTTCTGTTGCCAGCCTACTAACAAAACTTCACCCACTTAGAGTGTTAGGATAATAAAGTTTTCCACCGTTACTTGTACACATTACCCATTTGATGAAATTCTAAATCATAGTGGACTATGAGCTCACTCTTGATCTTTCAAAACTCCCTTTGCAGTCACACCAGGGTTTGCATTATCGTTTGAAGGCCGCTTCCCACTACTTGGCGGAATCAGGATTTTGGCGAAAAACCACCAAATCTCACTAATCTCGACTGGTTTGGGATTTCAAATCTAAACCGACGGTTTCTCGAATTTCTCACCGAGAAACCGCTTGTTTGTACTGAGAAACAATTTTTTCCTGTTGAAAACTTAAAATTTTTGGCATGATTTATTTGTAATTTGTACATTACACGAAGCGTAGTAAATATTGATAGATTCATTCAACATTTGATCACCAAAATAAAATAAACCATTCTTATGCAATCCTAAACTATAGTTCTCATGAAACAGAAAACAATCGGAACACTAAAATATAAGTTTATATAGTTTTTGCACAACATGTAGTCCCTTCCATGTCGAGTGTGGAAGCATCCACATACTCAACTCGAATCATAATAGTCATGCATGTTTGAAGGATCCGGATATGAGCAAATTCCATATACATATTTCTATATAAAGTCATGAAATAAAATTAGCTACATAGTATGAATGGTAAACAAATAGTTAATGATGAAAAAAAGTAACACACATATAATTCTATAGAAGCATACAGATCCATGTTTTTAATACCAAAAAATGGTTGTCCATGTGTCGGAGCGGGCGCCAGAAGTGAATATGCATATGCAGGTAGAGTGGGTGGTTCTCCATACCCATACATGACTGATGGTCGTACTGGACCAAGAGGCGATGAACTTGCATAAAGGGCTAAGTTTTGATCGTGCGAGTCGGATAGTTGTAACTAGAGCTCATTGAGTTGTGGCTTCCATCATCAACAAGAAGGCAAACGAAATGACGTCGGTCGCTTCTAGTCTCGTGTTACGAATGTGGCGCTTTATGATCTGAATCCTATGTGGCATGGGTGAACTAACTCTCTCCGGTGAATCTCCAATCCCCTACATCACTCCCTCCTACATGAATACCCCCAACACCATTTGTTCCAGGCTCACCTCCACCATCCCTGTAGCTACCATCATTATCGTAATCACCATCACCTTCACTAGGGTCATTTGTGCTAGGTATGCCAATGGCAAGCCTTACCAAGAAGCTCTCTCCCGAAGTCTTGCCCTTACTTGTCCATGGCCCACTGTCTATCCTCTATTGTTGTGGTCCAGAGCTTGCACCAAGATTGTAGTCTTTGACTTGCTTAGGTACTTATGACCAGGTCCTCGCCATCATCATAGGGAGTGGGACCAACCCTTAAGGTGCCCTCTAGGTCCAGCCAGATCCACCTCCTCTATCATACCTTGTACCAGCTCTTTGTCTAAATTAGTGCTCCTCTCATGATTGATGAAGAGCAGCCTGGAGATCGTCATCATAATCAAATCCTTGCTTTTCATCGTGATGAGCTCGTAGCCTTTGTCACATCCTTTCCATCTTCTTTTGCTTTGTGTGTCTAACTCAGTAGCAAAGTATGTCTTGACATCATGAGGAACTGTCGGGGACCATAATTAGGGGTACCCTCAAGACTCCTAATTCTCAGCTGGTAACCCCCATCAGCACAAAGCTGCAAAGGCCTGATGGGTGTGATTAAGTCAGGGATCGGTCCATTCGAGGGACTCGATCACGCCTCGCCCGAGCCTAGCCTCGGACAAGGGCAGCCGACCCCGGAGGATCTCCGTCTCGCCCGAGGCCCCCCTCCAGCAACGAACATATTTCCGGCTCACCCGAGGCCCTGTCTTCGCCAAGAAGCAACCCTGACTAAATCGCCGCGCCGACCGACCAAATCGCAGGAGCATTTAATGCAAAGGTGGCCTGACACCTTTATCCTGACGTGTGCCCTTCAGTCGACAGAGCTGAAGTGACCGCCGTCACTTCGCCGCTCCACTGACCGGCCTGACAGAAAGACAGCGCCGCCTGCGTCGCTCCGACTGCAGTGCCACTTGACAGAGTGAGGCTGACAGACAGTCAGGCCCGGCCTCAGGCACCATAGGAAGCTCCGCTCCGCCCGGCCCAGGGCTCGGACTCGGGCTAAGCCCCGGAAGACGGCGAACTCCGCTCCGCCCGACCCAGGGCTCGGACTCGGGCTAAGCCCCGGAAGACGTCGAACTCCGCTCCGCCCGACCCAGGGCTCGGACTCGGGCTAAGCCTCGGAAGACGACGAACTCCGCTCCGCCCGACCCAGGGCTCGGACTAGGGCTCAGCCCCGGAAGACGGCGAACTCCGCTCCGCCCGACCCAGGGCTCGGACTCGGGCTAAGCCCCGGAAGACGGCGAACTCCGCTCCGCCCGACCCAGGGCTCGGACTAGGGCTCAGCCCCGGAAGACGACGAACTCCGCCTCGCCCGACCCTAGGGCTCGGACTCAGTCCTGGCCTCAGCCGACGGTCTCCGCCTCGCCCGACCCAGGGGCTCGGACTCGACCATGGCCACGGAAGACAGACTCGACCTCGACTTCGGAGGAGCCTCCACATCGCCCAACCTAGGGCGTGGACCGACCACGTCGACAGGAGGCGCCATCATCACCCTACCCCAAGCTGACTCAGGCTACGGGGAACAAGACCGGCGTCCCATCTGGCTCGCTCCACCAGATAGGCAATGATGGCGCCCCGCACGCTCCCTGACGACGGCGGCTCTCAGCCCCCTTACGGAAGCAAGAGGACGTCAGCAAGGACTCGACAGCCCCGACAGCTGTCCCTCCACCAGGCTCCGGCGCTCCTCCGACGGCCACGACACCACACGAACCGGGCGCCAAAACCTCTCCGGCTGCCACGATGGCATGTACTTAGGGCGCTAGCTCCCCTCCGCTAGACACGTAGCACTCTGCTACACCCCCATTGTACACCTGGATCCTCTCCTTGCGCCTATAAAAGGAAGGACCAGGGCCCTCTTAGAGAGGGTTGGCCGCGCGGGGACGAGGACGAGACAGGCGCTCGCGTGAGGCCGCTCGCTCCCTCACCTGCGTGGACGCTTGTAACCCCCTACTGCAAGCGCACCCGACCTGGGCGCGAGACGAACACGAAGGCCGCGGGATTTCCACCTCTCTCACGCCCGTCTCCGGCCACCTTCCCCCCCCCCCTTCGCGCTCGGCCTCGCGCCGACCCATCTGGGCTGGGGCACGCGGCGACATTCACACGTCGGCCCAGGGACCCCCCGGTCTCGAAACGCCGACAGTTGGCGCGCCAGGTAGGGGCCTGCTGCGTGTTGACGAACAGCTTCCCGTCAAGCTCCAGATGGGCAGTCTCCAGCAACCTCTCTGGCCCAGGACGGTGCTCCGTTTCGGGAGTCTTGAGTTCATGTCCCTCGACGGCAGCTACGACATGATACTCCTTCCACCGTCGTGCGACAGCGACAATGGCGGCCGACAGCCCGCCCGCCGGCGGCGGAATCGACGACGTCTTCCCCGCGTGGTGGAAGAACAACATTCGAGCTCACCCCATCCTCTCCCCCGCCGACGGAGGAGGGGGCGGGGCAAACAAGGCCAAGCAGGAGGCAGCGCCTCGTCGGCTGTCGAGCGAGTCGACGGCGCCAGCGCCCCAACGGGGGGCGCGTCGGGCATCGACCTCGCGTTTGAGACGAAGACGAGCGCCGTCTCCCCGCGACACGCCAATCCCGAGCAAACGGACGATGCCAGCACGCTCGCGAAAGGCTTGCTGGACGTCACCCTCGTACCTGAGACGATGGTGCAGTCAATCCCTGACGTGACTTCATCGCCGCCCGTCGACCAAGAGGTACCGACCGATTCCCATCTCACGCCTTTCGGATTCAGCCTCGACCCGCCAAGCGACCTCGCTTTGGCGGGCGCCCTCGTAGAGGCGAGTCCAAACCCTCTGGGGTTTCGTATGCGGTCACCTTGGCACCGGCTGACGGACGTCTCGACCTACGGGCCCTCTGGGTCCGAGGAAGACGACGTGCCCGACGTCTGTTGGGATTTCTCTGGACTTGGCGACCCCAGTGCCATGCGGGACTTCATGACCGCATGTGACTACTGCCTTTCCGACTGTTCCGACGGTAGCCGCAGCCTCGGCGACGAGGACTGCGGCCCAAGTCGCGAATGTTTCCACGTCGATCTAGGGGGTCCCTCCGAAGGCAACCATCTCGGCATGCCGAAGGACGGTGATCTCCCTAGGCCGGTGCCTCGCGTTGACATCCCACGGGAGCTAGCTGTGGTCCCCGTTCAGGCGGGGGGCCATGACCCACAGCTCGAGCAAATCCTCGGGGTGCCGGCCAGGCTCGATGAGGGAGCAGGAGCACTTGAGCCGATCCGCCGGGACGTCGGGCAGGAATGGGCGGGCCAACCTCCGGCCGGAGAAATGCGTCATCTACCCTAGGGCTTCCAGCACCGCATCGCCGACGATGTCAGGATGAGGCCGCCACCCACTTCCAGTGGGGTCGGCCAGAACCTGGCTGCAGCAGCAATGCTTCTCCGTGCGATGCCAGAGCTATCAACCACCGAGGGGCGGCGAATCCAGGGAGACCTCAAGAATCTCCTGGAAGGCGCCGCGGTCCGACGGGACGAGAGCTCCGCCTCCCGAAGGCAGGGGTACCCCTCGGAACATCATGCTGTGACTTCCCGATTCATGCGGGAAGCCTCGGTCCACACCGGGCGCACGCGCAACACAGCGCCTGCGGCCCCGGGTCGCCTCGGCAACGAGCACCACCACCACGACCGTCGGGCCCACCTCGACGAGAGGGTGCGCCGAGGCTACCACCCCAGGCGCGTAGGACGCTACGACAGCGGGGAGGATCGGAGTCCCTCGCCCGAACCACCCGGTCCACAGGCTTTCAGTCGGGCCATACGACGGGCGCCGTTCCCGACCCGGTTCCGACCCCCGACTACTATCACAAAGTACTCGGGGGAGACGAGGCCGGAACTGTGGCTCACGGACTACCGGCTGGCCTGCCAACTGGGTGGAACGGACGATGACGACCTCATCATCCGCAACCTCCCCCCTGTTCCTCTCCAACACCGCTCGTGCCTGGTTGGAGCACCTGCCTCCGGGGCAGATCTCCAACTGGGACGACCTGGTCCAAGCCTTCGCCGGCAATTTCCAGGGCACGTACGTGCGCCCTGGGAATTCCTAGGACCTCCGAAGCTACCGACAGCAGCCGGGAGAGTCTCTCCGGGACTACATCCGGCGATTCTCGAAGCAGCGCACCGAGCTGCCCAACATCACCGACTCGGATGTCATCGGCGCGTTCCTCGCCGGCACCACCTGCCGCGACCTGGTGAGCAAGCTGGGTCGCAAAACCCCCACCAGGGCGAGCGAGCTGATGGACATCGCCACCAAGTTCGCCTCTGGCCAGGAGGCGGTCGAGGCTATCTTCCGGAAGGACAAGCAGCCCCAGGGCCCCCACCGGAAGAAGCCCCCGAGGCGTCAACTCAGCGCGGCGCCAAGAAGAAGGGCAAGAAGAAGTCACAAGCGAAACGCGACGCCGCCGACGCGGACCTTGTCGCCGCCGCTGAGTACAAGAACCCTCGGAAACCCCCCGGAGGTGCCAACCTCTTCGACAAGATGCTCAAGGAGCCATGCCCCTATCACCAGGGGCCCGTTAAGCACACCCTTGAGGAGTGCGCCATGCTTCGGCGCCACTTCCACAGGTCCGGGCCACCCGCGGAGGGTGGCAGGGCTCACGACGACGACAAGAAGGAAGATCACCAGGCAGGAGAGTTCCGCGAGGTCCGCGATTGCTTCATGATCTACGGTGGGCAAGCGGCGAACGCGTCGGCTCGGCACCGTAAGCAAGAGCGTCGGGAGGTCTGTTCGGTGAAGGTGGCGGTGCCAGTCTACCTAGACTGGTCCGATAAGCCCATCACCTTCGACCAAGCCGACCACCCCGACCACGTGCCAAGCCCAGGGAAATACCCGCTCGTCGCCGACCCCGTCATCGGCGACGTCAGGCTCACCAAGGTCCTCATGGACGGAGGCAGCAGCCTCAACATCATCTACGCCGAGACCCTCGAGCTCCTGCGTGTCGATCTGTCCTCGGTCCGGGCAGGCGCTGCGCCTTTCCACGGGATCATCCCTGGGAAGCGCGTCCAGCCCCTCGGACAACTCGACCTTCCCGTCTGCTTCGGAACACCCTCCAACTTCCGAAGGGAGACCCTGACGTTCGAGGTGGTCGGGTTCCGAGGAACCTACCACGCGGTACTGGGAAGGCCATGCTACGCGAAGTTCATGGCCGTCCCCAACTACACCTACCTCAAGCTCAAGATGCAGGGCCCCAACGGGGTCATCACCGTCGGCCCCACGTACAAACACGCGTTCGAATGCGATGTGGACTGCGTGGAGTACGCCGAGGCCCTCGCCGAGTCCGAGGCCCTCATCGCCGACCTGGAGAGCCTCTCTAAGGAGGTGCCAGACGTGAAGCGTCATGCCGGCAACTTCGAGCCAACAGAGATGGTTAAGTCCGTCCCCCTCGACCCCAGCAGCGACGCCTCCAAGCAGGTCCGGATCGGCTCCGAGCTTGATCCCAAATAGGAAGTAGTGCTCGTCGACTTTCTCCGCGCGAACGCCGACGTCTTCGCGTGGAGTCCCTCAGACATGCCTGGCATACCGAGGGATGTCGCCGAGCACTCGCTGGATATCTGAGCCGGAGCTCGACCCGTCAAGCAGGCTCTGCGCCGATTCGACGAAGAAAAGCGTAGAGCCATAGGCGAGGAGATCCACAAGCTAATGGCAGCAGGGTTCATCAAAGAGGTATTCCATCTCGAATGGCTTGCCAACCCTGTGCTTGTGAGAAAGAAAGGAGGGAAATGGCGGATGTGTGTAGACTACACTGGTCTAAACAAAGCATGTCCGAAGGTTCCCTACCCTCTGCCTCGCATCGATCAAATCGTGGATTCCACTGCTGGGTGCGAAACCCTGTCTTTCCTCGATGCCTACTCAGGGTATCACCAAATCAGGATGAAAGAGTCCGACCAGCTCGCAACTTCTTTCATCACACCCTTCGGCATGTACTGCTATGTCACAATGCCGTTCGGCTTGAGGAATGCGGGTGCGACGTACCAGCGGTGCATGAACCATGTGTTCGGCGAACACATTGGCCAGACGGTCGAGGCCTACGTCGATGACATCGTAGTCAAGACAAGGAAAGCCTCCGACCTCCTTTCCGACCTTGAAGTGACATTCCGATGTCTCAAGGCGAAAGGCGTGAAGCTCAATCCCGAAAAGTATGTCTTCGGGTACCCCGAGGCATGCTCTTGGGGTTCATCGTCTCCGAACGGGGCATCGAAGCCAACCCGGAGAAGATCGCAGCCATCACCAGCATGGGGCCCATCAAGGACTTGAAGGGCGTACAGAGGGTCATGGGATGTCCCGCGGCTCTGAGCCGCTTCATCTCACGCCTCGGCGAAAGAGGTCTGCCTCTGTACCGCCTCTTAAGTAAGGCCGAGTGCTTCACTTGGACCCCTGAGGCCGAGGAAGCCCTCGGGAGCCTAAAGGCGCTCCTCACGAATGCGCCTGTCTTGGTGCCCCCAGCTGCCGGAGAAGCCCTCTTGATCTACGTTGCCGCGACCACTCAGGTGGTTAGCTCCGCGATTGTGGTCGAGAGGCAAGAAGAGGGGCATGCATTGCCCGTTCAGAGGCCAGTCTACTTCATCAGCGAGGTATTGTCCGAAACCAAGATCCGCTACCCACAAGTTCAGAAGCTGCTGTACGCGGTGATCCTGACGCGGCGGAAGCTACGACACTACTTCGAGTCTCATCCGGTAACTGTGGTGTCATCCTTCCCCCTGGGGGAGATCATCCAGTGCCGAGAGGCCTCGGGTAGGATCGCAAAGTGGGCGGTGGAAATCATGGGCGAAACAATCTCGTTCGCCCCTCGGAAGTCCATCAAGTCCCAGGTCTTGGCGGACTTCGTGGCTGAATGGGTCGACACCCAGCTCCCAACAGCTTCGATCCAACCGGAGCTCTGGACCATGTTCTTCAACGGGTCGCTGATGAAGACAGGAGCCGGCACAGGCCTACTGAAAGGGAATTAGGCTTACACCTAGTTCCTAAATAATTTTGGTGGTTGAATTGCCCAACACAAATCTTTGGACTAACTAGTTTGCCCAAGTGTATAGATTATACAGGTGTACAAGGTTCACACTCAGCCAATAAAAAGACCAAGTTTTGGATTCAATAAAGGAGCAAAGTGGCAACCGAAGGCACCCCTGGTCTGGCGCACCGGACTGTCCGGTGTGCCACCGGACAGTGAACAGTACCTGTCCGGTGCACCAGGGGACTCAGACTCAAAACTCTTCACCCTCGGGATTTCTCGGAAGCCGGCGCGCTATAATTCACCGGACTGTCCGGTGTGCACCGGACATGTCCGGTGCTCCAAGGAAGTGCGGTCTCCAGAACTCGCCAGCCTCGGGTTCGCGTGGCAGCCGCTCCGCTAAAATTCACCGGACTGTCCGGTGTGCACCGGACTGTCCGGTGAACCAGCGGAGCAACGGCTCTTTTCGGCGCCAACGGCTCCCTGCGGTGCATTTAATGCGCGCGCAGCGCGCGCAGACGTCAGACATGCCCATACCGGTGCACCGGACATCAAACAGTACATGTCCGGTGTGCACCGGACATCCAGGAGGGCCCACAAGTCAGAAGCTCCAACGGTCAGAATCCAACGGCAGTGATGACGTGGCAGGGGCACCGGACTGTCCGGTGCGCCATCGCGCAGACGCCTCCAGCCAACGGTCAAGTTTGGTGGTTGGGGCTATAAATACCCCAACCACCCCACCATTCATTGCATCCAAGTTTTCCACTTCTCAACTACTACAAGAGCTCTAGCATTCAATTCTAGACACACTAAAGAGATCAAATCCTCTCCAATTCCACACAAAGCCCTAGTGACTAGTGAGAGTGATTTGCCGTGTTCATTTGAGCTCTTGCGCTTGGATTGCTTCTTTTCTTTCTCACTTGTTCTTGAGATCACAACTCCATTGTAATCAAGGCAAGAGGCACCAATTGTGTGGTGGCCCTTGCGGGGAAGTTTTGTTCCCGGCTTTGATTTGAGAAGAGAAGCTCACTCGGTCCAAGGGACCGTTTGAGAGAGGGAAGGGTTGAAAGAGACCCGTCCTTTGTGGCCTCCTCAACGGGGAGTAGGTTTGCAAGAATCAAACCTCGGTAAAACAAATCTCCGTGTCTCACTTGCTTATTCGCTTGGGATTTGTTTTGCGCCCTCTCTCGCGGACTCATTTATATTTCTAACGCTAACCCGGCTTGTAGTTGTGTTTATATTTGTAAATTTCAGTTTCGCCCTATTCACCCCCCCTCTAGGCGACTATCAATTGGTATCAAAGCCCGGTGCTTCATTAGAGCCTAACCGCTCGAAGTGATGTCGGGAGATCACGCAAAGAAGGAGATGGAGACCGGCGAAAAGCCCACTACAAGCCACGGGAGCACTTCGTCGGAAGAGTCCCGCACCAAAAGGAGGGAGAAGAAGAAGAGCTCCTCCAACAAAGGGAAGGAGAAGAAATCTTCTTCTCACCACAAAGAGAAGAAGGAAAAATCTTCTTCCCACAAGCCGCATCGGAAAGGCGACAAGCACAAGAGGATGAGGAAGGTGGTCTACTACGAGACCGACACTTCATCAACTTCTACCTCCGACTCCGATGCGCCCTCCGTCACTTCTAAGCGCCAAGAGCGCAAGAAGTATAGTAAGATCCCCCTACGCTACCCTCGCATTTCCAAACATACACCTTTACTTTCCGTCCCATTAGGCAAACCACCAACTTTTGATGGTGAAGATTACGCTAGGTGGAGCGATTTAATGCGATTTCATCTAACCTCGCTCCACAAAAGCATATGGGATGTTGTTGAGTTTGGTGCGCAGGTACCATCCGTAGGGGATGAGGATTATGATGAGGATGAGGTGGCCCAAATCGAGCACTTCAACTCTCAAGCTACAACAATACTCCTCGCCTCTCTAAGTAGAGAGGAGTATAACAAAGTACAAGGGTTGAAGAGCGCCAAGGAGATTTGGGATTTACTCAAGACCGCGCATGAAGGTGATGAGCTCACCAAGATCACCAAGCGGGAAACGATTGAGGGGGAGCTCGGTCGGTTCCGGCTTCGCAAAGGGGAGGAGCCACAACACATGTACAATCGGCTCAAGACCTTGGTGAACCAAGCACGCAACCTCGGGAGCGTAAAGTGGGATGACCACGAGGTGGTTAAGGTTATTCTAAGATCACTTATTTTCCTTAACCCTACTCAAGTTCAATTAATCCGTGGTAATCCTAGATATACCAAAATGACCCCCGAGGAAGTTATCGGGAATTTTGTGAGCTTTGAATGCATGATCGAAGGCTCGAGGAAGATCAACGAGCTTGATGATGCCACCACATCCGAAGCTCAACCCGTTGCATTCAAAGCAACGGAGGAGAAGAAGGAGGAGTCTACACCAAGTCGACAACCAATCGACGCCTCCAAGCTTGACAATGAGGAGATGGCGCTCGTCATCAAGAGCTTCCGCCAAATCCTCAAATAAAGGAGGGGGAAAGACTACAAGTCCCGCTCCAAGAAGGTTTGCTACAAATGTGGTAAGCCCGGTCATTTTATTGCTAAATGTCCTATATCTAGTGACAGTGACCGAGGCGACGACAAGAAGGGGAGAAGAAAGGAGAAGAAGAGGTACTACAAGAAGAAGGGCGGCGATGCCCATGTTTGTCGGGAATGGGATTCCGACGAGAGCTCAAGCGACTCCTCCGACGATGAGGACGCCGCCAACATCGCCGTCACCAAGGGACTCCTCTTCCCAAACGTCAGCCACAAGTGCCTCATGGCAAAGGACGGCAAAAAGAAGGTTAAATCTAAATCCTCCACTAAATATGAATCCTCTAGTGATGACAATGCTAGTGATGAGGAAGATAATTTGCGTTCCCTCTTTGCCAACCTTAACGTAGCTCAAAAGGAAAAATTGAATGAATTGGTTAGTGCTATTCATGAAAAGGATGACCTTTTGGATTCCCAAGAGGATTGTCTAATTAAAGAAAACAAAAAACATGTTAAGGTTAAGAAGGCTTATGCTCTTGAAATTGAGAAAAGTGAAAAATTATCTAGTGAGCTAAGCACTTGTCGTGAGATGATTGACAACCTTAGAAATGAAAATGCTATTTTAAGTACTAAGGTTGATTCTCATGTTTGTAATGTTTCAATTCCCAATCCTAGAGATAATAATGATGATTTGCTCGCTAGGATTGAAGAATTAAACATTTCTCTTGCTAGCCTTAGATTAGAGAATGAAAATTTGATTGCTAAGGCTAAAGATTTTGATGTTTGCAAAATTACAATTGCCGATCTTAAAGATAAGAATGATATACTTCGTGCTAAGATTGTTGAACTTAACTCTTGCAAACCATCTACATCTACCATTGAGCATGTCACTATTTGTACTAGATGTAGAAATGTTGATATTGATGCTATTCATGATCATATGGCTTTAATTAAACAACAAAATGATCATATAGCAAAACTAGATGCTAAAATTGCCGAGCATAACTTAGAAAATGAAAAATTTAAATTTGCTAGAAGTATGCTCTATAATGGGAGACGCCCTGGCATCAAGGATGGCATTGGCTTCCAAAGGGGAGACAATGTCAAACTTAATGCCCCTCCAAAGAACTTATCTAACTTTGTTAAGGGCAAGGCTCCCATGCCTCAGGATAACGAGGGTTACATTTTGTACCCTGCCGGCTATCCTGAGAGCAAAATTAGAAAGATTCATTCTAGGAAGTCTCACTCTGGCCCTAATCATGCTTATATGTATAAGGGTGAGACATCTAGTTCTAGGCAACCAACCCATGCTAAGTTGCCTAAGAAGAAAATTCCTAATGCATCTAATGATCATGCCATTTCATTTAAAACTTTTGATGCATCTTATGTGCTTACTAGCAAATCCGGCAAGGTAGTTGCCAAATTTGTTGGGGGCAAACACAAGGGTTCCAAGACTTGTGTTTGGGTACCCAAAGTTCTTGTGTCTAATGCCAAAGGACCCAAAACCGTTTGGGTACCTAAAGTCAAGAACTAAAATTGTTTTGTAGGTTTATGCATCCGGGGGCTCAAGTTGGATACTCGACAGCGGGTGCACAAACCATATGACTGGGGAGAAAAGAATGTTCTCCTCATATGAGAAAAACCAAGATCCCCAACGAGCTATCACATTCGAGGATGGAAATCAAGGTTTGGTCAAAGGACTTGGTAAAATTGCTATATCTCCTGACCATTCTATTTCCAATGTTTTTCTTGTTGATTCCTTAGATTACAACTTGCTTTCTGTTTCCCAATTATGTCAAATGGGCTACAACTGTCTATTCACTGATGTAGGTGTCACTGTCTTTAGAAGAAGTGATGATTCAGTAGCATTTAAGGGAGTGTTAGAGGGTCAGCTATACTTGGTAGATTTTGATAGAGCTAAACTCGACACTTGCTTAATTGCTAAGACTAACATGGGTTGGCTCTGGCATCGCCGACTAGCCCATGTTGGGATGAAGAATCTTCATAAGCTTCTAAAGGGAGAGCACATTTTAGGATTAACAAATGTTCATTTTGAGAAAGACAGGATTTGTAGCGCATGCCAGGCAGGAAAGCAAGTTGGAGTCCATCATCCACACAAGAACATCATGACGACCGACAGGCCGCTTGAGCTACTCCACATGGATCTATTCGGCCCGATTGCTTACATAAGCATCGACGGGAGTAAGTATTGTCTTGTAATAGTGGATGATTATTCTCGCTTCACTTGGGTATTCTTTTTGCAGGAAAAATCTCAAACCCAAGAGACCTTAAAGGGATTCTTGAGACGGGCTCAAAATGAGTTCGGCTTGAGGATCAAGAAAATTAGAAGCGACAACGGGACGGAGTTCAAGAACTCTCAAATTGAAGGCTTTCTTGAGGAAGAGGGCATCAAGCATGAATTCTCTTCTCCCTACACACCACAACAAAATGGTGTAGTGGAGAGGAAGAATCGAACTCTATTGGACATGGCAAGAACCATGCTTGATGAGTACAAGACACCGGACCGGTTTTGGGCCGAAGCGGTCAACACCGCCTGCTACGCCATCAACCGGTTATATCTTCACCGAATCCTCAAGAAGACATCATATGAACTCCTAACCGGTAAAAAGCCCAACATTTCATATTTTAGAGTTTTTGGTAGCAAATGCTTTATTCTTGTTAAAAGAGGTAGAAAATCTAAATTTGCTCCTAAAACTGTAGAAGGTTTTTTACTTGGTTATGACTCAAACACAAGGGCATATAGGGTCTTTAACAAGTCCACTGGACTAGTTGAAGTCTCATGTGACGTTGTGTTTGATGAAACTAACGGCTCTCAAGTAGAGCAAGTTGATCTTGATGAGATAGGTAATGAAGAGGCTCCATGCATCGCGCTAAGGAACATGTCCATTGGGGATGTGTGTCCTAAGGAATCCGAAGAGCCTCCAAATGCACAAGATCAACCATCCTCCTCCATGCAAGCATCTCCACCAACTCAAAATGAGGATGAAGCTCAAGTTGATGAAGGGCAAAATCAAGAGGATGAGCCACCTCAAGATGATAGCAATGATCAAGGGGGAGATGCAATTGATCAAGAAAAGGAAGATGAGGACGAACCAAGACCGCCACACCCAAGAGTCCACCAAGCAATACAACGAGATCACCCCGTCGACACCATCCTCGGCGACATTCACAAGGGGGTAACCACTCGATCTCGTGTTGCACATTTTTGTGAACATTACTCTTTTGTTTCCTCTATTGAGCCACACAGGGTAGAGGAAGCACTTCAAGATTCGGATTGGGTGATGGCAATGCAAGAGGAGCTCAACAATTTCACAAGGAACGAGGTATGGCATTTAGTTCCACGTCCCAACCAAAATGTTGTAGGAACCAAATGGGTCTTCCGCAACAAGCAAGACGAGCATGGTGCGGTGACAAGGAACAAAGCTCGACTTGTGGCCAAAGGATACTCCCAAGTCGAAGGTTTGGATTTCGGTGAAACCTATGCACCCGTAGCTAGGCTTGAGTCAATTCGCATATTATTAGCCTATGCTACTTACCATGGCTTTAAGCTTTATCAAATGGACGTGAAAAGTGCCTTCCTAAATGGACCGATCAAGGAAGAGGTATATGTTGAGCAACCTCCCGGCTTTGAAGACAGTGAGTACCCTAACCATGTTTATAGGCTCTCTAAGGCGCTTTATGGGCTCAAGCAAGCCCCAAGAGCATGGTATGAATGCCTAAGAGATTTCCTTATTACTAATGACTTCAAAGTCGGCAAGGCCGATCCTACACTCTTTACTAAAACTCTTGAAAATGACTTGTTTGTATGCCAAATTTATGTTGATGATATTATATTTGGGTCTACTAACGAGTCTACATGTGAAGAGTTTAGTAGGATCATGACACAGAAATTCGAGATGTCGATGATGGGGGAGTTGAAGTATTTTCTAGGATTCCAAGTCAAGCAACTCCAAGAGGGCACCTTCATTAGCCAAACGAAGTACACTCAAGACATTCTAACCAAGTTTGGGATGAAGGATGCCAAACCCATCAAGACACCCATGGGAACCAATGGGCATCTCGACCTCGACACGGGAGGTAAGTCCGTGGATCAAAAGGTATACCGGTCGATGATTGGTTCATTGCTTTATTTATGTGCATCTCGACCGGACATTATGCTTTCCGTTTGCATGTGTGCAAGATTCCAATCCGACCCTAAGGAATCACACCTTACGGCCGTAAAACGAATCTTGAGATATTTGGCTTATACTCCTAAGTTTGGGCTTTGGTACCCTCGGGGATCCACGTTTGATTTGATTGGTTATTCGGATGCCGATTGGGCGGGGTGTAAAATCAATAGGAAGAGCACATCGGGGACTTGCCAGTTCTTGGGAAGATCCTTGGTGTCTTGGGCTTCAAAGAAGCAAAATTCGGTCGCTCTTTCCACCGCCGAAGCCGAGTACATTGCCGCAGGTCATTGTTGCGCGCAATTGCTTTGGATGAGGCAAACCCTGCGGGACTACGGTTACAAATTAACCAAAGTCCCTTTGCTATGTGATAATGAGAGTGCAATCAAAATGGCCGACAATCCCGTCGAGCATAGCCGCACTAAGCACATAGCCATTCGGTATCATTTTCTTAGGGATCACCAACAAAAGGGGGATATCGAGATTTCTTACATTAATACTAAAGATCAATTAGCCGATATCTTTACCAAGCCACTTGATGAACAATCTTTTACCAGACTTAGGCATGAGCTCAATATTCTTGATTCTAGAAATTTCTTTTGCTAGCTTGCACACATAGCTCACTTGAATACCTTTGATCATATCTCTTTTATATGCTATGACTAATGCGTTTTCAAGTCTATTTCAAACCAAGTCATAGGTATATTGAAAGGGAATTGGAGTCTTCGGCGAAGACAAAGGCTTCCACTCCGTAACTCATGCTTCGCCATCGCTCCAAGAAAAGGACCTTGTCTTTGGGGGAGAGAGTAAAAGCCCAAAGCAAAAGGACCGGACTTCGTCTTTGGTATAATCTTAACTCATTTACTTATGACCAAAGGGGAAGAAATTACTTCGAGGGCTCTAATGATTCCGTTTTTGGCGATTCATGCCAAAAAGGGGGAGAAATGAGCCCAAAGCAAAAGGACCGCACCACCACCAATTTCAAAAACTTAATGCTTTCTAAAAGTATTTATCAATTGGTATCCTATTATGTTCAAAAGGGGGAGAAAGTAGTATTTCAAAAATGGTATATCAAAACCCTCTTGAACACTAAGAGGTGGATCTCTTTTAGGGGGAGTTTTGTTTAGTCAAAGGAAAAGCATTTGAAACAGGGGGAGAAAATTTCAAATCTTGAAAATGCTTTACAAACTCTTATTCATTTACCTTTGACTATTTGCAAAAGAACTTTGAAAAGGATTTACAAAAGAATTTGCAAAAACAAAACTCGTGGTGCAAACGTGGTCCAAAATGCTAAATAAAGAAAGGAACATTCCATGCATATCTTGTAAGTAGTTATATTGGCTCAATTCCAAGCAACCTTTACACTTACATTATGCAAACTAGTTCAATTATGCACTTCTCTATTTGCTTTGGTTTGTGTTGGCATCAATCACCAAAAAGGGGGAGATTGAAAGGGAATTAGGCTTACACCTAGTTCCTAAATAATTTTGGTGGTTGAATTGCCCAACACAAATCTTTGGACTAACTAGTTTGCCCAAGTGTATAGATTATACAGGTGTACAAGGTTCACACTCAGCCAATAAAAAGACCAAGTTTTGGATTCAATAAAGGAGCAAAGTGGCAACCGAAGGCACCCCTGGTCTGGCGCACCGGACAGTGAACAGTACCTGTCCGGTGCACCAGGGGACTCACACTCAAAACTCTTCACCCTCGGGATTTCTCGGAAGCCGGCGCGCTATAATTCACCGGACTGTCCGGTGTGCACCGGACATGTCCGGTGCTCCAAGGAAGTGCGGTCTCCAGAACTCGCCAGCCTCGGGTTCGCGTGGCAGCCGCTCCGCTAAAATTCACCGGACTGTCCGGTGTGCACCGGACTGTCCGGTGAACCAGCGGAGCAACGGCTCTTTTCGGCGCCAACGGCTCCCTGCGGTGCATTTAATGCGCGCGCAGACGTCAGACATGCCCATACCGGTGCACCGAACATCAAACAGTACATGTCCGGTGTGCACCGGACATCCAGGAGGGCCCACAAGTCAGAAGCTCCAACGGTCAGAATCCAACGGCAGTGATGACGTGGCAGGGGCACCGGACTGTCCGGTGCGCCATCGCGCAGACGCCTCCAGCCAACGGTCAAGTTTGGTGGTTGGGGCTATAAATACCCCAACCACCCCACCATTCATTGCATCCAAGTTTTCCACTTCTCAACTACTACAAGAGCTCTAGCATTCAATTCTAGACACACTAAAGAGATCAAATCCTCTCCAATTCCACACAAAGCCCTAGTGACTAGTGAGAGTGATTTGCCGTGTTCATTTGAGCTCTTGCGCTTGGATTGCTTCTTTTCTTTCTCACTTGTTCTTGAGATCACAACTCCATTGTAATCAAGGCAAGAGGCACCAATTGTGTGGTGGCCCTTGCGGGGAAGTTTTGTTCCCGGCTTTGATTTGAGAAGAGAAGCTCACTCGGTCCAAGGGACCGTTTGAGAGAGGGAAGGGTTGAAAGAGACCCGGCCTTTGTGGCCTCCTCAACGGGGAGTAGGTTTGCAAGAACCGAACCTCGGTAAAACAAATCTCTGTGTCTCACTTGCTTATTCGCTTGGGATTTGTTTTGCGCCCTCTCTCGTGGACTCATTTATATTTCTAACGCTAACCCGGCTTGTAGTTGTGTTTATATTTGTAAATTTCAGTTTCGCCCTATTCACCCCCCTCTAGGCGACTATCACCTACTCTTCATCTCGCCCCTCGGGAAGCACCTATGCTACGTGCTACGCCTCCATTTCCCGGCGTCCAACAATGTGGCCGAGTATGAGGCTCTGGTCAACGGGTTGCGGATCGCCATCGAGCTAGGGGTCCGACGCCTCGACGCTCGCGGTGACTCGCAGCTCGTCATCGACCAAGTCATGAAGAACTCCCACTGCCGCGACCCGAAGATGGAGGCCTACTGCGATGAGGTTCGGCGCCTGGAAGACAAGTTCTACGGGCTCGAGCTCAACCACATCGCCCGGCACTACAACGAGACTGCGGGTGAGCTGGCTAAAATAGCCTCGGGGCGAACAAAGGTTCCCCCGGACGTCATCTCTCGAGACCTGCATCAACCCTCCATCAAGATCGACGACACGCCCGAGCCCGAGGCACCCTCGGCCCAGCCCGAGGTACCCTCGACTCAGTCTGAGGCATCCTCGGCACGGCCCGAGGCACCCTCAGCTCGGCCCGAGGCACCCTCGGCATCCGAGGGTGAGGCACTGCGCGTCGAGGAGGAGCGAAGCGGGGTCACACCTGATCAAAACTAGCAGACCCTGTACCTGAAATATCTCCACCGAGGAGAGCTACCCCTCGACCGAGCCGAGGCTCGGCGGTTGGCGCGACGCGCCAAGTCATTCGTCTTGCTAGGAGACGGGAAGGAGCTCAACCACCGCAGCCCCTCGGGCATCCTCCAGCGATGCATTTCCATCGCCGAAGGTCAGGAACTCCTACAAGAGATACACTCGGGGGCTTGCGGCCATCACGCAGCACCTCGAGCCCTTGTTGGAAATGCCTTCCGACAAGGTTTCTACTGGCCGACGGCGGTGGCCGACGCCACTAGAATTGTCCGCACCTGCGAAGGGTTTCAATTCTACGCAAGGCAGACCCACCTGCCTGCTCAGGCTCTGCAGACGATACCCATCACCTGGCCTTTTGCTGTGTGGGGTCTGGACCTCGTCGGCCCCTTGCAGAAGGCACCCGAGGGCTACATGCACCTGCTGGTCGCCATCGACAAATTCTCCAAGTGGATCGAGGTCCGACCCCTAAACAGCATCAGGTCCGAGTAGGCGGTAGCGTTCTTCACCAACATCATCCACCGTTTCGGGGTCCTGAACTCCATCATCACCGACAACGGCACCCAGTTCACCGGCAGAAAGTTCCTGGACTTCTGCGAGGATCACCACATCCGGGTGGACTGGGCCGCCGTGGCTCACCCCATGACGAATGGGCAAGTAGAGCGTGCCAACGGCATGATTCTACAAGGACTCAAGCCTCGGATCTACAACGACCTCAACAAGTTCGGCAAGCGATGGATGAAGGAACTCCCCTCGGTGGTCTGGAGCCTGAGGACAACGCCGAGCCGAGCCACGGGCTTCACGCTGTTCTTTCTAGTCTATGGGGCCGAGGCCATCTTGCCCACAGACTTAGAATACGGTTCCCCGAGGACGAGGGCCTACGCCGACCAAAGCAACCAAGCTAGTCGAGAAGACTCGCTGGACCAGCTGGAAGAGGCTCGGGACAAGGCCTTACTACACTCGGCGCGGTACCAGCAGTCCCTGCGACGCTACCACACCCGAGGGGTTCGGTCCCGAGACCTCCTGGTGGGCGACCTGGTGCTTCGGCTGCGACAAGACGCCCGAGGGTGACACAAGCTCACGCCTCCCTAGGAAGGGCCGTTCGTCATCGCCAAAGTTCTGAAGCCCACTACGTACAAGCTGGCCAACAGCCAAGGCGAGGTCTACAGCAACGCTTGGAACATCCAACAGCTACGTCACTTCTACCCTTAAGATGTTTTCAAGTTGTTCATATACCTCGCTCCCATGCAAAGTTTAGTCATCAAGGAAGGGTCAGCCTTGCCTCGGCAAAGCCCGACCCTCCCTCGGGGGCTAAAAGGGGGGAACCCCCTCTGCATTGAATTTTTTCCTCGAAAAAAGATCCTTTCTGCCAGAATGTCTTTCGTGCTTTTCGACTACTTCGAAAGTGGATCCTGAAAACGACGGAGTACGTGTAAGCGGCAAGGCCGACCGAGCCGAGGGATTCCTACGCCTCCGGGATATGGATACCTCACTCATCACCTTCCGTGAAAAGCAACTCTCGCCCGCACAGACAATTCTGTTACCAACGAAAAAGTCCAGATACTCAAAACAAGAGGAAAAGAAGCGCAGCTTTACCACACGGCGAGGGTGTGTTTGGCCTCGACGGCCGCAGAAAACACACACTACAAGATGATCCGATCCTGTAGGCTCGGATCTTGACGGTTGAAGGGAGCAGCAGCACCCTCGGCGTTGGCTACACCTTCGGCGAGGTCCGACCTAGCCTCGGACGGCGACGCGGTCTGAGGGTCTCCACTCCGAAGGACGACGTCATCACTAAGCCCGGGCCATCGCCGCCAGGGTCTTCTCCAACAATCCAGCCCGAGCAGGCGGCTCGGCTGGTCACCCCGAGGCCTCGGCCAGCTGTCCTCCGAGGACATCAGCCCGGCCCGAGGCCTCGGCAGATCAATTCCGGCGTCGGTCCCGCTAACGGATGACCCGGCCAGGCTCCGGCCGACCAAGTCTTCTTTTTCGAGCCAACTCTGCCTCTGTCCATGCTGACACCGCTACCCCTGGCCTCGGCTCATCGAAGAGCGGCCGAGGGGTTCCTTTAACTAAGCAAGAGAAGCCTCGGACAACAAGGCTGACCGAGCCGAGGGACTCCTATGCCTCCGGGATACGGATACCTCACTCATCACCTTTACACGGGGCAACTCACGCTTGGTGAAGCGGTTCAGACAACCGACAGGCGAGTCTTAGTGCTCAGAAATGAGGAAAAAATACATACATGTTCAGGCCTCGACAGCCACAATGAACAAAAACACTGGCTTTCAAAGTGCCATTACAAACGGAACTCCGGTTCCACCTCCGCAGGTACGAACAACCCCACTCGATGGGGGGGGCCTGCGGAGCAACAGAAGACCGACGAACGGCACACCGTCACCTGCTCCAGCAGCGGCAACGACGACGACTTCTGCTCCGGGGGGCCGAACAATGGCAGCAATGACCTCAGGGCGGATGCTGCTGCCAGGAGGCCCCCGCCCATGCCCAAACTCGTGAGGCAAGGACGGGCAGACCTACTCCCCAACCTAGAGTAGCTAAGTGCGGAAGTAAAATCAACCCTAAGGCCGTAGAGTTGAAGGTCGGTCCATAGGCGGCCCCGGCTATCTCGTCGGCGGAAGAACCTCTTCCAGCTGCCGTGGCGGAAGCCGGCGCCGAGAGCGGCTCCGAAGCCACTCGGGTCCGAGGGCGAGGCACGCGGCAGCTGCTAGCGCCACGGACAGCAACCACCCTTCCCTCCGATCACTGAGGGAAGGAGCGGGCCACCGCCCACGCAGGGGCTGACCTCAACTCGACACTCTCCCCTCCCCAGCACCGGTGATGAAAATCCTTGAGGCTGAGGGAGGGGCAGAGGCCGCAGCCCGGCTTGCTTTCCCCCGCCATCAAACTGGAGGTCACCGTCTTGGGTGACCGCCGGCGGAGGGGTGTAGCCGGGCTGCATGATGAAAATCCTTGAAGCCGAACGATGGCTGAAAGGTACCAACTCCCACGGAGTTGCGTTCCTCCAACGGCAAGGCGGAAGGACTGCGGGCATCCCCCATCCGGGGGCTCGGAAGGTGGAAAGACACGATGCATGAGGGAGCGTGAAGACATGGTCGCCTTTCAAGGGGGTCACCCTCCTTTTAAAGGCGACTCTCCCTACTTGCATCCCCAGCCGTCACGGGCTGAGTCTTCTCCAGCAAGCTCCAAGGTCCTCCCCCTACGGCGCGGGGGTTGGGCCCCACGCGTCATGCAAGCCGGCCCAGGGCGGAAGAAGCCAAACCGCCACGCACGGTGCATGCAACCGTCCAGCGGTTGCAAACGTCCCTCCACTTTCGCCCAGACCAGCGGGTGAAAGGGCGGGCAGCCATGCAGGTGGCATGCAACCGCGCCAAGTGGGCACACCTCTCCAACTTCCAGCGCGCCCAGCATGGTGGCCCAGGCCCACGCGTCATGCAACCGGCGCGCCGGATGCTACGTGCGAGCAACTGCACCGCCACTCGCGCCACTGCCACGCCTCCTCGACTGTGGAACCAGTACCGCGACTCGAGGCAACCCTGCGCA
Organism: Zea mays; assembly: GCF_902167145.1. Lineage (NCBI taxonomy): Eukaryota > Viridiplantae > Streptophyta > Magnoliopsida > Poales > Poaceae > Zea > Zea mays. The sequence continues at coordinate 41,450,564 of NC_050097.1, read as the reverse complement.
CGACCCAGCAGCGCCAGCCTGGCGCGACGGTCAATGCGGCCAAAAATGGGTCGGCAGTAATGGCGGTGGCAGGCGGGCAGGAGCACCGGTCACGTCGTCAGCCAAGCTTACGTCCCATCCGGGGGTAGCGAGAGAGCCCTCTCTCACGGCGTGAAAACAACGCGCCCGTGTTCCGTTCCTCGAATGGCTCGCGCACGCGCAACAGCTGCCCCGCGAACCGCACGCCTCGTCGCATTAACTCCGCGGCGGGACGGGCGGCGCCTCTGGCAGGAGAAGTAAGCGACGCTTCGCCTTCGCCATAATGACCGTGTCAAAAGAGGTACGCCACGTCATTCGATTTCGTATCCCTTTCCTTTTTTTCCTCTTTCTCTCTCTTGCAACAGGGACCGGGAAAGGGGGATACCCCAAAAAGGATCCTTCTCTGTGAAGGAACCAGGCTCCGAGCCTCCCTACTGATCAGAGGTTCGAAGGCTGGCCCCTCGAAGGGTTCAACAGCCGCCTCAGAGCGCGTGGGCTCCACACCCACTACTGGTCAGAGGTTCGAAGGCCGGCCCCTCGGAAGGGTTCAACGACCGCCTCAGGCTACTCGGGCTCCGCGCCCACTACTGATCAGGGGTTCGAAGGCTGGCCCTCGAAAGGTTCACAGCCGCCTCAGACACAGAGCGAGGGATGACCATGGGTACGTTCGATACATAACCAAGGCTCGGGCTGCGCTCCCGAGGTACCCTAGGACATTTCCGAGACCAGCGGGAACGATCTTGTAACGGAATCCCATCAGAGGGAGGCATCGAGCCCTCGGACCCCGTCGACAGGGGACCGGGTCCGGCAGATCACCCGCAGGTACTTTTGGGCGCGCCTCTGGGCCTCTAGCCGACCCCTAACGAATGGGGCACGGACGTCCACTCGGATTACCCGCCAGCAGCTCACCGGAGACACCATGTTCGGCGCCCTCCGAGGGCAACATGGCGCTTTCCCCCCTCCTCCTTGCGGAAAGGCGACGCAGGGGCGTATGTAAAAAAGTCGAGTCTGTCCCTGGCCGTCCTCTCGCCCTGTGCAGAGGCCCGGGGGCTGCTCTCGCAAACCCGGCTCCGGCCAAACCATTGACAACGTCAACATACCAGCCCGAGAACTTGGGACCCGACCGTGCACCCGGGCTACGGCCAGCTCGCATCAGGGAACGACCAGACCAGCCAAAGCATTACGCGAGGCATTAAGACCTCGGAGGAGTCAAAACACTCCTCCGAGGCCTCGGGGGCTACACCCGGCGGGTGCTCTCGTGCGCACCCACCGGAACAAAACGCAACCGAGAAAGGCTGGTCCCCTTGCAAAAAAGTGCGACAAAAGCCTCCAAGCGAGTGTTAACACTCCCTTCGAGGCTCGGGGGCTACTGTCGGGGACCATAATTAGGGGTACCCTCAAGACTCCTAATTCTCAGCTGGTAACCCCCATCAGCACAAAGCTGCAAAGGCCTGATGGGTGCGATTAAGTCAGGGATCGGTCCATTCGAGGGACTCGATCACGCCTCGCCCGAGCCTAGCCTCGGACAAGGGCAGCCGACCCCGGAGGATCTCCGTCTCGCCCGAGGCCCCCCTCTAGCAACGAACATATTTCCGGCTCACCCGAGGCCCTGTCTTCGCCAAGAAGCAACCCTGACTAAATCGCCGCGCCGACCAACCAAATCGCAGGAGCATTTAATGCAAAGGTGGCCTGACACCTTTATCTTGACGCGCGCCCTTCAGTCGACAGAGCCGAAGTGACCGCCGTCACTTCGCCGCTCCACTGACCGGCCTGACAGAAAGACAGCGTCGCCTGCGCCGCTCCGACTGCAGTGCCACTTGACAGAGTGAGGCTGACAGGCAGTCAGGCCCGGCCTCAGGCACCATAGGAAGCTCCGCTCCGCCCGACCCAGGGCTCGGACTCGGGCTAAGCCCCGGAAGACGGCGAACTCCGCTCCGCCCGACCCAGGGCTCGGACTCGGGCTAAGCCCCCGAAGACGGCAAACTCCGCTCCGCCCGACCCAGGGCTCGGACTCGGGCTAAGCCCCGGAAGACGGCGAACTCCACTCCGCCCGACCCAGGGCTCGGACTCGGGCTCAGCCCCGGAAGACGGCGAACTCCGCTCCGCCCAACCCAGGGCTCGGACTCGGGCTAAGCCCCGGAAGACGGCGAACTCCGCTCCGCCCGACCCAGGGCTCGGACTAGGGCTCAGCCCCGGAAGACGACGAACTCCGCCTCGCCCGACCCCAGGGCTCGGACTCAGTCCTGGCCTCAGCTGACGGTCTCCGCCTCGCCCGACCCAGGGGCTCGGACTCGACCACGGCCACGGAAGACAGACTCGACCTCGACTTCGGAGGAGCCTCCACATCGCCCAACCTAGGGCGCGGACCGACCACGTCGACAGGAGGCGCCATCATCACCCTACCCCAAGCTGACTCAGGCTACGGGGAACAAGACCGGCGTCCCATCTGGCTCGCTCCACCAGATAGGCAATGATGGCGACCCGCACGCTCCTTGACGACGGTGGCTCTCAGCCCCCTTACGGAAGCAAGAGGACGTCAGCAAGGACTCGACAGCCCCGACAGCTGTCCCTCCACCAGGCTCCGGCGCTCCTCCGACGACCACGACACCACACGAACCGGGCGCCAAAACCTCTCCGGCTGCCACGATGGCATGTACTTAGGGCGCTAGCTCCCCTCCGCTAGACACGTAGCACTCTGCTACACCCCCCATTGTACACATGGATCCTCTCCTTGTGCCTATAAAAGGAAGGACTAAGGCCCTCTTAGAGAGGGTTGGTCGCGCGGGGACGAGGACGAGACAGGCGCTCGCGTGAGGCCGCTCGCTCCCTCACCCGCGTGGACGCTTGTAACCCCCTACTGCAAGCGCACCCGACCTGGGCGCGAGACGAACACGAAGGCCGCGGGATTTCCACCTCTCTCACGCCCGTCTCCGGCCACCTTCCCCCCCCCTTCACGCTCGGCCTCGCGCCGACCCATCTGGGCTGGGGCACGCGGCGACATTCACTCGTCGGCCCAGGGACCCCCCGGTCTCGAAACGCCGACAGGAACAGAGGGAGAATTCTTCACATCCTTCTCTCTATGTGCTAGATGCTCCTTTAGACTAGTAGCATCGCCTCCACTCTTGGCTTCATAACAGTACTTACACCTAAAGACAGCGAATCTTCTCTCCATGCTCCCACACTAGGTTTGGCATTTTCACCTACAACAATGGACTATATATTTAGTAACATACAACCTTTTATGCAACAAAAACAAAACTAACATGTTAGCAACAATATTATCTACTAATGTTTAGTAACAAATATCATACAACCTTGACCACAAACAATATTGTCCGCTCACAATCATATTGGCTAGTAATATTGTCTACTCATAATAGTTGACATCTACTAAAAAAATCTAACACTAAATTCAATCACTATTGTAGTTATTCAAAAATATTCTCTGTTACTGGCTAAATATTATCTACTAACACTAAAATCACAAAATTGCATGGAAACATTAAGTGGTACAAATAAAACACATTTAACTGCTACGATTAGCGGTATCTAAGCCCAAATAAGCGGTATCCTGAGGCTAGAGCACTAGATTTTGCCCAAATAAAAGGGATCTCGGGCAGGATAACGAATTACCGAGAGGAAGCACAGGGGTGCAAACGTGGGCAGGAACGGGAGAAGAGGTGCGGGATCCTGGTGTAGACAACGATATCTTGCTAAACCCGAGCGTTTTCCCGACGATTTGTGGTGAGAAATGAAGTGACAACGGCGGGATTAGTTGGTGACAGTGATGGGGGCTTCGAGCACAAAGGAGAGAGTGAGGGTTGTCGCGGGGGGAGGTATACTAGTGACTTGCGGCAAAAACTGAGACATTTGTCATCTTGAATCGTTGATATAGAGAAGTAAGCCTCCATCATTCTAATATTAATATTCCTCCTTAATGAACTCCCACTAGCTTCCACTAATTTTTACGTTCTCTAAGATATATTCTATTGTGTCCTAACAACTTTGTGAAGTAGTTATAATAATAGAAAAAAGCCCTCGAACCTAGTTCCGACTAATTTTCATGATCTCTAGGAACATAATCCATTGGACTTATCAAGGTATCATATTGGATAACTCATTTTCTTTATCTTTTACTAAATTGTGCATTTATCTTGTTGAGATTTACCCAGTAAAAACTTTGATAGTAAAATATTCATGTATTAGCCTTGGCTAGAATAACAAACTTAAATAGTATAAACATCTAAAAATTGGCTCCATTAAGGTAGTCTAATCAGCGTTAGTAATTATAAAACAAAACAATAAACTTGCTAAACATGGAAACACTAATCAGCTTTGGCCAAAAATGGTGAATGCAAGTCATACTTTAATTAATGACTAATTTTATGTTGAGGGGCAAATTTTATATTAATCACTACTCCCACCGTTTCTTTTTATTAGTCGCTGGATAGTGCAATTTTGCACTATCCAGCGACTAATAAAAAGAAACGGAGGGAATATTTATTTCTCAAGTCTCGTGTTTTATAATCAAAGGAGCAACTCTTTTGTTATGAGACCTTCCATTCTCCTTCAAAATGTGGCTAAACAATATCGATATGATTTTGACAAGATCCCATCATGTAACTAATGATTTACTAAAAATCAAATGAAAATAATATATAGCATAAGAAATAAATCTCTTTGCTAACTAATAAAAAGAATGATAATAAAATAAACTTTATGATGTTTTATAAACTCTAAATGCAGGGTTTGTTAGTTTTCTCAAAACTAAGATAACATGATAAAAGTCTAAACTAAAAGCTAATCTAATTCGAGACTCCAAGGCTCAACATCATCATTTATCCCAACAATAGCTTCTTAGACTCTACTCTCTATAGTCGATGATTAACTTAGATGTTTTGTGAAGTTCCTAGGTTAGTTAGACCACTGTTATATCGCTTGGTCTAGACTTAGTCCTAGTTGATTAGAGTGAGGTTAGACACCCTCAACGTTCCACACATCGTTGTATTTGTACCGAATGAAGCGAGAGTCTGGTGAGATCACACCAACTGTGTTTGTGGTGTGGCTACAACCGTGTATCGAAGGGGTCAATGCTTGTGGAGTTTTAGCCAGAAGATCGATAATGGAGACGTTGGGGAGCATATGAGTGAGACTGGAAGCGGAGCACCGCTTGCGCGTGGAGAAGACCGATGTCTAACTACGAAGTTACCTGGATGCGGCCCTTGCATGGGCATCCTTTGCGTAGTAGGGGTACCAACGAGGATTAGTAAGAATCTTGCACAGTTCTTGATACCTCGATAAAGTACTAGTGTGTCAACGGGAGTTTGTATTTCTATTGCATAATCTTCTGCATTTATATTGCTCCACTTAGTTGTGTGCTTTTCCTTTCCTAGCTTAGTTACAGGCTAGTTGGTAGTTGGTAGGACTAGAATCTAGGTTGCATAACTCCGTTTTGTAGTAGAGGCAGCAACACTTAGACAAAACCTTAGTTGCACTAGTTTGCTTGGTTATTTGCATAGATTTTGTTTAAGAGAATAAAACAAGAGGTCTAGAATAAAGTCAAAAATAGCTATCCTAATTCACCTCTCTCTTAGACATCCTCATTCCTTTTAACCTATATGATTGGGCCCATGGGCTTGGCTAAAAGCTCAGGGACTTGAACAAGACTAGGAGGAGGCATGAAGATAGGAGGATTCTAAAACACAAATATGGCAAGTACTTCATTGGAATAGAAGATATGGTAAAGATCTGAACAGATAAAGAAGATACGCTTGTAAAAGGATAGAGTTCAACTTATATACAACTTGGATAGACTCAGTCATGACTCCATCTAGGTAACCAACTCGGTGCATATCCTATATGTCTCGCGTACGTTTATCTTCAACTTTCGATCACGTGGCTCACCCCATACAAATACTACCGAACAATCATCGACAAGTACTCAAGTGACACTGTAATGTATATCCCAGGACTCAAATATCAGGAATCGAAAGTTATAGACTCTAATGATACCACCATACAAGTTTAGGAAACACTTGGGTGAATTTTACTCTTCTTTTTTTAAAGAAATATTATCAAATTTGGAAGAGTTTGACTTGGGGAAACTCAAAATTTCTTATATTATAGGATAGTTGTAGTAGATAGTAACATGATACTAGCTTGTAGACATATATGTAGCCAGTCCTTCCATAAATGTAACTATTTCTGAGTTTATTTGGAGTGAAACCATCCTAAAATCGGTAATGTTTATAGGAAAATACAAAAAAGTTCTTATAGAAAAAGCTGGCCAGCAGGATATGATTCAAGCAAATTCGAAAACAGCACCAATATATGTTCAGAATTTGCCACGCCCCGCTCCGCACACGCTTCACGGAGACTAGCTGGGCCGGCGGTGTGGCAAAAGTTCAGAACCAAAACCACACGCTTATCTCTACTACCTATTAAGACGGTAAGGGGTAGGCTGCCCCATTCCGTGTTCTACCATTCCCATTTCGTTCTCACTGCAAAGCCCATTCCCATTCCCAGCTGCCTGTCTTTCTCATTCCCCCTCCCTGCAAAGCCCATTCACATTTCCATTCCCGGCTATCACGTGTCTTTCTCATTCCCCCTCCCACAAAGCCTATTCCCATTCCCACGTGCATCCCACGCCTAGCTAAAATTAAATTAAAAAAACAGGCTTCAAGGGGATTCGAACCCGCGACCTATGTGTTTGTAGCTACCACTACACCACATGTGTGTTTATGTCTACATCTATTATAGTAAAAACATATAATACATCTCTCTCGAAGCCCACCTGCTACCCTTGCACAATGTGTAGTAGTAGATAAGTATCACTGAGATTATTAAATTATATTTTTGGATTGAGGGAGTAGTATTTAAAGAAGAGCCTTGCATGCAATTTCTTTTGTTTGAATAATGTTTTCAACTTAAATACTTTTTTTTGCATGTGTAACATTTATTCTCCATAATATTTTTCCATGGATCTAACTTATAAATCATTTTCATAAACCAATATGATAGTCGCCTAGAGGGGGTGAATAGGGCAAAACTGAAATTTACAAATATAAACACAACTACAAGCCGGGTTAGCGTTAGAAATAAAAACGAGTCCGCGAGAGAGGGTGCAAAACAAATCTCAAGCAAATAAAGAGTGTGACACAAGGATTTGTTTTACCGAGGTTCGGTTCTTGCAAACCTACTCCCCGTTGAGGTGGTCACAAAGACCGGGTCTCTTTCAACCCTTTCCCTCTCTCAAACGGTCCCTCGGACTGAGTGAGCTTCTCTTCTCAAATCACTTTGGGAATCAAACTTCCCGCAAGGACCACCACACAATTGGTGTCTCTTGCCTCAATTACAAGTGAGTGTTTGATCACAAGAAAGAATGCGAAAGAAAAGAAGCGATCCAAGCGCAAGAGCTCAAATGAACACTACAAATCACTCTCTCTAGTCACTAAGGCTTTGTGTGGAGTTGGGAGAGGATTTGATCTCTTTTGGTGTGCTTTGCAATGAATGCTAGCTCTTGTATAGTGGTTGGAAGCTGGAAAACTTGGATGCAATGAATGGTGGGGTGGTTGGGGTATTTATAGCCCCAACCACCAAACATGACCGTTGGTGGAGGTTGTCTGTCGCATGGTGCACCAGACAGTCCGGTGCACACCGGACATGTCCGGTGCACCCGCCACGTCACCAAAGCCGTTGGAATTTGACCGTTGGAGTTCTGACTTCTGGGCCCGCCTGGATGTCCGGTGCACACCGGACTTGTACTGTTCAATGTCCGGTGCGCCAGTATGGGCGTGCCTGACTTCTGCGCGCTTCTGGCGCGCATTGAATGCGCCTGCAGGTGACCATTGGCGCGAAGTAGTCGTTGCTCCGCAGTCGCACCGGACAGTCCGGTGTACACCGGACATGTCCGGTGAATTTTAGTTGAGCAGCCTTCGTGATTTCCCGAGGCTGCCAAGTTCCAGAGCCGCGTCCTCTTGGAGCACCGGACACTGTTCGGTGTACACCGGACAGTCCGATGAATTATAGCGCGCCGGCTTCTGAAAATTCCCGAGGCTGAAGAGTTCTGCGCGAGGTCCCTTGGTGCACCGGACACTGTCCGGTGCGCCACCGGACAGTCCGGTGCGCCAGACCAGGGAGCCTTTGTGGATGCCTTTAGCTTTCTAATTTGAACCCAACTTTGGTCTATTTAATTGGCTTGTTGTGAACCTTTGACACCTGTATAACTTTCACACTAGAGCAAACTAGTTAGTCCAATTATTTGTGTTGGGCAATTCAACCACCAAAATTATTTAGGAACTAGGTGTAAGCCTAATTCCCTTTCAATCTCCCCCTTTTTGGTGATTGATGCCAACACAAGTCAAAGCAAATATAGAAGTGCATAATTGAACTAGTATGCATAAGTGCAAAGGTTGCTTGGAATTGAGCCAATATAAATTCTTACAAGATATGCTTGGATTGTTTCTTTGTTTTTAACATTTTGGACCACGCTTGCACCACATGTTTTGTTTTTGCAAACTATTTTGTAAATCCTTTTCAAAGTTCTTTTGCAAATAGTCAGAGGTAAATGAATACGATTTTATGAAGCATTTTCAAGATTTGAAATTTTCTCCCCCTGTTTCAAATGATTTTCCTTTGACTAAACAAAACTCCCCCTAAATGAGATCCTCCTCTTAGTGTTCAAGAGGGTTTTGATATATCATTTTTGAAATACTACTTTCTCCCCCTTTTGAACATAATAGGATACCAATTGAAAATACTCTTTGAAAAACTAAGTTTTTTGAAATTGGTGGTGGTGCGGTCCTTTGGTGGTGGTGCGGTCCTTTTGCTTTGGGCTCATACTTTCTCCCCCTTTGGCATGAATCGCCAAAAACGGAATCATTAGAGCCCTATGAAATACTTTCTCCTTCTTTGGTCAAAAACAAATGAGTGAAGATTATACCAAAGATGGAGTCCTTTTGCTTGGTGCTCATGCTTTCTCCCCCAAGAATGGAGAGTTGCTTAAAGTGACGGCGAAGGAAGAATTACGGAGTGGAAGCCTTTGTCTTCGCCGAAGACTCCAATTCCCTTTCAATACACCTATGACTTGGTTTGAAATGGACTTGAAAACACATTAGTCATAGCATATGAAAGAGACATGATCAAAGGTATATAAATGAGCTATGTGTGCAATTTAACAAAAGAAGTTCCTAGAATCAAGAATATTTAGCTCATGCCTAAGTTTGTTAAAAGTTTGTTCATCAAGAGGCTTGGTAAAGATATCAGCTAATTGATCTTTAGTGTTAATATATGAAATCTCGATATCTCCCTTTTGTTGGTGATCCCTAAGAAAATGATACTGAATGGCTATGTGTTTAGTGCGGCTATGCTCGACGGGATTATCCGCCATCTTGATTGCACTCTCATTATCACATAGCAAAGGGACTTTGGTTAATTTGTAACCGTAGTCCCGCAGGGTTTGCCTCATCCAAAGCAATTGCGCGCAACAATGGCCTGCGGCAATGTACTCGGCTTCGGCGGTGGAGAGAGCGACCGAATTTTGATTCTTTGAAGCCCAAGACACCAAGGATCTTCCCAAGAACTGGCAAGTCCCCGATGTGCTCTTCCTATTGATTTTACACCCCGCCCAATCGGCATCTGAATATCCAATCAAATCAAATGTGGATCCCCTAGGATACCAAAGCCCAAACTTAGGAGTATAAGCCAAATATCTCAAGATTCGTTTTACGGCCGTAAGGTGAGCTTCCTTAGGGTCGGCTTGGAATCTTGCACACATGCATACGGAAAGCATAATATCTGGTCGAGATGCACATAAGTAGAGTAAAGAACCTATCATCGACCGGTATACCTTTTGATCTACGGACTTACCTCCCGTGTCGAGGTCGAGATGCCCATTAGTTCCCATGGGTGTCTTGATGGGCTTGGCATCCTTCATCCCAAACTTGTTTAGAATGTCTTGAGTATACTTCGTTTGGCTAATGAAGGTGCCCTCTTGGAGTTGCTTTACTTGAAATCCCAAGAAGTACTTCAACTCCCCCATCATAGACATCTCGAATTTTTGTGTCATGATCCTACTAAATTCTTCGCATGTAGACTCGTTAGTAGACCCAAATATAATATCATCAACATAAATTTGGCATACAAACAAGTCATTTTCAAGAGTTTTAGTGAATAGAGTAGGATCGGCCTTTCCGACTTTGAAGCCATTAGCGATAAGAAAATCTCTAAGGCATTCATACCATGCTCTTGGGGCTTGCTTGAGCCCATAAAGCGCCTTATAGAGTTTATAGACATGGTTAGGGTACTCACTATCTTCAAAACCGGGAGGTTGCTCAACATAGACCTCTTCCTTGATTGGTCCATTGAGGAAGGCACTTTTCACGTCCATTTGATAAAGCTTAAAGCCATGGTAAGTAGCATAGGCTAATAATATACGAATTGACTCAAGCCTAGCTACGGGTGCATAGGTTTCACCGAAATCCAAACCTTCGACTTGGGAGTATCCCTTGGCCACAAGTCGAGCTTTGTTCCTTGTCACCACACCATGCTCATCTTGCTTGTTGAGGAAGACCCATTTGGTTCCTACAACATTTTGGTTAGGACGTGGAACTAAATGCCATACCTCATTCCTAGTGAAGTTGTTGAGCTCCTCTTGCATCGCCACCACCCAATCCGAATCTTGGAGTGCTTCCTCTACCCTGTGTGGCTCAATAGAGGAAACAAAAGAGTAATGCTCACAAAAATGTGCAACACGAGATCTAGTAGTTACCCCCTTATGAATGCCGCCGAGGATGGTGTCGACGGGGTGATCTCGTTGGATTGCTTGGTGGACTCTTGGGTGTGGCGGCCTTTGTTCTTCATCCTCCTTGTCTTGATCATTAGCATCTCCCCCTTGATCATTGTCGTCATCTTGAGGTGGCTCATTTGCTTGATCTTCTATTTCATCAACTTGAGCTTCATCCTCATTTTGAGTTGGTGGAGATGCTTGCGTGGAGGAGGACGGTTGATCTTGTGCATTTGGAGGCTCTTCGGATTCCTTAGGACACACATCCCCAATGGACATGTTCCTTAGCGCGATGTACGGAGCCTCTTCATTACCTATCTCATCAAGATCAACATGCTCTACTTGAGAGCCGTTAGTCTCATCAAACACAACGTCACAAGAAACTTCAACTTGTCCAGAGGACTTGTTAAAGACTCTATATGCCTTTGTGTTTGAATCATATCCTAGTAAAAAGCCTTCTACAGTCTTAGGAGCAAATTTAGATTTTCTACCTCTTTTAACAAGAATAAAGCATTTGCTACCAAAGACTCTAAAATATGAAATGTTGGGCTTTTTACCGGTTAGGAGTTCATACGATGTCTTCTTGAGGATTCGGTGTAGATATAACCGGTTGATGGCGTAGCAGGCGGTGTTGACCGCCTCGGCCCAAAACCGATCCGAAGTCTTGTACTCATCAAGCATGGTTCTTGCCATGTCCAATAGAGTTCGATTCTTCCTCTCCACTACACCATTTTGTTGTGGCGTGTAGGGAGAAGAGAACTCATGCTTGATGCCCTCCTCCTCAAGAAAGCCTTCAATTTGAGAGTTCTTGAACTCCGTCCCGTTGTCGCTTCTAATTTTCTTGATCCTTAAGCCGAACTCGTTTTGAGCTCGTCTTAAGAATCCCTTTAAGGTTTCTTGGGTTTGAGATTTTTCCTGCAAAAAGAACACCCAAGTGAAGCGAGAATAATCATCCACTATTACAAGACAATACTTACTCCCGCCGATGCTTATGTAAGCAATCGGGCCGAATAGATCCATGTGGAGTAGCTCAAGCGGCCTGTCGGTCGTCATGATGTTCTTGTGTGGATGATGGGCTCCAACTTGCTTTCCTGCCTGGCATGCGCTACAAATCCTGTCTTTCTCAAAATGAACATTGGTTAGTCCTAAAATGTGCTCTCCCTTTAGAAGCTTATGAAGATTCTTCATCCCAACATGGGCTAGTCGGAGGTGCCAGAGCCAACCCATGTTAGTCTTAGCAATTAAGCATGTGTCGAGTTCAGCTCTATCAAAATCTACTAAGTATAGCTGACCCTCTAACACACCCTTAAATGCTATTGAATCATCACTTCTTCTAAAGACAGTGACACCTACATCAGTAAAGAGACAGTTGTAGCCCATTTTGCATAATTGAGATACAGAAAGCAAATTGTAATCTAAAGAATCTACAAGAAAAACATTGGAAATAGAATGGTCAGGAGATATAGCAATTTTACCCAATCCTTTGACCAAACCTTGGTTTCCATCCCCGAATGTGATTGCTCGTTGGGGATCTTGATTTTTCTCGTAGGAGGAGAACATCTTCTTCTCCCCTGTCATGTGGTTTGTGCACCCGCTGTCGAGTATCCAACTTGAGCCCCCGGATGCATAAACCTACAAAACAAGTTTAGTTCTTGACTTTAGGTACCCAAATGGTTTTGGGTCCTTTGGCATTAGATACAAGAACCTTGGGTACCCAAACACAAGTCTTTGACCCCTTGTGCTTGCCCCCAACATATTTGGCAACTACCTTGCCGGATTTGTTAGTCAACACATAAGATGCATCAAAAGTTTTAAATGAAAGATTATGTTCATTTGATGCACTAGGAGTCTTCTTCTTAGGCAACTTAACATGGGTTGGTTGCCTAGAGCTAGATGTCTCACCCTTATACATGAAAGCATGGTTGGGGCCAGAGTGAGACTTCCTAGAGTGAATCCTCCTAATTTTGCTCTCGGGATAACCGGCAGGGTACAAAATGTAACCCTCGTTATCCTGAGGCATGGGAGCCTTGCCCTTTACAAAATTAGACAATCTTTTAGGAGGGGCATTAAGTTTGACATTGTCTCCCCTTTGGAAGCCAATGCCATCCTTGATGCCAGGGCGTCTCCCACTATAGAGCATGCTTCTAGCAAATTTAAACTTTTCATTTTCTAAGTTATGCTCGGCAATTTTAGCATCTAGTTTTGCTATATGATCATTTTTTTGTTTAATCAAAGCCATGTGATCATGTATAGCATCAATGTTAACATCTCTACATCTAGTACAAATAGAAGTGTGCTCAACGGTAGATGTAGAGGGTTTGCAAGATTTTAGTTCTACAACCTTAGCATGCAATATTTCATTTTTACTTCTAAGGTCGGAAATAGTAGCATTGCAAACATCAAAATCTTTAGCCTTAGCAAGTAATTTTTCATTTTCATCTCTAAGGCTAGCAAGAGAAATGCTTAATCCTTCAATCCTAGCAAGCAAATCATCATTAACATCTCTAAGATTGGAAGTTGAAACATTACAAACATGAGAATCAACCTTAGCTAATAAATTGGCATTTTCATTTCTAAGGTTGGTGATAGTGTCATGACAAGTGCTTAGCTCACTAGACAATTTTTCACATTTTTCTACTTCTAGAGCATAAGCATTTTTAACCTTAACATGTTTCTTATTTTCTTTAATAAGGAAGTCCTCTTGAGAATCCAAAAGGTCATCCTTTTCATTAATGGCACTAATTAATTCATTTAATTTTTCCTTTTGTTCCATGTTAAGATTGGCAAAAAGAGTACGCAAGTTATCCTCCTCATCACTAGCATTATCATCACTAGAAGACTCGTATTTAGTGGATGATTTGAATTTAACCTTCTTCCTCTTGCCGTCCTTTGCCATGAGGCACTTGTGGCCGATGTTGGGGAAGAGGAGTCCCTTGGTGACGGTGATGTTGGCGGCGTCCTCGTCGTCGGAGGAGGAGTCGGTGGAGCTCTCGTCGGAGTCCCACTCGCGGCACATGTGGGCATCGTCGCCCCTCTTCTTGTGGTACCTCTTCTTTTCTCTCCTCTTGCCCTTCTTGTCATCGCCCCTGTCACTGTCACTAGAAATAGGACATTTGGCTATAAAGTGACCGGGCTTACCACATTTGTAGCAAACCTTCTTGGAGCGGGGCTTGTAGTCTTTCCCCCTCCTTTGTTTGAGGATTTGGCGGAAGCTCTTGATGACGAGAGCCATTTCCTCATTGTCGAGCTTGGAGGCGTCGATTGGTTGTCTACTTGGTGTAGACTCCTCCTTCTTTTCCTCCGTCGCCTTAAATGCGACGGGTTGAGCTTCGGATGTGGAGGGATCATCAAGCTCGTTGATCTTCCTTGAGCCTTCGATCATGCACTCAAAACTTACAAAATTCCTGATTACTTCCTCGGGGGTCATTAGTGTATATCTTGGGTTGCCACGGATTAATTGAACTTGAGTAGGGTTAAGGAAAATAAGAGATCTTAGAATAACCTTAACCACCTCGTGGTCATCCCACGTTTTGCTCCCGAGGTTGCGCACTTGATTCACCAAGGTCTTGAGCCGGTTGTACATGTTTTGTGGCTCCTCCCCTTTGCGAAGCCGGAACCGACCGAGCTCCCCCTCGATCGCCTCCCGCTTGGTGATCTTTGTGAGCTCATCTCCTTCGTGTGCGGTTTTGAGCACATCCCAAACCTCCTTGGCGCTCTTCAACCCTTGCACTTTGTTATACTCCTCTCTACTTAGAGAGGCGAGGAGTATTGTTGTTGCTTGAGAGTTGAAGTGCTCGATTTGGGCTACCTCATCCTCATCATAGTCTTCATCCCCTACGGATGGTACCTGTGCACCAAACTCAACAACATCCCATATACTTTTGTGGAGTGAGGTTAGATGAAATCGCATTAAATCACTCCACCTAGCATAATCTTCACCATCAAAAGTTGGTGGTTTGCCTAATGGGACGGAAAGTAACGGTGTATGTTTAGAACTGCGAGGGTAGCGTAGGGGAATCTTACTATACTTCTTACGCTCTTGGCGTTTAGAAGTGACGGACGCCGCGTCGGAGCCGGAGGTGGATGTCGATGAAGAATCGGTCTCGTAGTAGACCACTTTTCTCATCCTCTTTTTCTTGTCCCCACTCCGTTGCGGCTTGTGGGAGGAAGACTTCTCCTTCTTCTCTTTGTGTGAAGAAGATTTCTTCTCCTTCCCTTTGGAGGAGTCATTCTTCTTCTCCTTCCCTTTGGAGGAGTCTTTCTTCTCCTTCCTCTTGGTGCAGGACTCTTCCGATGAAGTGCTCCCGTGGCTTGTAGTGGGCTTTTCGCCGGTCTCCATCTCCTTCTTGGCGTGATCTCCCGACATCACTTCGAGCGGTTAAGCTCTAATGAAGCACCGGGCTCTGATACCAATTGATAGTCGCCTGGAGGGGGGTGAATAGGGCGAAACTGAAATTTACAAATATAAACACAACTACAAGCCGGGTTAGCGTTAGAAATAAAAACGAGTCCGCGAGAGAGGGTGCAAAACAAATCTCAAGCAAATAAAGAGTGTGACACAAGGATTTGTTTTACCGAGGTTCGGTTCTTGCAAACCTACTCCCCGTTGAGGTGGTCACAAAGACCGGGTCTCTTTCAACCCTTTCCCTCTCTCAAACGGTCCCTCGGACCGAGTGAGCTTCTCTTCTCAAATCACTTTGGGAATCAAACTTCCCGCAAGGACCACCACACAATTGGTGTCTCTTGCCTCAATTACAAGTGAGTGTTTGATCACAAGAAAGAATGCGAAAGAAAAGAAGCGATCCAAGCGCAAGAGCTCAAATGAACACTACAAATCACTCTCTCTAGTCACTAAGGCTTTGTGTGGAGTTGGGAGAGGATTTGATCTCTTTTGGTGTGCTTTGCAATGAATGCTAGCTCTTGTATAGTGGTTGGAAGCTGGAAAACTTGGATGCAATGAATGGTGGGGTGGTTGGGGTATTTATAGCCCCAACCACCAAACATGACCGTTGGTGGAGGCTGTCTGTCGTATGGTGCACCGGACAGTCCGGTGCACACCGGACATGTCCGGTGCACCAGCCACGTCACCAAAGCCGTTGGAATTTGACCGTTGGAGTTCTGACTTCTGGGCCCGCCTTGATGTCCGGTGCACACCGGACTTGTACTGTTCAATGTCCGGTGCGCCAGTATGGGCGTGCCTGACTTCTACGCGCTTCTGGCGCGCATTGAATGCGCCTACAGGTGACCGTTGGCGCGAAGTAGCCGTTGCTCCGCAGTCGCACCGGACAGTCCGGTGTACACCGGACATGTCCGGTGAATTTTAGCTGAGCAGCCTTCGTGATTTCCCGAGGCTGCCAAGTTCCAGAGCCGCGTCCTCTTGGAGCACCGGACACTGTCCGGTGTACACCGGACAGTCCGGTGAATTATAGCGCGCCGGCTTCTGAAATTTTCCGAGGCTGAAGAGTTCTGCGTGAGGTCCCTTGGTGCACCGGACACTGTCCGGTGCGCCACCGGACAGTCCGGTGCGCCAGACCAGGGAGTCTATTTAATTGGCTTGTTGTGAACCTTTGACACCTGTATAACTTACACACTAGAGCAAACTAGTTAGTCCAATTATTTGTGTTGGGCAATTCAACCACCAAAATTATTTAGGAACTAGGTGTAAGCCTAATTTCCTTTCACAATGCCAAAGATGAATTCATGTTTCTTACTTGGAAACCCCGAACAAACACCACTAGCACGAGGCGCTCGCGTTGGCGTCGCTCACCGACGACGAGAAGAAACTTGGCGACTGTAAGTTCGAACTCTGGAAGCAGTCCTACATGGCCCATGCGCCGCTGTGTACGACAAGATCCGGCGCAGCCGCCGCTTGGACGTGGTCCAGAGCGGCTGCACCGCGCTGTCCATCGTCAAACATGGGGACCTCATGGTCGTCGCCAATGTCGACGACTCTCTGGTTGTTCTGGGCATCGCAACCTACGACGACGCCATCACGCCGTCTAGCTCATCATCCACCTGAAGCTTAACCTACCACGTAAGTCGCTACTGACCGACCATGAATTCTTGTGCGCTGGAATGATGACCATTGTTGTTGTTGTGTGAGTGTCCTCGAACAAGATGTATGTAGAGGAGTAGCACATCCGGTGGTGCAACGACCAGGTGTACTACCTCGCTGATGAGCCCGGGGTGCACTTCATTTGGCAGCCCAGCCAAGAGTGATCGGTACTCACCATATCGCGCACGTTCGACGACTATTATATCAAGGATTGTGGCGTCATCTCGACACCGGAGGTGAGCAGAGGTGGACCGACAACAATGACCACTCGCCATCGTCGGGATACCTTTTGTGCCGGCCTGCCTTTAATTCTCTTCGCAAACACACACTTGCATTTTTTGTTTAAGCAAGCGTGTATGGTGGTGCGTGCCTGATGACTAACGATGTACGACGGAACTTCTACCGGCAGGTGTGACACGTGCTCTCCAATAATGAGACCATGCAAATCATGACATATATCGAAGTCTGCATGATACTGATGGTTGCAATGTAGTAGTGAAACAACTAAATTAAAATAACAAAATTTATGTATGGCTAGGATCACAAATGGATTATGAAATATTTTCTTATAACAATATAAGACACATTTTGTATATAAGTTATCATGGTATTATATGTTCCCGTTGCAACGCACGGGTACTGACTAGTATACGTATATATTTAAACGGCGGGCCAGAATCCATCAGCTTCACATGATGTGGCAGCCTGTTGTCTGTTCCTCGCAGAGAAACGGCGGGCCGCCGTAGAACGGCGGCGGCGGGCAGTGCTTCTGGATCGCTTCTTGCAACTCCTTGGCCTTCTTCTTCTTCTCCTCCTCTTCCTTCTTCTTCTTCTCCTCCTCCACCTTCGCCTTGTCCTTGACTTCCTCCACCACGACGATGCCGGCGGAGCGGCAGACCTTCTTGCGCAGCGAATTGACGAGGCAGGGGATGTCGATGTCTTCTCCTACCACCTCCAGCTGGTCCTTGCCTGCGCCGGTGATCGACACCAAGGTCACTCCTGCATACCGTACCATGCATAGAGAGAGAGGCGCGCGGTGGCGGTGTAATTATTATAATAAGTGCACGAGCGTGTATATAAATAATAATTGATGATTCATGGATCTGTGTGGACGGACCGTGAAATCGGGACGCCAGCTGCATGGCCTTAGACCGGTTCTGGTCGTTCGTTACGCCAAGCCTGATCACTGCCTTTTGCTGCAAACGACAACGACGAGCCCAAGCTATATAGCATCAGTCTCTTTTTTTTTGGCGGCACCAGCAGGAGGGCAGTCGTTCATAATTAGAGTTTGGAGCGGAGATCGAGGGAGTATGTACCTTGGTCATGGCGGCGTCGCCGGCGGCCGGTCGTCTCTCCCGCAGCAGCCGATTTACGTACGTGGCGCAAATGATGATGTGGAGAAGAATTGAAAGACGAAGCTGATCGATCCGCCGTTCGCGCGCTGCTGGTGCACCTAAAGCTAGACCAAGAGCTAGCGCGCGCGGCCTACGTGTACTAAGCCGCAGTTGTGAAGAATGAGCAAAGCTAGGCTCTCGGGGCTCGTCCATTTATACTCCTACACACACGCACACGTACGCGCGAGCTATAGCTAGCGGGCAAGACGTCGTGACGTAGAGAGTAGAGACGATGACGCCTGCCGAACCGCGAGCTAAAAGGCGGCTACGTGTGTGTGTAGAAGAAAAAGGGACGTATATCGTCGGTGTGAGAACGTTCGTGGTAGCTGACAAGTTCAGCTTCCCTGCTAGACTCGGAGCTAGCTAGGTAGGAGTAGGACGACTCTGTACTGTTGACGCTAAACACTAGCCACGAACGCAACAGCCACGAAACTTGGGCGGCGCGCGCGCGGGTGTTGCTTCTCCGATCGACGGCACTACTACGATCGAGCACGATGACGGCGACGCGGATGGAGTGGACATTTCGTTCCAATATAATGCCGTTTTGGACCGCTTCAGCTACAAGCCAAATTAAAACGACTGGCGCGCGCGCGCGCGCGGCGGGATAGCACTAGCAGGCAGCAGTCTTGGGATCACATCGGCCCCGGCCCACCAGCCGCTGCCAAGGTTGAAGGATTCCAAGCAAAGATGGCTTTTTTGTCAAATGAGCAGGTGATCAAGCGCTACCGGTAAAGTGGACTCAAGGAGTCAAGCTACAGTAAATCTGACTGCATTTATCTTAGCTTGTCCACAATTCAGACAACGCAGATTCATTATCAAACAACCACCATACATATATAAAAGTGCTATATATATATAAATGTGATCTTAATTAGTTGACGCCGATCGATAAAAAGATACTGATACTTGAATATATATTTTTTTTCATGATTTTTGATACATAAAACCAGCCATAAACAGCATCCAACACGTACGATTAGCTAGCTAGAAGCGCCTAAACCTATCAACCGGGAAAATATGAGGGAAAATATGAGGGCCTGATTACGATGTGCAATCCGGGAAAATATGAGGGCCTGATTACGAGATTAGCTAGCTAGAAGCGCCTAAACCTATCAACCAACGAATCTACGAAACCCTAACGACATAGATTTCACGTTAAAGCAGCAGGAAAAGGAAAGATCTTATATACCACTAACAACGAATATATGATGATTGAGATCCACAGCGATTAACATCTCATTATCCTTCGTCCTCATGGCGATCACCACCGCGCTAGCTATACCTCTCATCGTCTTAATTATCTACTCCACCCGTGGCAACGACACCATCAAGAACAACGACAGCAAGCTAGCATGTAATTAAGGGGAAAACAGGAAGAGAAGACCATAACCAACTAGTTTTACGAATCAGAATCAAGCCTTAATTTCCCTCCGGCCGTCTCTCTTCTCTATTTTCTCTATTCTCTGGGTCTTCTTCCATTCATGTGTGAATACAAGGCAGCAGCATCTCATCAAAATGTGTAGGTCTTAGGTTTTATGAGGAAGACATCGCGAAGAAGGCATGACAAAAGGGGTATGGTTAGCATCGGTTTGTCTTCCCTTCTATAAATCTTGGAAAAAATATATCTTTATGATTCAAACTTCAAATAATACATATGATCGAGTAGTCAAATAAGGTGTGCTTGGTTGAGCTCAACGTATTCATAGTCTCTTATCGTCCATACGAAGAACAGGCAAAAAATTGTCAGACATTAAGTCGTCTATTACACGTACGATTTTCAATTTACACTTTCTAACTAACAAAACATATTTGGGGGCCATAAGATCCTGGTGGACCATCAGGCCAAGGAAATGGAAGTTGGACACACCTTGAGATTAGTGAGTCATGCATGGTGATGATGAATGCATGAGTTTTGCTAGTGTAAGTGCTTCTAGCCCTTTAGTGAATTTTGGTTGATAGAATGATGACATATGGTTAAAGGTTTGGCAAGTTTGTTAAAGCATTGAACGGGGATTTGATTTTAGAATACAACAAACACGTAAATATAAAAATCTGGAGCAAGATACTTCTCTAATATGAGTCTTTGACGTATAGAGGACACTATGGGAGAGAAATAAGATATATAGAGAAGAATCTTTTAGAGAAATATGTAAAGGATAGATATAGATGATGGATATAATGATAACAACCTTAGGATACAAAAGGCACATGGAATTGGACAGAGTTCTAGATCCCCAGAATAGGTCCTTCAGAAGAAGTCCAGGATAAGGAAGAATTTAGATTGTGAAAAGGTCCATGGAGTTCAGAAACTACACAAAATATTAATTACTTTTGCTGCTTCAGTAAACATCTTACAATAGGAAATGTGCAATTGGCATGGAGTTTAGAACTAACAAATTTCTACTCACATGTGGTAGTCAGTCTAAATTTCTCTTTGGTGAGGTTCCTCCTCCGCATCCTTGACTTCATGGCCTCCAAGCAAGTCACCTTACACAGTCCGTACCCAACTCCATTCATTCTCTCTACCTTTGGCTACCTTTCTGAAGCTTTTGTGGTGGTAATGCCCTGAGTGGCTATTTTTCACCATTTCTTTATCCTCCAGGCCTCCAGCAGTAAAACCCTCTTTGACATGATTTACTTCCAACTCCGATCTAGCTCACACTACTAGACTCCATATATATCAATGGACCTCTAGTAACTGGGAGCATTGGTGGACACCTAGGTCTATGCCTTTGTTAGGTTGCAGGCATGCCTAGGGATGCCGATGGTAGAGCCAAATGTCAACCAGACGGGAGCATTGGTGGACACCTAGATTTATGCCTTTGTTGGGTTGCAGGCATGCCTAGGGATGTCGATGGTAGAGCCAAATGTCAACCAGACCTGGTGGGAGGACCTGCCTAACTTAGATATGTCATGGAAGCCATCCTGGCCAGGATGGATGAGCAAGCTGAAGCAGGGCTATCGACAACCTCTAAATTGGATTTCTGGTGCCAACCTTTTGTACCTACTTTGTATTTAAATAAAGATTGCTTCTTTTAATTTAATTTTACTGCTCGTTTTGTCCCTTAGCATCTCAAGTTGCTAGCTCTTTTGCCTCTAGGCCATGCAGACCCTCAGGTCCATATGTGTCTATTAGATCCTAGGGTAGGACTATTATACGAAGCACCTTCTTTTGGCCCTTGAACAGTGGTTGTCCTAAGGACATATGATAGTATGTTGTGGGGTTCGGGGCCCTTTGGTGCCAAGAGCCCTAAGAATGAGAGGCAATGTTCATCATAGAGTCTGAGACCCTTAGCAGCATAAGTCCCAAAGAATTGTCCCTTTTGGCCCTTGGGTGCTACGAGCCCCGAGAATGAGGGGCGGCAATAGCTATGAATGTAGGGTAGTCTAGACTACTTCTGCATGCAATCTTAGAGAAATATAGAGGATGCTTCACTGTCCTCTATATAGACTCTCCTCTCCTCTATCCATTTTATATTTTAGACAATGGATTAAACAAAAATAAAATATGTATAAGACATTTGAGAATACAACAAACACGTAAATATAAAAATCTAGAGCAAGATACTTCTCTAATATGAGTCTTTGATGTATAGAGGACACTATGAGAGAGAATTGAGATATATAGAGAAGAATCTTTTAGAGAAATATGTAAAGGATAGATATAGAGGATGGATATAATGATAACAACCTTAGGATACAAGAGGCACATGGAATTGGACAGAGTTCTAGATCCCCAGAATAGGTCCTTTAGAAGAAGTCCAGGATATGGAAGAATTTAGATTGTGAAAAGGTCCATGGAGTTCAGAAACTACACAAAATATTAATTACTTTTGCTGCTTCAGTAAACATCTTACAATAGGAAATGTGCAATTGGCATGGAGTTTAGAACTAACAAATTTTTAGTTTATGTTGCCGCAAATATTTAGTTATCATAGAGTTCAAGAACTACACAATTATCAATTACTTTTGTTGACGTAAACAAAAACTTTGTAGAAAAAAGTTATATATTTGTTATGACAGTGGGTATCCGAATTGTTATAATAAATTTAATTTTTAAATATATATATATATATATATATATATGAAACTTGATGATAATCTTTTCTTATGTTATCAAGCACAATATTATAAATAAGAATAATTTTTGCATGAATTGTTTTATATATTATTTATTATAAAAAATATTTGTATCTGTTAAATTTATATATATCATTTGAGAAGATATATGATAAATTTAAGATTTACCTTTTATGAATCTTTGTACGGTCAATACTAAAAGAGAATAATATAAATTTATATAGCAGATTCTATATTCTATTTATTCACAATCACATAAAAAGACAAAAAACTGATATCCAAATAAATATCTTATAAAGAGTTACAGTTTCATGTCCGGCGAGTTCAGGTGCTCACAGTGACATCTTTTAATTTAAGTTTCAGATATAAAAATGATAAAAACAAAGAGAGAAAGGAGTTCGTGTCATTCAAACCTACCAGAGGAACTTTCCTGCAGGTCCGACCGAGCTGGGGTCTTGGCTTTAATTTGGGTTTGATTCTGATTCCGACTGGCCGTCCTTGACGACGTGTTCGGAGATTTCCTCGCCGGCCTCTCGGGAGCTCCTGCGTCGCCTTCGTTGCCCTCTGATTCGAGTGTGCGGGAAGACCGGGGAGTCGGCGCCCGTGGAGCGGGTGGTGGTGAGCGAGAGTGGACAGGATGACATTAGACCATGCAGATTGCACTGATGACCAGATTAAAAAAAATGGAAATTTTACCTCTTAACAGTGGGAGTATATATATACGTGTGTGATTACATTGGCAAATATGAACTGCATGATATGTCATGCAACGATGGCTTTACGTGCGTAGACGATACATGCATGCATATATATATAGCAAGCTAAGTGATGATATGAGTACTTCATTATTATGCTCATATGATATAGTATACGTAATACGTCTACCGAAACATATATCTCGAATAGTAAGTAGCTTTATCACATGACGTGGCAACTGTCGTCGGCTCGCTCGACCATGGGCAGCGGCGGCGGCGGCGGCGGACAGTAGTAGTAATTGGGCCAGCAATAATACGGCGGCTCTTCCGGTTTCTTCTCGTCCTTCTTGTCCTTCACTTCCACCTTAACGATGTCAGCGCTGCGGCAGACCTTCTTGCGCAGGTAGTTGACCAGGAGGACGGTGTCCACGCCTTCTCCTTCCACCTCCAGCCGGTCCTTGCCGTCGCCGGTGATCCCCACCTTGCTCACCCCTGCAAATATAATATATGGAGGAGGCACGTACGCTGTCGTCACGCTTGCAGATAACGGCACAAGTACTGCCACGCTTCATTCCAAATCATGCATACGGCGTCTAAAAATAATGTATATGTACCGACAAATTTGGATGCCAGCTGCATGGCCTTAGACCGGTTCTTGGCGTTGGGTACGCCCAGCTTGATCACGATCTTTTGCTGCAAACAACGACGTACCAGCATCAGTTCTTTGATTTGCAGGGCACTGCATGATGCTAGCTGCTGCCGGATCGGTTCTCGATCGAATGGAGAAGAGCAAGACGTACGGATCGGAAGAAACCATGGTCATGCACACTACCTTGGACATCACGTCGCCCGCACCCCCAACGCCGGCGTCAAGCTAGTAGTATTATTGCAATTGCAATCGACTTGATGATGTGATGGGCTGGCCACACTGCTCGACCGATCGACTTGCTCGTGAAGTAGCTAGCTACTCTCGCGGCTAGTTTATATACACACGTACGTACGCGCGCGGGGCCAACGGTGCGGTCCGAGGCTAAATAGAAGAAGACTAGCTACTAGTATAACACTAAGCTGACGGTATAAATTACCGCGTGGATTGTATTGATGTTGAGATGGGAGGATGTGAGCATGTTGTGGACTTATCATATATAGCCAGAGAGAGTTCACAGTTTGGTCAAAATTTCGCTGAAATTTCAAAAAAGTTGGTGGCGGCCAAAAAAAAGCAAAATTCTATAATTAATACACACTAATGCATAGCTATATAATTCTACAATAATAATTTTTTCTTCTCTACTCCATAGATGTATGATCATAGACCATATGCTAATATTTATTTAAATCTATTTTAAAAAGAAAACATACTATATATGCAGGTTTTTTATAAAAGAACTTCCACTGAATTTCACGAGTTTCTCTAAAAAACATACATATGCATACAGTACTGTTTTCTCAATATCTAACTACAGGTCTGCAGTTATACGAGTGGGGTCCGATTATATGTGTTGAACACCCGGATCTCGGACGGTCCGCGCTCCCGCGATGAGATTAACTCCAGCGATTATCTTTATCTCGTGCGCGGTTATCCATCTAATCACAAATGATTTGTTAGAATATGTCCAGACATCCCTTATATATAAAGGGGCACAACTGATTTAGAACTCACGAACACATTCCAATCGAACCAATTACTTTACTTATCATTACTTTATCATTCATGTTCTAAGAGTAGATGTAGTCTAGCCTTAGTCGTAGCTTTTCGCATATCCACTTTCACCCTTATTCGACTCTACGTCGTCTAGCTAGATCCGTCTTTAGTGGTCTGACGACCCTAGAATCTTACCCCTCTCGAGGGGCAAGATCTAGTTATCCATTCAAGATACACTACCTCGATTGTCTCTTAATTCCTAGATGACTCCACATCGTCTATGACTCCACATCATCTAGGGACGCTCCGGGTGACCTATCGACCGGAGCACCCTAGGATCTCTCCCCAAGAGAGCGAGATCTAGATTCCAGTTAGGAGGAAGACGACCATGCGCTATCGTGGACTGTCTGGCCTAGAGCTGCAGACCATTTGCGCTGCCGCGGAGGGCACCGCCAGGCGGTACACCCCTAGTGATTGGCGTCCAGATCGACGCCAACACACTATTTAGTGACTCCACCGGGGAACCATTTTCCTAAAAGATTTTGTGTGGCACCCCATTGTAAGTAACGCCATGACATCCGACGTTATTCAATCTCCTAAAAATTCTTTATGTGACAATCAGATTAAAAGTGTGGACGAATATATAGAGGAATTAAGGTGTAAGTTAGAAAAAATGTGTACGTCCAATTCTTTGCTACGAGAATTGGGCACCGAAACAACTATGCCAAACATATTGGCAACAAATGGGTTTTCTCAGTCCCAGCCATATTATGGTATGCCGACAAACTCGTATTTGGGGCAACCGCTGCTGTCATCTTCACTATGTGATGGATCGGCTCTGAGCACGGCTGAACCGTCCTACCACGATCTCGGACCGTCTGGCTCCCCATCGGACCGTCTAGCACCTTACGCCAGACAGTCCAAATTCACGCAGAGCCCACCAAAAGGCTCATCTAGCATGACCGGACAGTCCGGGTATAGTACCGGACCGTCCTGTCCCTTCGCAAACCGTCCAACTACACAAGTAGGTCCGTTCGAAGCACCGAAAGCCACCTGTGGTCAGCCTAGTGCAAAAGGCCGACATAAATATAGCCGGCCACCTAAGCCGCAGGAGCCAAAAAGGTTACACGTTGCTAAACTTGTTTGGCTTACTAAAGCGTCCCGATCCTTTGGGACTCAAATGTGATACAATTACTAGTCCCAGGAGGCTAGTAACCACATTCATTACTTCAAATAGTTACAGAGTTTGAATAATGTTATTACAATACCGGGGGATACAAGCTCGAGAGTGAGCCGAAAATCATAAAGCGCAGTGGAAGGTAAAATAGCCCAGGCCACAGGCAGAACTGGGTGAAGACACAGCCCCATCAATCAAGCATAGCAGAAAAGAAGTCTTCAGCTGCTGAAAAACATAAATAAATCTGGGTGAATACACTAGGTATTCCGCAAGCCCACCCGGCTCCCGTAAAGAGAAAGTGACCTATATTATACATGCTTCATATAGTGGAGTTGAAGTCACTCATACTTTTTTCGGAGAAAGGCAGTACTCGTTGTTTTAAGGTTTTCCCAAGACAATAGAAATAACACCTGCTGGACCACCACTGAGCTTCCCGCTCCCGTGGCACCACTTTCTTTCCAGAACATACACACACATTTCCCTGTTCCCGGTTGTAGTAGAAACACTAATTGTCATACCATACCAGACTCGTCCATACCAGTGGACACGGACTATTCGAATAGGTTTATACTCTGGGCAGAGGGGTACACTTTACCCACTAGTCCGGCTCTGCGATCTCATGGCCAATGAGATCCGAATCCGAAACTCTTTCCTTCCTTGCATGTCCTAACCTTAACGGTTATACCAGAAGGAGTCGGGCCACCGCCATGTCCAAACCGGACAAAACTTTCCCCCTCCTTATCCTCCCGGTGCTCCCCAGCCTTCATAACCCTGGGGTTGGATCGTACGAGTTCAGATCGAGTGGCTGCCCACACAGCCTCGAGTGGTTGTACTTTTTATGAGTACAGGTAATGAAAGATGACAAACCGGTCCTTATACGAGAGGACAATCCTTCTGCTCACGCCTAAACCTGCTGAGCCAACACCTTAGGCCCTCCCCTAAACCAGGGAGTCCCTGATCATCCTACTCACCAGGTGATGAGGGTGAATACCCTTCATCGCACACTTTTTGGAAAACATGTTACTTGCACCCTTTTACTTACCCCATATCTTTTAATCAAAGTAATAGTTAATGCAGGCTCTCTCATGCTCACCATGCAATTCGATTCCCATCCCATATTCCAGGCTTAGGCAGTGGTAGAGAGAAATAGGTAAATAATGCATCAAGGGAAGGATGGACTTGCCTTCGTCGAAGCTTTCCTGGCACAAGAGGTTTATCTTGGAGGGGTCGGGTTCTTGCCCTTCTTCCGGAGCTATAAGTTCCGGAGGATCGGATCCCTCTTCCGCTAATCAAACACAGATAATAACAATACATCAAACATAGTGACTTTATTGGGGTGTGCAAATTCTTATACCTTATTATTTTTGTGCCCTATAATTTATTTAGACTATTTTTGGTGCATAAAATATCAGCATATAAATATATATATGAAAATGGGGAAAAGAAATGGGAAAAAAAGAAAAAGGAATTTCCAGCAAGCTGGGCCGGGGGGGGATTTCGGCCCACCAGGCGCGAGCGCGCGCGGGGGCGTGCTTGCGGCCCAGTTGGCCCAGCTGTGCGGGGCGACGGCGGGGGACGGCGCCGTGGCGCGGGCCCGCACGCCAGAGAGAGGGAGGGGCTGACGGCGTTGACGACACGGAGGAAAGGGGGGGGCTCGACCGGGGTCCGGCCGGCGGCGAGTCCCGCGGCGGTTCTCCGCCGTGGGTCCGGTTCTTTGGCGGGGAAGCGGTGGCGAAGCACGGGCGGGTGAAGGGGTCACGGGGGTGGGGTGAATTGGACCGGCGGTGGCCTATGGCGGCCGGTCCGCGGTACGGTGGCGAGTGTCCGCGGCGGTGATGCCGCCGGTGCGGTTGCCGGCCACAATAGATGGGGAAAAGTGGCGCCCTGTGACCGTGAGAGTGTGGTGGAGCTTCGAGCATAGTTTAATTGGACAGAGGATCGCTAGAGAGGGGGAAGGGAGCTCACCGGAGCGACGAGGGAGGCACGGAGGCGCTAGCTCGATAGGCTCGGGGAAGAAGGTAGTGGAGATGGCCGGAGCTGTGTGGTGAAGACGGGGCTCGGGCGGGTCCTTTTATAGGCGCTCGGGGGAGGGAGGGGGATTGTTGGGGACTTGTTCTCAAATGCTATGAATTAAGAACAAGGCAACATAAAATGTTAAATGTTAACGTCCTTCGTCCATGAAACATTATTCCCTTGAGGATAATGAACCTTGGACGAAGGTTGATGAGAATATAATTACGAAGGTTAAGTCTTCGTAATTAAATTTTAATAGATTGTATAAGATAACATAAAATAAAGGGTATAAAAAGGTAAATGAATCATAAACGAATTATATTATATTTACTCAATATATTGAATCATTGAAAACAGTTATACCTCTGCCTTGGTAAAGATTGGTTCCCGAAAGATGCGACAGCAATTACCAGAATGCGTGAACAGTAAAGGAATACTGTTCACTATTTATAGGCACAGGTCGCAGCCTGTGAAGAATTACAATTACGCCCCTCATAAAAGTTTACAACATTGACTCAGACCCTTATGGGCTAAAAGGTCATTCTATCTTTAAGTCGGTTTGTAATACCGAAGCTTCATGAAGAGGAACCTTCGGCCATCCCATACAAACAGCTTCATCCGAAAGCCGCTTCTTCCTACAAGACCTTCGGCGACGAAGCATAGTCCCAACAGGGATGGAGGAGACGGCGAGCACCGGCGAGCTCGCCATGATGGCGGGAGTGGCGCTAACGCCGATTGAGATGGCTCGGGCAGGCGGGGGGGGTGAGGGGACAGCTCGAGTACAGTGGCGGGGTTGTCGCGGAGGTTGGGCGAGCCTTAATGGCGAGGCGACGGGGCGAGGGGGGGCTCGGCGGCGGATGCGCTGGTGAGGGATGGGCGAGAAAGACGAAGCTGACAGGCGGGCCCTGGCTGCCAGCGAGAGGGAGCGGCGCGAGAGGGAGGGGGACGAGACGCTGACGGGCGGGGCCAGGCTGTCAGCGAGAGGGAGCGGCGCGCGGAGCTGGGCCACCTGGGCCGGGGAGAGAGGAGGGGAGCGCGGGCGTGCGGGGGCTAGTTGGGCCGGATTCGACCCAGCCGAGGAGGGGGAAGGAGTTTCTCTTTTTTTTCTTTTCTTTTTCTAATTCTAATTCCTTTCTTTTCCTTTTTCTATTTTTGTTTCTTTTTGTTTCTTTTTCTTTTGAAACCAAAAATATTCTCTAAATGATCTTGAGTGATGAATATAGTCTATGTGAGGTGCTCTAATTATTTCAAGTGTATGCATATGAGAAGGGGTTCTAAGGGTAGAGTTTAAGGGAGAAAAATAAAATAAGGGGGGATTAGGAGGTTAGGGTTTCAAACCTTGGTTGGGATTTTGGGATGTTACAAACCTACCCCACTTAAAGGAATCTCGCCCTCGAGATTTAGACTGGATTTGAGAAAAGATAAGGGTATTCCCTCCTCAAGGAGTCCTCACTCTCCCAGGTAGCTTCCTCTTCTCCTTCTCTGCTCCACTGAACTTTACAGAGCTTCACCTCTGAGGTGCGGGTCTTTCTGACTGTTGAATCAAGAATCTTCACTGGCTTCTCACGATACTGAAGGTCTTTCTGAATCTGCACTGTCTCTTCTTCGATGTGACTTTCTGGTGCTTGCAGGCATTTGCGGAGCTGGGATACGTGAAACACATTGTGGATGTCGGACATGGATTCCGGTAATTCCAGACGGTATGCTGCGGGTCCTACCCTACCAATGATGGGATAGGGACCTATGAATCGCGGTGCTAGCTTTCCTTTTACTTGGAACCTCCTGACACCATGCATTGGAGAAACCTTGAGGTAGACGAAGTCTCCTTCCTCAAATCGGAGTTCCCTCCGCCTGTTGTCCGCATAACTCTTCTGCCGACTCTGAGCTTCAAGTAACCTTCTACGGATCAGTGCAACTTTCTCTTCCGCCTCTTTGACAAAGGCAGGTCCTTCTAGTGCTTTTTCCCCTACGTTGGGCCACATGAGAGGGGTCTGGCATTTCCGTCCATACAATGCTTCGAATGGCGACATCTTGATGCTGGCCTGATAGCTATTGTTGTATGAGAACTCTGCGTAGGGTAGACTGGATTCCCAACTTCTATCAAATGCTAGCACACATGCTCTTAATAGATCTTCGAGGACTTTGTTGACTCTTTCTGTCTGCCCATCTGTCTGAGGGTGATAAGCGGTACTGAAATCTAGCTTGGTGCCCATAGCTTTCTGAAGGCTTGTCTAGAATTTGGATGTGAACTGGGTTCCTCTGTCTGACACTATCTTTCTTGGGATGCCATGGAGTCTGACTATCTCCTTGAGATAAATCCGGGCAAGGGTGGCTCCTCCAAAGGTAGTCTTCACTGGGATGAAATGGGCTACCTTGGTGAGGCGATCTATTATTACCCAGATGGAATCATTCCCTTTTTGTGTCCGGGGCAGTCCGGTTACGAAGTCCATGCCTATTTCTTCCCACTTCCATTCAGGCATCGGAAGGGGTTGCAATAGGCCTGCAGGTTTTTGGTGCTCGGCCTTCGTTCGTTGGCAGATGTCACATCGGGCCACATACTGAGCTATTTCTTTCTTCATCCCTTTCCACCAGTATCTGGTTTTGAGGTCCAGGTACATCTTGGTAGTCCCTGGGTGGATGGAGTAGGCTGAGTTGTGAGATTCTTTGAGCAGGACTTCTCGGGCCTCCCCTTTTGGTACACACAGACGATTTTTGAACCAAAGGACTCCTTGGTCATCTGTCCTGAGGTCCGGGGGTTGTTCCTTGCGGGCTTTCTCCACAAGTCTTGCTGTCTCTGAGTCTAGACGTTGAGTTTTGCATATGAGGTCTTCCAGCATTGGTTTGACTTCGAGACAGTCATTGTTTCCCAGACATGTATTTAGTTGAGCTGATTCTTTCTTCCAATCCTCTAAAAAGTTGGTTCCCTTTATTTCGAATGGTTTGCGACTGAGGGCTTCTGCTACCACGTTGGCCTTCCCGGGGTGATAATGAATTTCCAGGTCATAATCCTTGATCAGCTCTAACCATCTTCGCTGACGGAGGTTGAGATCTGGTTGAGTGAATATATACCTCAGACTCTTGTGATCGGTGAAAATGTGACATTTGTTCCTGATTAGGTAATGCCTCCATATCTTCAAGGCATGCACTATGGCTGCCAATTCCAAATCATGGGTGGGGTAATTCTGTTCGTGCGGCTTGAGTAGGCGCGATGCGTAAGCAATGACTTTCTCGTTTTGCATTAGCACACACCCTAAGCCTTGCCTCGAGGCATCACAGAAGACGACAAAATCTTGATGAATATCTGGTAGTGACAAAACGGGTGTCGTTGTGAGTTTTTCCTTTATGATCTGGAAACTTCCTTCACATTTTGGGGTCCACACAAATTTATGGTCCTTGAGAAGTTCTGTCATCGGTCTTGCTATGCTGGAGAATCCTTTGATGAAGCGGCGGTAATACCCTGCCATTCCCAGGAAGCTCCGAACTTCACTGACGTTGGTCGGCTGCCTCCATTTTGATACTGCTTCCACCTTGGAAGGGTCCACTTCTATTCCTTCTGCGGTTAAGATATGCCCAAGGAAGGCTATCTTTTCCAATAAGAATTCACATTTACTGAGTTTGGCATAAACTTGGTGTGCTCTGAGTTTTCCGAGGACGATCCGAAGGTGACACTTATGGTCTTCGCGGTTCCTGGAGTAGATAAGGATGTCGTCAATGAAGACTACGACAAACTTATCTAGCTCTTCCATAAATATTTTGTTCATGAGGTTCATGAAAAAGGCGAGTGCGTTTGTCAGTCCGAACGGCATCACTGTGAATTCATATTGCCCGTACCGGGTGACAAATGCAGTCTTCTGGATGTCTGCTTCCTTGATCCTCAGTTGGTGGTAACCAGACCTTAGGTCTATCTTGGAGAAGTACTTGGCCCCTTGAAGCTGATCGAAGAGGTCGTCAATCCGAGGAAGTGGATACTTGTTCTTGATGGTGACTTCATTTAACGATCGGTAATCAATACACATTCTCATGCTTCCATCTTTCTTAGAGACGAACATGACTGGTGCTCCCCAAGGGGATGAGCTGGGACGAATGTATCCCTTTTGCTGAAGATCTGCGATTTGAAGCTTCAGTTCTGCTAACTCGGTGGGAGCCATCCGGTATGGTCTCTTTGCGATGGGTGCCGTCCCAGGGATCAGATTTATGTAGAACTCCACTTCTCTTTCTTGTGGCATTCCTGGTAACTCTTCTGGGAACACATCCATGAATTCTCCCACCACTGTTATACTTCCTGTTGCTAGACTGAACATCATTGGGTCATTAGCGGGTGGCTGGGCCTGACAAGAGACTGACTTTCCCTGATGGTCGGAGAGGAGGACTGTCTTGTCTGCGCAACTGATGACGCCTTTGTGTTTAGTTAGCCAATCCATCCCTAAGATCACATCAATTCCTTTGGATGGCAAGACGGTTAAGTCTTCTAAGAATACTACCCCACTTAAAAGAATTCTGACTTGGGAGCATTTGAGCTGGCATAGAAGGTCAGACCCTGGGGTTTGGGTGACCAAGGGAATCTCTAGGGGAGTAGAGGGAATGCCATGCTTTTCCACAAAACTTGTGGCTATGAAGGAGTGGGATGCTCCAGAATCGAAAAGTACGGTAGCAGGAGTAAATTCAACAAGGAACTCACCGAGCACTACTCCTGGAGCTTGCTGAGCCTCTTGGGCATCGACGTGATTCACTCGTGCCCTTCTTTGGTACGGGGTCTTGTTCTGCTGGCTGACGGAGAAGGGCGCCTTGGGGGCGGATGCCGAGGTATTCTTGGGGTCATTCACCGAGTTGGAGTAGGCGGGTTCTAGTGGCTTCAGCTGCTGACAGTTGTTCTTGAAGTGACTAGGATCACCGCAGTGCCAACACGCATTCGCCGGGGGTTGGTTGCTTGCGACTGAGGGGGCATGGAAAGAGCTCTGACTCTGCTGGCTGAACCGTGACGGGGTGGGTCCAGCTAGTCTACTGAAGTTTGGCCCCTTGGGTGGGAATCCAAATGATCGAGTCTTCTGGTGCCTGTCCTGCTGCTGTGCCCAGAGAACCTGGAACATTCTTTTGAGATGCCCTTTTTCTTCCTCCTTTGCCCTTTCAACTTGCATGGCCTTGTTAGAAAGGTGAGAGAAACTGAGGAAGTCTTGGCTAGCCAGAATTGTCTTGAGTTCTGGCCTGAGTCCCTTCAGGAAACGGGCCATCTTCTTGCCCTCGGTACTGACATCATCTGGCACGTAGCGGGCTAACTCTATGAACTTGTGCACATATTCGCTGACAGATCTTCCGTCTTGAGTCAGTTCTCGGAACTCGTCCTCCTTAAGTTGTACAAGTCCTTGGGGCACATGGTGCTCCCAGAAAGCTGCTTCAAATTCTGCCCAGGTAGCATCTCTGATGGTGACGTTGAAGGTGTCCCACCAGGATAAGGCCATCCTGGAAAGTTGGTGGGCAGCCAGTTGAACACGCTGATTTTCTGGGCAACCAATGACTTCCAGCTTTCTTTTGATCGTGCGCATCCAATCGTCTGCATCGAGGGGGTTGCTTGATCCGGCGAACGTGGGAGGCTTGAGTCTCAGGAAATCCCCCATTCTGTCTTGCGGTCTTCCACCATTTGGTCGTTGATTTTCCAGACTTCGAGTGAGGACCTCGATGAGTCGGGTTTGATTGGCTAGAACTTGGGCTAGGTCTAAGGGTAGTTGTGGAGGTGCGGGGAGGTGGGTTTCACTTTCCTCTCTAATGGCTTCCCCTTCAGCTCTCAGGGGAAACCCTGCTCCAATCTCGGAGGCGGTAGGCGTGGTTTTATCCGAAGCCATCTGCCAGGGGAGAGAGTCACTATTATGCACATGCAAATTGTTTTCAACCAAGTCATTTTATTCATTACACCAGCACATTACAAGCATAAGACTACTACAGGTGGAACTACACGAGAGCGTTCCCTGAGGTACTACCGAACTATTTCTCTAGGGTATCCCCAAATTCCTTGAGAAGATCATCAAGGCTTGCTAGGGATATATCTTCGGCGTCGGACTAATCATCTATTCTGGGGGAGGTGGGGCTGGAGGGGTCTTCTTCTTCTTCTTCTCTGTTTGGCATCCTTGGTTGGTGGTCTTCTTCTAGATTTTCTTCTTGGGAGCGAGCTTCCTTAGCTTCTTGTCATAGTCCATCTTTAAGGTTTGATAGGCCTCACGGGTGTTGGCTTCCTCGCCTTCTGCTATGTCGAGACTCTCCTGGAGAGATGCCTTCTCTTGCTTAAGCTCTTTGACCTGCTGCTCTAGGCTTTCCACTCAGGAGTTTAGGTGGGTGCAGTGGGAGGAGAGATCATCGTAGTGGTTGTCGAGGGTGTGGAGGTATCCGGCCATGTAGATGATGGTGGGGTCATCTTCTGTGGGGTCTCCTCCTGACAGAGCCTGGAGTCTTTTCCTCTAGGTGGGGGTATTTTTGTTGCTGGGTGGAAAATATCGAAGGGGGTCTCAGAGATCTCTCGGCTGTAGTTTTGGCACAGCTATTTAAGGGCTTTTCGGGCAACACTCTGGCAAGTGTCTGGAAAGCGGTGCCCGATGAAGGTGACTTGGAAGTAGAGATGTCAATGGGGAATTCCCCATCGGGTTATAGCATCTCATACCCATCCCCATCATGTTTGATCCGTCCCCATACCCATCCCCATACCCATCATGGGTGAAAAACTCATCCCATACCCATACCCATTCGGGTTTCGGGTCCCCAATGGGTCCCCATCCCCAATTAAGGGATAACTAGGTATTAACAGGTAGCACAAACTATCTAGATTTCAGACATCACCACATCGACAAGCTAGCACTCATCTATGAACAATGATCTATTCATCCATCCATCAGAAAAGAAATAAGTACCTCGAGACCGATAGAAGAAATGGAGAAATGGAGTTTGCTCACCTTCCTTGGTCACCATCTGAGTTTGTTGGCGCCTGAGAATCCATGGTCGTCACCGTCGTCTAGGCAGGGCGTAGCATATGGCTGGTTATTTTAGGGTTTTGTTTTTTTGCTAGTCTGCTAGTTGCCTTGCCGTTTTGCCTTGTTGGGCTAGGACCTGGGGCCTGGTGCGCTGTCGTGCTAGGCTTGGTGGCCAGCTCGGCCTCAACTCATTCATACAAACACGACAGGTGTACACATATGAAATACCCATGGGTAATCGGGTTCGGATTATTGCTTCCCAAACCCATACCCGTTTACCCAATGGGTGGAGATTTTGTCCCATATCCATACCCATGGGTATAATTTTTGTCCCATACCCGTACCCTAATAGGGGAATTCCCCACGGGTTATCGGGTATCGGGTCCCCATTGACATCTCTACTTGGAAGGGAGGGTGGTTTGGGTAGTTTCGGCTTTCTCCCAGGTAGACTGCCATAGAGCACTTTTCTAATCCATTTTCGCGGTATTCCTTCCAGACATATTCGGGCTTCTTGCGGATCCCCATGCGTAGCGCGCAACTTCGTAGAAGTTGAGGAAAGCCTTCCTCCTCTGAGCAATAGAATGTCCTAATAACCCATGGCCTTCCATCTAGTAGAAGAAAAGAAGGGTCTGTTAATATCGGGGAAAGGAGGGAGAGTGTTTCTTGGGGGTAAGGGGTGTTTTCTTGTTAAGGCAACTTTTAAGGTCATGAGGGGGACGGATATCCCCCGGGTCCACTAGAAGGGTAATAGACCTCACGAAAGGCCCAAGAGCCCAATAAATCGTGAGGTCACTCCTTCATGGGCCTGGGGAGAAATGACCAGTGAAGCAGATCGACATAAGGCCGGGTGGGCGCAAACCCGGACGTCCCCACAGCGTTGAGCAAGCGACCGCAACAGAAGATCCGACTTTCACGCGCTGGAGCCCCGTACGACGGAACCAGGCGAGGATAAGTCGGCAGAATCATAGGAAGATAGACAAAAACGTTTCACTATCTTTTAGGTGCATATCCACATGTATTGCCTCACGGTCGAATATATAAGGCCTAGGGGGCACCCCTTTAGAACGATCGATCCCATTATTATTCAGCCATCCACCTCATCTCTCTAAGCTCTAACTTGAAAGAGCTACCTTGTAACCCATTGCACAAAGCATACTCGCCAGGACGTAGGGTGTTACACATCTCAAAGCGGCCCGAACCTGTAAACATTGTCCATTGTTCCTCGTGCATCTGGCACGAACCATTTAGCTACAGTCGGCGGCACCGTCCTACTCCTAAAACACCTTGAGGGGCAACCCCGGGTGTGCGGTCGGACCCAAAACACTGACAGCTGGCGCGCCAGGTAGGGGGTGTGTCACTGATCTAAGCTAGCTCAATGGCCGTCACCTTCCACCGCAAGATCACCCTCCGTCCCGGATCCGTGTTCTGCTTTGGAACGATCTCATCCATAGCAAATGAAGAGGGAACTCTACACCGCATCGCCGATCCGCCAAAGAAGAAGTCCACTCCAACACGCTCCGAGAATGTCGGGGTGAGGAAGGAAAAAGCGCAACCTCCAGCGCTCCGAAAAAAGATCGCCTTCGGCAAGCCAGGGGCCGAGGGCCCGCTGACCCGAAGAACTCCACTGTCCACTTCCCCGATGAAAGAATGGACGCAAATCGCAAGAAAGAAGGAGGCAAACAAGACCGGGAGGAAGCAAGTTGTTCTTTCCGTTCCTCCGCTCTCAAAGGAGAACGGGAAGAAGATCGCCACGACCGCCGCACCATTCTACCCCGACGTCCTCTTCATCGGGAGAGTGGAGTCGCCCCCCATCTCCGACGACGAGCCGACCGCGCCCAGAGAAGAACCACCTCAGCGGGAATCCCACCGGTGGAGAAACCAGCGCCGAAATATTTGGCGACATCATGAGGCCGGAGAACGGGATCCGGAGCAACCTGTCTCGCGGGACGAGGTCTCGGAGATAGGAGAGACTCCAGAGGAACGCGTCTTCAGAGAACGAAGGAATTCCCACCGACGTGATCGACGACAAGCTCAGGAACAAGCCGAGCAAGACGCGAGACAGCGCCGGGAAAATCCACTCTTCGGGCGCAACCTGAATCCCGACTTCGCCCGAGCCATGAACACGCCGAGTGAAGTCGGAGGGGTACTAGCTTGGATAGCTGATGGACTCCCTCGGACTCCCGACGCCGAGGGCTATCGATGACTGTTCACCCAGGCAGCCAACCATCTTCTACCGCTCGCTCACCCGCCGAACGATCTACGACGCGCCATCAACAGTCGTCGGGACGCGCGAAGCTCCATCAACGCTTCACGTGAACGACGGCATGAGAACGAGATCCGCCACCGAGAGGAGTACGACAGGGATCATGGCATCCCAGCTCGGAGTCAGGCAACCAGAACCGAGTCAGCAATGGCCTCGACTGGCGGTACTACCCGAGGACGGTCGAGGAATCACAACAACTACTCCCCTCCCCGGGACAGACATCATCCCCGACGACAGGAGGACACGTGTGGAGTAACAGCCCTTACTCCACGCCTTAGGGCCATTCAGTGGCCCCCTAACTTCAAGGTATCCAATGTCGACAAATATGAACCTAAGCAGGATCCAGGAGGCTGGCTGGCCGTCTACACCACTGCCGCCCGAGCCGCCGGAGCATCCGAGGACGTGATGACTGCGTACTTACCCATTGTCCTCGGGCAAGACGCACTAGAATGGCTGCGACATCTACCTCGACACTACATCGAGGACTAGAGCGACTTCAGTCGACGCTTCACCGCCAACTTTCAGTCCCTCTCCGACAAACCAGCGCAACCATGGGACCTCAAATCCATCAAACGCCGGGGGGACGAAACTCTCCGGTCGTACCTCAAAAGGTTCCAGACCATGAGAAATCGTATCCCCGAGGTCACGGAGGCGGCCGTGATCGAGGACTTCTATAGAGGATCCAATGACTCGGCCTTCGTCCGAGCCATACTGCAGAAAGCGCCGACTACCTCCGAGCAGCTGTTCCGGGAAGCCGACCTCTACATCACCGCCGACGAGCGAGCTCAGGACCTCATCGGGGGAGCGAAGCCCGCACCGGCAGCGCCACGTCGCGATGCAAACCAGCAACCCGACAAACGCTGGGAGAAAAGACCTCGCGAAGAGGTGCACGCCGCCGGACCACCTGCCTCTCGCGCCCGTGGAGGACCTCGTGGAGGCGACCGCACGCTGGACGACATCCTCGACGCCCAGTGCCCGTACCACAAGGACATGCGCCACACCCTGCGGAACTGCAGGGACTTCAAGCACTCCATCGGACACAACCGACCTTTCCAACCTCTACCTCCTCCTCTGCCGCGGGCAGGACCAGAAGAACCACGACAACCCCAGTAGCAGGAGGAGGGGGAAGGAGGAGCCTTCCCACGGGTTGACAGGGAGGTCAACGTCATCTTCGGCGGACACGGATCGCAGGAGAACAGAAGGCAACAAAAGCTCAACGATCGCCAGATATTGGTGGCGACCACTGGTCCTCCCGCTCCGTACCGGTGGTCGGAGCACCCGATCACCTTCACTCGGGCCGACCAATGGCTCAACTTCGACCACCCAGGCAAATACCCGCTCCTCGTCGATCCGGTGATTCGAGAGAGCAGGGTGAAGAAAGTATTAGTGGACGGGGGGAGCAGCATCAACGTCACCTTCCCCCGGACACTCCAAGGCTTGGGAGTTCACCTCAAAGAGCTCCGCGAGTCAGACACGCCTTTCTTCGGCATCGTGCCGACTGAAGGGGAATACCCGCTGGGCCACATCTACATGCCCGTCACCTTCGGAACTCCGGAGAACTACAGAACCGAGTTCCTGAGGTTCGAGGTGGCAAACTTCGACTTCGGGTACAACGCCATCATCAGGAGGCCAGGATTGGCAAAGTTCATGGCCATCCCGCATTACACGTACATGATATTGAAGATGCCAGGACCACAAGGAATCATAACTGTGCGCGCTGACCTCCAAGGCACCGCAGAATGTTTCCGAGTGGCCATCCAAGCGGCCCTCACCATCAAACCGTCGGCGACTTCTTCAGCGCAGGCGAACTCTAAGCCTGAGGAAGATCTTACAGCACCGGCGAACGAAGCTCAAGCCGCGACCTCTATGCGACCGACTGAAGAAACTAAAAGGATCAACCTGGGATTTGCTGATGAACGCAAGACTGCCATCATCAGCTCCAGCTTGGACGATAAATAGGAAGGCACGCTCGTCCGGTTTCTGCAAGACAACCGAGACGTATTCGCATGGCAACCTGCGGATATGCCGGGAGTCCCGAGAGAACTGGCCGAGCACAAACTGAAGGTCTACCCCCAGGCAAGACCGATCCGGCAAAAACTACGTCGCTTCACGCCCGACAAAAGAGAGGCCATTCGCGCTGAGTTGGCTCGCTTGGTCATGGCTGGGTTTATTAGAGAGGTGTTACATCCCGAGTGGTTAGCCAACCCTGTTCTTGTACTCAAAAAGAATAAAGTGGATTGGCGCATGTGCGTCGACTATACAGATCTCAACAAACATTGCCCAAAGGATCCCTTCGGGCTCCCTAGGATAGATCAGGTGGTAGACTCCACTGCCGGGTGTTCTGTGCTGTCTTTTCTGGACTGTTATTCCGGATACCATCAGATCAGTTTGGCAAAGGAAGACGAGGAAAAAACAACATTCATCACTCCATTCGGTGCTTTCTGCTATACCTCCATGCTGTTTGGCCTCAAAAACGCTGGAGCGACTTATCAGAGAGCCATTCAAACATGCTTAGCTGATCACTGGGGCAAGCATGTGGAAGCCTACGTGGATGACGTGGTAATCAAAACAGAGAACTCAGAAAACTTCATCGAAGACTTACAGCTGGTTTTCAACAGTCTACGGCGATATCGATGGAAGCTTAATCCCGAAAAATGTGTCTTTGGGGTACCAGCAGGAAAGCTACTCGGATTT
This sequence comes from Zea mays, assembly GCF_902167145.1. NCBI lineage: Eukaryota > Viridiplantae > Streptophyta > Magnoliopsida > Poales > Poaceae > Zea > Zea mays. The sequence continues at coordinate 41,410,797 of NC_050097.1, read as the reverse complement.
ATTGTCAGCCATCGGGGAATTGAAGCTAATCCGGATAAGATTGAAGCTATCATGAAAATGGAGGCACCACGATCGCAAAAGAAGGTTCAGCGACTTACCAGATGTATGGCAGCCCTGAGCAGATTTATATCCAGGCTGGGAGAAAAAGGCTTACCATTTTACAAGCTACTCAAGAAAGTGGATAAGTTTCAGTGGACTTTAGAAGCACAGGAGGCCCTAGATGCACTAAAGAAATTCTTGACAACCCCACCAGTACTGAAGCCGCCACGGCGAGCCACATCAACTCAACCAGCTGAAGACCTACTGCTGTATATCTCTTGCACGACTCACGTGGTAAGCACCGCGTTGGTAGTCGAGCGAGCAGAAGAAAGACATGCCTATCCAGTGCAACACCCTGTTTATTTCATCAGTGAAGTTCTAGGTCCCTCGAAGAAAAAGTATCCTCAAGTTCAGAAGCTGTTATACGCAGTACTTCTAACTGCCCGCAAGCTACGTCACTACTTTGATGACCACAAAGTCATAGTAGTCACTGGTTTTCCGATAGGGGACATCCTTCACAACAAGGAAGCCATTGGTCGAATAGCCAAGTGGGCCTGTGAACTGGGATCTCATGACATTGAATTTCGACCTCGCACTGCCATCAAAACTCAAGCATTGGTTGACTTCGTATCAGAATGGACTGAACAACAAGTACCAGAGAACCTAGAAACTGCAGAAGTATGGCGGATGTATTTTGATGGCTCGCTGAAGCTGCAGGGAGCAGGCGCGAGAATTCTCTTCATCGCACCTGGAGGCGAGCACCTCAAATATGCCCTTCAGTTGCTATTTCCAGCCTCTAACAATGCAGCCGAGTATGAAGCTCTGATCCATGGACTGAACATCGCTATATCATTAGGCATCAAGAGACTGATGGTATACGGAGATTATTTGGTAGTCATAAGCCAGATAAACAAAGAATGAGACTGTTTGAATGATTCAATGGGAAAATACTGCACTGCCATCCAAAAACTAGAAGATAAATTTGAAGGTCTGGAATTTCATCATGTAGAAAGAGATCGAAACACGGCAGCCGATGTATTGTCCAAGCTGGGATCCAGTCGAACTCAAGTCCCACCCGGAGTCTTTGTACAAGAAATACCACAGCCAAGCATCTCAATGGATCAAGCAGAAGAGTGTAATTTCGTGAATCAACCAGAGTCAGGCTCTGATGATTGGAGAAGGCCGATTATCAGATATATAAAGAATGAAGAGGAACCAGACGATAAAAATGCAGCTGAGCGCATCGCTAGACAGTCAGCTCACTACACACTCATTGGGGAGACACTATACAGAAGGGGCGCATCAGGCATCTTCATGAAGTGCATTCTCTCATCTACTGGGAAGCGACTTCTAGACGAGGTCCATGCTGGACAATGTGGAATACACGCAGCGTCCAAGACACTAGTCGGGAAAGTCTTCAGGTCGGGATTCTATTGGCCAACAGCGAAAAGTGATGCAGCCGAGTTAGTTCGGAGGTGCGAAGCTTGCCAGTACTTGTCAAAGCAACAACATCTACCAGCACAGCAACTGCAGACCATACCGGTGACTTGGCCCTTTGCATGCTGGGGGCTAGATATGATTGGACCTTTCAAGAAAGCTCAAGGAGGATATACTCATGTACTGGTAGCAATCGACAAGTTCACTAAATGGATAGAGTTCAAACCCATTGCTTCTTTGACCTCAGCTAAAGCCGTGGAATTCATACAAGACATAATATTCAGGTTCGGAATACCGAACAGTATCATAACCGACCTGGGATCCAACTTCACAAGTTCAGAGTTCTTTGATTTCTGCGAGCAAAAAAGCATTCAGGTCAAGTATGCTTCGGTAGCACACCCGAGAGCCAACGGGCAGGTTGAACGAGCTAACAGGATGATATTGGAGGCACTCAGAAAAAAGGTTTTCGATAAAAATGAAAAGTTCGCAGGAAAGTGGATAAGGGAATTGCCCTACGTCGTTTGGAGCCTAAGAACCCAACCTAGCCGAGCTCTGCATGGAAACACTCCTTTCTTCATGGTCTATGGGTCAGAGGCAGTACTGCCTGCTGATCTCAAGTTTGGGGTGCCAAGGTTGATCTTTGAAAGCATAGCAGAGGCCGAGGCAACCAGGCTGGAAGATGTCGATGTACTCGAAGAAGAGCGACTGAACGCAGTAATTCAATCGGCACGGTATCAACAGACTCTGAGACGCTATCACGACAAGGTCGTGCGACAACGATCCTTTTCAGTAGGAGATCTCGTCCTCCGCTGAATTCTAACGGGGGAGGGACGACACAAGTTATCGCCCTTATGGGAAGGACCATTCATAGTAGCAGAAGTCACTCGGCCGGGATCATATCGTCTCACTCAAATGGATGGCACAGAAATTGGGAACTCCTGGAATATAGAACACCTTAGGAAGTTTTATCCCTAGCTGTATTTCAAAAGCTATCGGGACGACGATGTACTCTGTAAAACGGGAAATATGTCATCAATAAAAAAAGGGGCTTCAAAGATACTCTGTTTGTTCATGATTGACTTGCATTCTTACTTAACTCGGGGTGACCACTATGCCCTGCTAACGGAGCAATCGGCTTAAGTCGGCAACGACTTAAGGCGGTGCAACATGCTCGCGCTTACTTAACTCGGGGTGACCACTATACCCTGCTAACGGAGCAATCAGCTTAAGTCGGCAACGACTTAAGGCGGTGCAACATGCTTTTGCTTACTTAACTCGAGGTGACCACTATGCCCTGCTAACGGAGCAATCAGCTTAAGTCGGCAACGACTTAAGGCGGTGCAACATGCTCGCGCTTACTTAACTCGGGGTGACCACTATACCCTGCTAACGGAGCAATCGGCTTAAGTCGGCAACGACTTAAGGCGGTGCAACATGCTCGCGCTTACTTAACTCGGGGTGACCACTATGCCCTGCTAACGGAGCAATCGGCTTAAGTCGGCAACGACTTAAGGCGGTGCAACATGCTCGCGCTTACTTAACTCGGGGTGACCACTATGCCCTGCTAACGGAGCAATCGGCTTAAGTCGGCAACGACTTAAGGCGGTGCAACATGCTCGCGCTTACTTAACTCGGGGTGACCACTATGCCCTGCTAACGGAGCAATTGGCTTAAGTCGGCAACGACTTAAGACGGTGCAACATGCTCGCGCTTACTTAACTCGGGGTGACCACTATGCCCTGCTAACGGAGCAATCGGCTTAAGTCGGCAACGACTTAAGGCGGTGCAACATACTCGCACTTACTTAACCCAGGGTGACCACTATGCCCTACTAACAAAAGCAATCAATTTAAGTCAGCAACGACTTAAGGTGATTTCGCATGCTTACGAATACTCATGTAGGGGTGACTTCTATATCCCGTAAACAAGTTTCAAAACCATCACACAACATTTTACTACTGCAAATCTACGTACTGTTGAATTCTAAAACAATAGGAGAGTAACAATATCATGCTGAACTGGTGTCCTCTAACAAACATTCGATCATGCTAACCGCGCGCTCAAAGCACGCAAAATATTTCTCTATTTCGCAATATCTTTCTCAGGGGCAACCGACGAAGAAGGGCGACTTGAGGAATCAGGAGCAGCGTTCACGTCAGCCCTTATGTCTTCAGGAACAACCACGCCGGGTCTCCTCATCAAGATTCGCCCCGCGCGAATGGCTTTATCCATGGCTCTATCGCGCTGGGCCCTCAGAGTAATGGAAGTTTCTTCAGCAACTTTGATAGCCAATTGAGCAGTCTCTAGCTCTTGGGTGATGGATTTCTTGGAAGCACGGAGTTCTTTGATAGCAGCATCCTTAGCCGATATCAACTGCCTGAGACGGATCACATCATCTGTGGATTCCTGCAGCTTACAACGATGATTGTCTAACTCCTCCATGGTAAAGCGATGGCTTCTCTCCAGGATGGTCAACGAATTGCTAGAATCACGATAAAGTCTGTCAAGATTGTCGCGAGAAGCGACAAGGGCACTTTTTTCTTCCTGCAAACAAGAATCAACTCCTTCAAACATCAGACGAGCAATAAAAACACAACAATATAAGGCACAGTTTCATAAGTCACCTTTTCAGAATCAAGCTGAACGCGAAGAGTAGAGTTCAGCGTCTTAGCATCATTTAGAGCAGCAGAGACCTGGGCCAGCTCAGTCTGGCTTTGAGAATACTTTTCCTCAAAATCAGAACACCGCTGGACCAGTTCAACCCGACCTTGAGAATGTTTTTCTTCAAGAACGGAAATCTGCCGAGCCATATCTAGCAAGAGACAATCAAGCAAAAAGAGTCAAAATGTAAAGCAGTTCAATGAGATAGACAAAGAGAAGAAAAAGAGTACTAACCAGCATTCGTCGCCTCCAAATTAGAGACGCGATGTTGGAGCAACACCGGATTCCAACGTGCCAGGGATGAAGCTCCTTCTGGAACGAAAGCATCTTGCATCCTCAGCTGACTAGCCATCCCGTCCACCAATGCCTGATATGGAGAACAAATGAGCGTGTTGACAGCAGTTCGTACGGTGTAAAAGCCAGGCCAGAATATATCACAATACCTGGAGATTGGAGAAGAACGAAGGGACTCCCAAATCGTAAGAGATCAATTGATGACCTGGCATAAGGTCGCCACCCGAAGCAGCTTGCAATGAACCAGCAGGGACCAACTCGGCACCATCAACAGAGCCCAAAGCTTGGTCAGCGGGAACGCTAGCCTCTAAAGCGACTCCCTGTCCCAAAGCTTGGGCTACCACCATGCAACCGGAGCGCGGAGAAGTTCCTGCGTGAACATCCATGGAAGTACAAGAGGGAGACCCCGCTCGGACACCCTCGGGGGCTGGGCTATAGTTTGCGCCACCCACTTGAGCTGGATCATCTCCGGCAGTACCCTCGGGGGCTGGGCAGTGGCTTGCGTCCCCCACCCGAGCCGAGTCATCCCCGGCAACATCCTCGGGGGCTGGGCAAGTGTCAGCACCATCCTTGAGGACCAAGTTCTCTACAGTAGCCACCTCTAAGGCTGAGGGTCCCTCAATTACTTCCATGGGGGCAAGACGATCCAAGTCAGTTTCCCGACCCTCAAGACCGCGCTCTAAGGTCGATGAGACGCGAGACGCTGCCCGGGACGATCCCAACCCGGCGTCGAGCACATCAGCACAAACCTCCATCACACCATCATTCGCTGGCTCTGATAACAGGTCTTCTGGAACCATATCTTCAAGAGTCTGATCAAAGTTTGACAGGGACAATTCTTGTAGACCAATGAGGGCAGACAAAGCAGGAGAAGGAACTCCACTACTTTTCCCACTGGCGACATACTGACGACTGTTCTTCCGAGTCAAAGGGACCTCATCCTCTTCCTCCTCGTCGTTTTCATCAGCAACACAGACAACACACCCATTGGGGTCAGCGGCAGGTGGAGCACACCCATTGGGGTCAGCAGCAGGTGGAGCACCCCCATTGGGGTCAGCGTCAGTAAATTCAGGAGCAGGCACTTCTTCAGCAACAGGAACCGAAGGACCAACATCCCGATCCAAACTAGATACTCGCCGGAGACGTCTCTTTTTTTTCTGCTCATCAGCAGGAGGATCAAGTTGATTAGCTCGGGAAGGGTGTCTTGGGTGAACACTGACAAGCTTCTGAATATCCGAGTTTATACCAGCTTATGGGAGAGGCGCCACCACCAATGTCCCAGCAGGAGCAGCATCAGAAGAGTCCTCAGCCAGCATATCGAGCATAGCACTTATCTCTGCATCACTGGGATCCAAAGGCACCTCAAAGTGGACCTGCCGTTCATCATCAGGAATTTCCCCGAGCGAGGCAACTAAGGCGCTAACTTCTTCAGCAGAGGGTCGCACTCTAAGGCCCAAACTGCCATCAGCGACAGGTGGATTCGACACAAAAAGAGTGAAGGCCTTGGGAGGAGGTAGGTTCCAGGCTGAGTATGCCACTGGGGCACCAACATTTGATACCTTGCCTCTAAGAATCATCTCAAGTCGGTTCACCAAGTCTACAGAGGGAATCCTTCTGTTGGTAACCCGAGTCGAGTCAGCTAGGCCTCTGTACAGATAAGCCGGGTAAGCCCTGTCCTTCAACGGCTGAATGTTCTTGAAAACAAAATCAGGAACCACAGCCTCTGCAGTCAGACCCCTCTCCTTCAGCAGTCCAACTTCAGCTAGCAAAGCCCTAGCCTCAGCCACCTCCTGATCTGTGGGGGACTCGGTCCAACTCGGGGTACGAATGTCTGGCTGCCTCCCCGACCGTGGGGGGAGAGAATTTCTGTGGTTCTCAACGATAAACCACTCCAAGTGTCATCCCTTAATACTGTCCTTGAGAGGGATTTCAAGATAATCAGACTTCCTCCCACGGCGCATCTCTAAACTAGCACCCCCAACCAGCTGATGCTGCCCCCCGGCCATTCCAGGGCGACAGTGATACAGATACTTCCACAGTCCAAAATGTGGCAAGACGCCAAGAAAAGCTTCGCACAAATGAACGTAAATGGAAATTTGCAGAATAGAATTGGGATTCAGATGGGTCAAGTTGAGCCGATAGAAATCAAGGAGGCCGCAGAAGAAGGGAGAAATGGGGAGAGCGAGACCGCGAAGAAGAAAAGGAACGTAAATCACGGATTCATGGGTATCCTCTGTCGGGACAGTGACCCCATGACAAATCCGCCAAAAACAAAGCTCCCTCGGGGGAAGGACCCCGATGGATACGAGGTGGAGAAGGTCAGGCTCGGAGACAACAGACATATGGTTACCTGCGAAAGGCAACTGGCTGTTGGGGTCGATGGGAGGAATCACCGCAGCGGATGAACTCGAGGCCTTTCTCTTGGGCGCCATTTCAACCCTACTGGCAAACAGAAGCGGGAGTCGAATTGCAGAGAAGATCTGGAGGCAGGAAAGCAAGAACTAGGGCACGGAAAGTAGAGGCGGCTGAAAGCGCAGTATATGCGGGATATTCCCGAGTCAGATATCGTTTCCAAAAGCGCCCAGTTAGCACCCGGCAGTTACTTCTAAAACGCCGGCGTGCCACGTCATCACCTGGCAGTTACTTCTAAAACACCGGCGTGCCACATCGTCACCCGGCAGTTACTTCTAAAACACCGGCGTGCCACATCGTCACTCGGCTATTATCCTCAAAAGTGGTCGACACGGCCCGTTCTAACTCGGCTGATATTTCTAAAACACCGATGTTATCACCAGTCGCTCGGCGGCTATCTCTAAAGCGCCGACGACGTCTCCAGTCGCTCGGCATTTATCTCTAAAAGCGCCGACGATGTCTCCAGTCGCTCGGCATTTATCTCTAAAGTGCCGATGATGTCTTCAGTCGCTCGGCGGCTATCTTTAAAGCGCCGACGATGTCCTCAGTCGCTCGGCGGTTATCTCTAAAAAACGCTGGAGTCGTTACAAGTCACTCGGCTGTCACATCTAAGATAGCCAACGTGGTCAAACCGTCATTCCGACGCTGACATGGTTTCGTCATCACTCGGACTCTATTTCAAATGCATAAATGTTGACAATAATAGCTCGGCCATCACCCCTAAAGTGGCGATATGATGCCCGAGTTGTTTAGATACTATTCCGAATGAATCAGCTTCACAAATAAGAGATCAACTTACTATGAAGCAAAGTAATTGGCACAGGAGGAGACGAAATCATTCTTCATTAAGGGAAGTAACTGTACTTACAAATTAACTCATTATGAGTTGATACTTCCCTACTGCTACTACTACTACTACGCTACACTATACTACTCTACACTACTAATACTACTACATTATTTCACTATACTACTTCTAATCTATACTAATATCTAAAAACCAGTGGCATTCAGCCACTGGCCTTGTTGCTGCCCTTGCTGCTGCCACCGCCGCCGCTACCCATGCTGCCGCCGTCGCTGCCCCTGCTGCCGCCGTTGTCGCCCCTGCTGCCGCCGTTGCCGCCCCTGCCGCCGCCGTCGTCGTCGTCGTCACCTTCGCCGCCCTCCTCGGGCGAGTCCTCCTCGTCCGAGGAGTACTCCGACTCATTTGAGCCTTCGAGCCCGGAGCGCTCGACGGCCCGGATGTAAGTCCACACCTCCGCGGCAATCCCCTGAGAGTCGTCCGAGTCATCGGACGACGCTGGGGGAGAGACGGGAGCTGGAGACCCCTCGGACTCAGAGGAGAACTCCTCCTCTGAGTATTCTGAGTCGCCAAAGTCCTCTGATGGAGGAGTTGGCTCGCGCTTGCGTTTGTTGTTCTTGCCCATGGTGGAAATGCAAGGAGAGGAAGGAAGCAAGCAGCGGAGAATAGCAAGAGATGTGAAAAAACCAGAGAGGCAAAGGCACTATTTATAGAAGAAGAAGGCAACCGCTCACCTCCAACCACGGTCACTGAACAGTCGTGAAGCATTCAATACACACTTCAACTCGTCTGAAGACACATCAGGCGGCTGACAACGTTTCACGCAACGCAACACCCATTGGGACTCCAGTCAACAGCGCGGATGATATGATTACGCCCGCCGTCACATCACATTACTACTCAGAAGCAGCCGGCTAAAACACTCAGCGTACCAAGCCATCCCTTGCCCACACCCATTGGGGGGGATGCCCAGGAATTATCAGTATATTTTTCAAAATTGTCACATCCGTGCAGGGCATGCAATGAATACCTCAAGACAAAAATGAGATATCAGTAAGGATCAAAGGAAAGCCAAATATAGTCGGTGAAGTACAAAATCTGACCGACAGAAGCGACGTGAAGACTAGCCAGGGAACGTCCATCAAATGTCCAATCAGTCGCAGAGCAAATAAATTGCACCACCTAGCAAGATATGGGCGGATCACGAACTCGGCTGCAAAAGACAAAATACATGCTGACCTCTAAAGCATAATATTGATGACATAATGCTGACCTATAAAGCATAATATGGATGACATAATGCTGACTTCTAAGGCACCCGAAAAAAGAAAACATGACCCTCAGCAAAAAGACACGAAATGAAGACCTTCGAATGGATTATCTTCAAAAATCCACTCGAAGCTCGGGGGCTACACCCATTGGGTGCACCTCCGGTGCACCCAATGAATCACCATTTCAAGAGAAGACGACACCAATTTCTAAGGCATAAGGCAAGATTGAAGGCAAGATTGACCCTCAACCAAAGTACAAGTGGAAAATAAAAATAATCTCTGATGAAGACCTTCGAGAGGATTATTTTCCAAAATCCACTCGAAGCTCGGGGGCTACACCCATTGGGTGCACCTTTGGTGCACCCAGTGAAGTTCAGGGTCCTACAAAATGAAATGCCGACCCCCAAGGCACAAGCATGAAACAAGGCTCCAGTTTACGAGTAATTAAAGCAGAAGGAGACAGTAAAAAATCATTTTTACCAGACGGCTTGGAAAGCATTTCTTATCAAAGACCGCAAGCTGGACCTAGGATCTTTGGGCCGATTATCTCAAAATCAGCCCGAAGATCGGGGGCTTGAGGGGGATGGATATCCCCGGGTCCACTGGAAGGGTAATAGACTTCACGAAAGGCCCAAGAGCCCAATAAATCGTGAGGTCACTCCTTCATGGGCCTGGGGAGAAATGACCAGTGAAGCAGATCGACATAAGGCCGGGTGGGCGCAAACCCGGACGGCCCCACAGCGTTGAGCAAGCGACCGCAACAGAAGATCCGACTTTCACGCGATGGAGCCCCGTACGACGGAACCAGGCGAGGATAAGTCGACAGAATCATAGGAAGATAGACAAAAACGGTTCACTATCTTTTAGGTGCATATCCACATGTATTGCCTCACGGTCAAATATATAAGGCCTAGGGGGCACCCCTTCAGAACGATCGATCCCATTATTATTCAGCCATCCACCTCATCTCTCTAAGCTCTAACTTCAAAGAGCTACCTTGTAACCCATTGCACAAAGCATACTCGCCAGGACGTAGGGTGTTACGCATCTCAAAGCGGCCCGAACCTGTAAACACTGTCCATTGTTCCTCGTGCATCTGGCACGAACCATTTAGCTACAGTCGGCGGCACCGTCCTACTCCTAAAACACCTTGAGGGGCAACCCCGGGTGTGCGGTCGGACCCAAAACACCGACAGGTCAGGGCTGCGGTCTACGGCCAGTCCTATAGGCTCTGATACCACCTGAAGCGTCCCGATCCTTTGGGACTCAAATGTGATACAATTACTAGTCCCAGGAGGCTAGTAACCACATTCATTACTTCAAATAGTTACAGAGTCTGAATAATGTTATTACAATACCGGGGGATACAAGCTCGAGAGTGAGCCGAAAATCATAAAGCGCAGTGGAAGGTAAAACAGCCCAGGCCACAGGCAGAACTGGGTGAAGACACAGCCCCATCAATCAAGCATAGCAGAAAAGAAGTCTTCAGCTGCTGAAAAACATAAATAAATCTGGGTGAATACACTAGGTATTCTGCAAGCCCATCCGGCTCCCGTAAAGAGAAAGTGACCTATATTATACATGCTTCATATGGTGGAGTTGAAGTCACTCATACTTTTTCAGAGAAAGGCAGTACTCGTTGTTTTAAGGTTTTCCTAAGACAATAGAAATAACACTTGGTGGACCACCACTGAGCTTCCCGCTCCCGTGGCACCACTTTCTTTCCAGAACATACACACACATTTCCCTGTTCCCGGTTGTAGTAGAAACACTAATTGTCATACCATACCAGACTCGTCCATACCAGTAGACACGGACTATTTGAATAGGTTTAGACTCTGCGCAGAGGGGTACACTTTACCCACTAGTCCGGCTCTGCAATCTCATGGCCAATGAGATCCGAATCTGAAACTCTTTCCTTCCTTGCACGTCCTAACCTTAACGGTTATACCGGAAGGAGTTGGGCCACCGCCATGTCCAAACCGGACAAAACTTTCCCCCTCCTTATCCTCCCGGTGCTCCCCAAATCCATAAATAGAATAACAAAATAACTGGAACATAGATATGATAAATAATTATCCCAAATCCATGTAAAGCAATAGCAAACTACCCAAGTGATTCAGGGGTAAACAAGATAATGAGATAAATAATCTAGGGTAACCTATTGGGTCCCAACAAAATTAACCTATGCATGAATAAATGATATTAAAGAACATTATTGGGTAAAAAGTGGTCAAGGGCACAACTTGCCTGGGACTTGAGATTCCAGGTACCAACTTGCTCTTCAGATGACATGTGTCCTCACCGCTAAACGTAGCAATACAAACATACATGGTATATGCAAAATTAACATTACACCAAACATATATGCAAAATACATATTAATAATCTACATATTGAAATAAGATCACAGGAACAGGGATTATTAATTTTGGAGTTATAGATTTTAAGTTATGGATTTCCAGATATTCTAGGTGTTTTGTACAAGATTAATTATCATATCAATTTTAATATGGCTTTCATGTCAAAACAGTGACACAAAATGATAAACAATGATTTTATAAAATTATAGGAATTGGAATGAATTAATTTGGACTAAATATGCATTTTCTATGAATTAAACAAATTCTAGCATTTATTTTTGCATAAAAAATCATTTTCTAATTCCTTTTTCTAGATTTTATAATTCTCTGGACTGGGCCTCAATTACAGGAAAGTCCAGGGGTTAATGCGTGAAAAGTCCCAAGACACAGATCTACCCCGCGGTGGATGGCGGGTTGATTTCTAAATAAGTCGAGGGCTCTTCTATGAAACTGGCTCCGCGAAGGGGTACCAAGCATCCAGAGCCGCCCGATCATAAATCAGTGGCTACGATTAAATCTACATTAACCGAACGGATACGCGACGTGGACCGCCCGATCCAACATCAACGTCATGGATTTTATTAGGCGCGATCTGATCTACTCCCTCTGATCCGATTACAACGGTCCAGATCCCATCAAGTGAAGAGGTATCGCGATTTAATCGTGACCACCCATTCACGATCCGATGGCCCACACTGCCTGGTATCGTCTTCTCCCTCATAACCCTCAGACGGCGGCGTGGACCAGGTGACCAAGCAGGCCACGGCGGCGGCATTGACGGAAAGCGCCCATCGAAGTCCGAGCTCCCCATCGGTCACCACTAGGCGAAAAAGGGAGCGGAGGTAATACATAACTCGAGAGAGGCATTATTACCGAAGGTTAAAGCAGCAGGGAAACTCTCCGACCATGCGACAACAAGGAATTCCAGGGACCTGAGCTACAAATTCCCCAGTACGAGTTTACGGAAGCCTCCACTGCATCCAGGCGAAGCTCCCCGAACAATCGCCAGAGACCGAGCGGTGGCACGCCGTCGACTATGACCCCCAGCGGCGGATCTGTTCATGCCCCACCATGGCGCACAACGGTGGTTAATGAAGATGGTATGGAAGAGCTCATGGCCTAGGTTTTATAGCCAAGCGGCGAAGTCCGATACAGAAGCCCGGAATTGCCCTGATCTTTCGAACCATACGCGCAGAGATCATCATCGGAGATTGCGGCGTTCGCCTAGGGTTGTTACGGAGTTCGCGTGTTCTGTTTGAGGACGAACGACCTGGCAGAGAGGGCCCGCAAGACAGCCACTAGATGCAACCTGCGTGGCAAAGGAAGACACTGACTAGGCGGGCCCGCACGTGTCATCCACAAGCGCGCAGACCGTGCGGTGGGAACCTGTCTAGTGGGGACCACCAGGCAGACATAGAGAGGGAGAGAAGCGCGGGAGTTATGTGGGCCTCGCATGTAAAATGAAGTTGGGTCGTATGAAGCTAGTGGGCCGAATCAGGGAACTCAGCCCAAACGCACGGATTTATTCTTTTTCTTTTTTTTCTATTTCTATTCTCTTCTCTAGTTCAAGTTTACAATATTTAATTCAAATTCAAATTTCCTATTTTGAAGTTCAGGTTCCCAGTATCAAATATGATCCAATTTATGAATATAAACGCCACTATTTTCGATGTTAGTATTTTTCCTCCTCCCCTTTATTTAATTCCAGTAATATGTGTCTTCATTCCAATTTTCTTTCTCATTTCAATCCTAAGTTTGATTCTGAATTTCAAGAATATATTTGATGCATCAAACAGAAACCCCAGCATGACAATGCAAGTATAAATTATATATTTATTTATATTGATTGTTTTGTCCATGCCAAAAAAACATATAATTCAATAAGGCATGATTTATGTAAAATACCTCACCATATTGTTTAGTTGGGAAAATAGTTCAAATACATAGCCAAAATTTATATTAACTTTTTATTTAACTTTAGAAAAATATTTCAATTGATAAACTTATTAGAAATACACTTTTAAATTGTAAATCTTTAGTAAATTTTTCTCAAATACCAAAATAGGATTTTAGGGTGTTACAAATCCTACCCCCCTTAAAAATAATCTCGTCCTCGAGATTAGTAAGAAAGAGGTATAGAAAGTTTTGCTTGTAATTGTCTTTTAGTTCAATATTGAAAAGTTTTTTTATACTAATAAATAGGTATTTAGGAAAGCATGGGTTTCTAGCCACCTATTATGTAGGATATAAGAGATAGATAGGTTAGGGCAAGAATAGCTAGGGGTAAGACAGTTTATGGTGAGAAAGGACTCCTTGTTGGGTGGTAATGCATCTGAAGATCGAGTTTGACTTCTCTCCTTCCTTGACGAGGTTGATCTTGTTCTTTTCTGGTCTTGGTCTCATTGAGTCGGGGTCAGTGTTTATCATCGGAGTTACCGGAGTATGGTTAAGATAGATATGGGTGAGATTGATGTAGGTCAAAAGTTTGTTTGAGGTTAGGTGGAGATAGATTGATTATGCAATCCATCAAGACTTTATTGGCTAGGTTAGATCTTATGCCCATGGTTGAGTTGGTCTAATGTGCGAAGTTAAGTTAATACCTGGCTAGTAGGGTTTAATCTCTTCTACCAGTATCACTAATATGTTTAAGTAGACCACATTAGATTAGATCATATTAGATTAGATGGGATCTAGATTAGATTGGTATGACTAGTTTGACTAGATAGGATCTAATTAATTTGCATTAGATCATGGTTGTTAAACTAGGGTGGATAAGTATGCTTATTAGGATAAGATGGATCCATAAACATAAGACAGAATCTTTTGAGGTCAGTTAGATCTATTAAGGTGAGATAAAGTCTTTTCAAGATAAGATGAGTCTACTAAAGTAATATAGTATCTTTTAATATAAGGTAGATCTATTAAGCTTAACATATTTTAGTGGGGGTAATCCAAGTTGGCTAGTTATTTTATCAACATTTTTTTACTATATGTATATACAGATGTAATCGTGGACATTACTCCACAACTCATCGCACTCAATCAAAGATCCAAATCAGACATGTATCATAAGAACAAGCACTCAAACGTATAGATACCTATAAAAAATAATTTTATTTTTTTGTTCTTAAGAGTAGGTCTCATATCCCTAAAGTCACTTTAGGCACATGATTTCAAAGTGTGAAATCCACATTTGTCTTTAGAAGGAACAGGTAAGAATAATTAGAGTAAAGCGGAAATAGATGAGCGAAGATTAAGATAAGCTTAGAAAAGAATCAGAGTAGCAGAGGTAAGTAGACAATGGTTGTCCAGTTCTATCTAGGTTTCGTCCTACAGTCAACATTGCTCTGATACCACTTCTGTCACACCCGGGTTTTAGGGGTCCAAAACCCGGGCGCAAACATAATCACCAGGTGTGCTGGGACCAAGTCTCACACATATGATGAATCATGGCACAGGATCGAATGTCACATCTTCACTACATAACAGGAGTTCTATACAAAATAAATAAATTATTACATTATAAGGAGACAACGGTCCAGCAACCCAAAGTTGACTGGGAGACGACGGCCTAGATCTCTCACGAACTCATCGCAGCATCCTCCATGCGCCTCATCGTGCGGTACCTGTTCTTGACCTGTGGGGGGTGTGAGACAGCAAGAGTGAGCTCACATATGTTCATCGCACAACAAGTTGTGGGGAATAATGTGCATGAACTCACCAAAGGTGGGAGCTCACGTGAAGTGTAAGGCTTACCAAAGAGGATGGTTAGAGTTGAGCATTGCTTTTAAAGTTGGTCAAAATTTTATTAGCAATTACTAAGTATAAGTAAATAACAACCCAATTAAGTAGTAGAACAAAAGTAACAACATCACCTGCGATGCAATGCATATGACAAATTGAATTTAGTTCCATAAATTAATCATCAGAGAGTCCTGAGCTGCTCATGACCGTGAGCTCGGCTAGTATACCAGTTTTACACTCTGCAGAGGTTGTACCCTTTACCCACAAGTCATGTTACCCATCTGCCAAGAGATCGCGACTTCCCATACACCTCTACCAAGGAGGCGAGGCAGGGTAACACTACGAGGCCTTTACAAAGTTCCACTAGCTTCAGAAAACCCGCTACAGTTTATAGGAAGCTCCAATGTAGGGTTCTTGCCTGATCGCCATCGCAGCAAAATCAACCAAGGACCTCCCTACACTGACCACTCCCCTACTGCCCTTGCCCCTTTCGGGTAATGTAGTCCTCCACTAGCTTTCCTAATTAATCAGCCAAGGGCGTCCATAAACCCTTGTGGTGGCACGTGTTTCTCAAGTTAAGCTCTATGTTCCAATTAACATTAATGATCTTGACATGAACATAAATAGAATAACAAAATAACTGGAACATAGATATGATAAATAATTATCCCAAATCCATGTAAAGCAATAGCAAACTACCCAAGTGATTCAGGGGTAAACAAGGTAATGAGATAAACAATCTAGGGTAACCTATTGGGTCCCATCAAAATTAACCTATGCATGAATAAATGATATTAAAGAACATTATTGGGTAAAAAGTGGTCAAGGGCACAACTTGCCTGGGACTTGAGATTCCAGGTACCAACTTGCTCTTCAGATGACACGTGTCCTCACCGCTAAACGTAGCAATACAAACATACATGGTATATGCAAAATTAACATTACACCAAACATATATGCAAAATACATATTAATAATCTACATATTGAAATAAGATCACATGAACATGGATTATTAATTTTGGAGTTATAGATTTTAAGTTATGGATTTCCAGATATTCTAGGTGTTTTGTACAAGATTAATTATCATATCAATTTTAATATGGCTTTCATGTCAAAACAGTGACACAAAATGATAAACAATGATTTTATAAAATTATAGGAATTGGAATGAATTAATTTGGACTAAATATGCATTTTCTATGAATTAAACAAATTCTAGCATTTATTTTTGCATAAAAAATCATTTTCTAATTCCTTTTTCTAGATTTTATAATTCTCTGGACTGGGCCTCAATTACAGGAAAGTCCAGGGGTTAATGCGCGAAAAGTCCCAAGACACAGATCTACCCCGCGGTGGATGGCGGGTTGATTTCTAAATAAGCCGAGGGCTCTTCTGTGAAACTGGCTCGGCGAAGGGGTACCAAGCATCCAGAGCCGCCCGATCATAAATCAGTGGCTACGATTAAATCTACATTAACCGAACGGATACGCGACGTGGACCGCCCGATCCAACATCAACGTCATGGATTTTATTAGGCGCGATCTGATCTACTCCCTCCGATCCGATTACAACGGTCCAGATCCCATCAAGTGAAGAGGTATCGCGATTTAATCGTGACCACCCATTCACGATCCGATGGCCCACACTGCCTGGTATCGTCTTCTCCCTCATAACCCTCAGACGGCGGCGCGGACCAGGTGACCAAGCAGGCCACGGCGGCGGCATTGACGGAAAGCGCCCATCGAAGTCTGAGCTCCCCATCGGTCACCACTAGGCAAAAAAGGGAGCGGAGGTAATACATAACTCGAGAGAGGCATTATTACCGAAGGTTAAAGCAGCAGGGAAACTCTCCGACCATGCGACAGCAAGGAATTCCAGGGACCTGAGCTACAAATTCCCCAGTACGAGTTTACGGAAGCCTCCACTGCATCCAGGCGAAGCTCCCCGAACAATCGCCAGAGACCGAGTGGTGGCATGCCGTCGACTACGACCCCCAGCGGCGGATCTGTTCATGCCCCGCCATGGCGCACAACGGTGGTTAATGAAGACGGTATGGAAGAGCTCATGGCCTAGGTTTTATAGCCAAGCGCCGAAGTCCGATACAGAAGCCCGGAATTGCCCTGATCTTCCGAACCATACGCGCAGAGATCATCATCGGAGATTGCGGCGTTCACCTGGGGTTGTTACGGAGTTCGCGCGTTCTGTTTGAGGACGAACGACCTGGTAGAGAGGGCCCGCAAGACAGCCACTGGATGCAACCTGCGCGGCAAAGGAAGACACTGACTAGGCGGGCCCGCACGTGTCATCCACAAGCGCGTAGACCGTGCGGTGGGAACCTGTCCAGTGGGGACCACCAGGCAGACGTAGAGAGGGAGAGAAGCGCGGGAGTTATGTGGGCCTCGCATGTAAAATGAAGTTGGGTCGTATGAAACTAGTGGGCCGAATCAGGGAACTCAGCCCAAACGCACGGATTTATTCTTTTTCTTTTTTTTCTATTTCTATTCTCTTCTCTAGTTCAAGTTTACAATATTTAATTCAAATTCAAATTTCCTATTTTGAAGTTCAGGTTCCCAGTATCAAATATGATCCAATTTATGAATATAAACGCCACTATTTTCGATGTTAGTATTTTTCCTCCTCCCCTTTATTTAATTCCAGTAATATGTGTCTTCATTCCAATTTTCTTTCTCATTTCAATCCTAAGTTTGATTCTGAATTTCAAGCATATATTTGATGCATCAAACAGAAACCCCAGCATAACAATGCAAGTATAAATTATATATTTATTTATATTGATTGTTTTGTCCATGCCAAAAAAACATATAATTCAATAAGGCATGATTTATGTAAAATACCTCACCATATTGTTTAGTTGGGAAAATAGTTCAAATACATAGCCAAAATTTATATTAACTTTTTATTTAACTTTAGAAAAATATTTCAATTGATAAACTTATTAGAAATACACTTTTAAATTGTAAATCTTTAGTAAATTTTTCTCAAATACCAAAATAGGATTTTAGGGTGTTACACCTGGGGTTGGATCGTACGAGTTCAGATCGAGTGGCTGCCCACACAGCCTCGAGTGGTTGTACTTTTTATGAGTACAGGTAATGAAAGATGACAAACCGGTCCTTATACGAGAGGACAATCCTTCTGCTCACGCCTAAACCAGCTGAGCCAACACCTTAGGCCCTCCCCTAAACCAGGGAGTCCCTGATCATCCTACTCACCAGGTGATGAGGGTGAATACCCTTCATCGCACACTTTTTGGAAAACATGTTACTTGCACCCTTTTACTTACCCCATATCTTTTAATCAAAGTAATAGTTAATGCGGGCTCTCTCATGCTCACCATGCAATTCGATTCCCATCCCATATTCCAGGCTTAGGCAGTGGTAGAGAGAAATAGGTAAATAATGCATCAAGGGAAGGATGGACTTGCCTTCGTCGAAGCTTTCCTGGCACAAGAGGTTTATCTCGGAGGGGTCGGGTTCTTGCCCTTCTTCCGGAGCTATAAGTTCCGGAGGATCGGATCCCTCTTCCGCTAATCAAACACAGATAATAACAATACATCAAACATAGTGACTTTAGTGGGGTGTGCAAATTCTTATACCTTATTATTTTTGTGCCCTATAATTTATTTAGACTATTTTTGGTGCATAAAATATCAGCATATAAATATATATATGAAAATAGGGAAAAGAAATGGGAAAAGAAAAAGAAAAAGGAATTTTCAGCTAGCTGGGCCGGGGGGGATTTCGGCCCACCAGGCGCGAGCGCGCGCGCGGGCGTGCTTGCGGCCCAGCAGGGCGACGGCGGGGGACGGCGCCATGGCGCGGGCCCGCACGCCAGAGAGAGGGAGGGGCTGACGGCGTTGACAGCACGGAGGAAAGGGGGGGGCTCGACCGGGGTGCGGCCGGCGGCGAGTCCCGCGGTGGTTCTCCGCCGTGGGTCCTGTTCTTTGGCGGGGAAGCGGTGGCGAAGCACGGGCGGGTGAAGGGGGTCACGGGGGTGGGGTGAATTGGACCAGTGGTGGCCTATGGCGGCCGGTCCGCGGTACGGTGGCGAGTGTCCGCGACGGTGATGCCGCCGATGCAGTTGCCAGCCACAATAGAGGGGGAAAGTGGCGCCCTGTGACCGTGAGAGTGTGGCGGAGCTTCGAGCATAGTTTAATTGGACAGATGATCGCTAGAGAGGGGGAACGGAGCTCACCGGAGCGACGAGGGAGGCACTGCGGCGCTAGCTCGATAGGCTCGGGGAAGAAGGTAGTGGAGATGGCCGGAGCTGTGTGGTGAAGACGGGGCTCGGGCGGGTCCTTTTATAGGCGCTCGGGGGAGGGAGGGGGATGGAGGAGGTGACGAGCACCGGCGAGCTCGCCATGATGGCGGGAGTGGCGCTAACGCCGATTGAGATGGCTCGGTCAGGCGGGGGGGTGAGGGGACGGCTCGAGTACAGTGGCAGGGTTGTCGCGGAGGTTGGGCGAGCCTTAATGGCGAGGCGACGGGGCGAGGGGGGGCTCGGCGGCGGATGCGCCGGTGAGGGATGGGCGAGAAAGACGAAGCTGACAGGCGGGCCCTGGCTGCCAGCGAGAGGGAGCGGCGCGAGAGGGAGGGGGACGAGACGCTGACGGGCGGGGCCAGGCTGTCAGCGAGAGGGAGTGGCGCGCGGAGCTGGGCCGCCTGGGCCGGGGAGAGAGGAGGGGAGCGCGGGCGTGCGGGGGCTGGTTGGGCCAGATTCGGCCCAGCCGAGGAGGGGGAAGGAGTTTCTCTTTTTTTTCTTTTCTTTTTCTAATTCTAATTCCTTTCTTTTCCTTTTTCTATTTTTGTTTCTTTTTGTTTCTTTTTCTTTTGAAACCAAAAATATTCTCTAAATGATCTTGAGTGATGAATATAGTCTATGTGAGGTGCTCTAATTATTTCAAGTGTATGCATATGAGAAGGGGTTCTAAGGGTAGAGTTTATGGGAGAAAAATAAAATAAGGGGGGGATTAGGAGGTTAGGGTTTCAAACCTTGGTTGGGATTTTGGGATGTTACATTTACTAAGGCCAAATCTTCTACTCTCGCTCTCACCCGCACTCGACATAAAAAGAGGAAAGTTAAGTTTACATTTAATATTGCTAAGTGTGATAAAATATTTGATGAGTTACTTAAGCATGGTAATATTAAATTGTCACGTACAATTCCTCTGGTTGAAGAATTAAAAGGGCGTGTGTATTGTAAATGGCATGACTCCTTTCTTCATAACACCAACGATTGTGTTGTCTTCTGTCGATAAATACAATTGGCTAGAAACAAATGTCGGTTGAGATTTCAAGAGCTGAAGATTGACATGCCACCTATCCATGTCACCACATTGGAGCCGATAAGCAAAAAGTCTTAATTCGGCCATGTACGACCGATAAAAGCAAAGATAAAATATCGTTGGGGATCTTCGCACGCCAAATATGTCACACAAAATGGTTACTCAGAAGGCTCCGGACAAAAGAAAGACCGAAGGTGCCGAGGGGCAACCACGATCGGACAACCAATCACGGTCACTTGTCCTGTGTACGTTGGACGGTCCGGGCACTAAGGCCGGACAGTCCGGGACAAGTGTGGACAGTCCGGCTATGAAGGCTAGACGGTCTGCAGACAACCAGAAGCAGCAGCAATCTCAGATCGTCAGCAAGGGTGGACCCAGACCAAAATTTGAGTGGGGGCCTCATATCTGAGTGGGGGCCTAAATAGAGGTTTACTAATTAATTGGCCTTTGTAGATACAGAAAATAAGATAAAATGTCTACTAAAACCAGAAAATTGAGTGGAGGCATGTGCCCCCGCTTGGCTCAGCGTAGTTCCGCCACTGACTGTCTGACCATGAAGCGTCCCGATCCTTTAGGACTCAAATGTGAAACAATTATTAGTCTCAGGAGGCTAGTAAACACATTCCTTACTTCAAATAGTACAAAGTTCGAATAAAAGTTATTACAATACCAGAGTACAAGCTCTAGCGAGCCTGAAAAACAAAGCGCAGTGAAAGATTAACTAGCCCAAGCCACAGGTAGAACTGGGTGCAGACGCAACCCCCTTCTAGTCGAGCATAGCAAAAAAGAAGTCTTCAGCTGCTGAAAAACATAAATAAATCTGGTGAATACACTGGGTATTCCGCAAGCCCATCCCGCCCGTAAAGAGAGAGGGACCTATATAATACATGCTTTATATGGTGGAGTTGAAGTCACTCCTCTTTTTCAGAAAAAGGCAATACTTTGATGATTTTCCCCAAAGGAAGAAGTAGCACATTTTCACACTCAACCACCACTGAGCTTCCTGCTCCCGTGGTACTGTTTTTCATTTCCAAAAACACTCACGCACACATTTCCAATTGGCGGAGATCATAAAAATACTAATTGCCATACCACACCAGACTCGTCCATACCAGTGGACACGGACTATTCGAATAGATTTGAACTTTGCGCATAGGGGTACACTTTACCCACTAGTCTGGCTCTGCGGTCTCATGGCCAATGAGACCCGAATCCGAATCTCTTTCTTTCCTCGCATGTCCATACCTTAATGGTTATACCAGAAGGAGTCAGGTCACTGCCATGTCCAAACCGGACAAAACATTCCCCCTCCTTATCCTCCTGGTGCTCCCCAGCCATCATAACCCTAGGGTCTGGACCGTACGAGTTCGGATTGAGTGAATGACCATACAGTCTCGAGTGGTTGTACTAGTCATGAGTACAGATAGTGAAGGATGACAAAACGGCCCTTATATGAGGGGACAATCCTTCTGCTCACACCTAACCCGGCTAAGCCAACACCTGAGGCCCTCCCCTAAACCAGAGAGTCCCTAATTATCCCACTCCAAAGGTGATAAAGGTGAATACCCTTCATCATACACTTTTTGAAAACATCGTTTGGTAGAAACACCACCCTTTTCTCATCCCACATTTTGTACTCAAAAGATATTCTTTAATGCAGGCTATCTCTCTTCTCACGATGCGAAGGACCCAACCCTTATTTCCGGCTTAGGTAGTGGTAGAGAGAGTAGGTAATTTATGCATCAAGGGAAGAATGGACTTGCCTTCGTCGAAGTTCTTCTGGCACGAGAGATCTATTTCGGAGAGGTCGGGTTCCTGCCCTTCTTCCGGAGCTACAAATTCCGGAGGATCGGATCCCTCTTCTCCTAACAAAAATAGGTAATGAACAATACATCAACCATGGTGGCTTGGTGGAGTGTGCCAACTTTTAAATATTATTATTTTGTGCGCTATAATTTATTTAGACTATTTTTGGTGCATAAAATATAAATATATGCATAAATACATGAAAATAGGAAAAAGAAATGGAAAAAGGAAAAAGAAAAGGGATTCCCTGCTAACTGGGCCGAGGGGGAAATTTCGGCCCAGCCAGGGCGTGCGCGCCCGGCCGCGCGGCAGGCGGCTCAGCCGGCCCACGGAGAGGGAAACAGCGCGGGGACGGCGCCGTTGGCGCGGGCCCACGCGTTAGAGGGAGGAGGGGGGGTAACGGTGTCGGGGGGAAGGCGGTCCGCGGCGGGGGAGAACCGGTCGCCGGTGAAGTTCCGCGGCGGTTCTTCGCTGGTAGCCCGGTTCTGCGTCGACGGAATTGTGGTAAGGCATGAGCAGAGGTAGGGGATTATGGAGGCGGGGTCAATTTGGCCGGTGGACGCTCGGGATGGCCGATCCACGGCGAGGTGGTGGGTGCCCATGGCGGTGAAGTCGCCGACAAGGCTACTGGGCACAATAGGCGAAGGGGAAGTGCGTGCTGTACTTGGGGCGCAGTGGCGGAGCTTAAGAGCTATAGCAATTTGGCAATAAGCTAACAGAGAGGATAGGGAGGGGCTCACCAGAGAGAAAAAAGGCGGCGGCGCCGAGCTTGATTCGGTCCAGTGGAGGGGGAGAGGGAGTGGCTGAGGCCGGTGTGAGGAAGGATGGAGCTCGGGCGGTCCTTTTTATAGGCGCCTGGGGCGGGGTAGGGAGGAGAGGTGGCGAGCACCAGCGAGCTTGCCACGGCGGTGATGATGGTATACAGTGGCGACGGGACGGCTCGGGCAGGCGGGGGTGAAGGGACGGCTCGGGCACAGTGCGTGGTGGCGCAAGGCGCCAAACCGAGCTGGTAAGCGCGTTAATGGTGAGGCGATGGGGCAGACGGTGGGCGGCGGCGAACGCGCCGATAGCCTGGTCACGGGTGAGGGGGAGAAGGGGCTGACAGGCGGGGCTCGCTTGCTAGAGAGAGGGCGGTCGCGAGGGAGCGAGGGCGGGCGCGGCTGACGGGTTGGGCCGGCCGGTCAGCGGGGAAGGGAGGAGCATGATGTGCGAGCGGGCGCGCGGGAGATGTGTCGCGTGGGCCGCGAGGGAGGGAGGAGCGCGGGCGCGCGGGGAGGAGAGGTGGACTGGAACCGGCCCAGCCGAGAGGGGGGGAAAGAATTTCCTTTTTTCTATCTCTCATTTCTATTTCTATTTCTTTTAATCTCCTTTTTCTTTTGAACAAAAAATTATCTATATTTTCTTGGGTGTCAAAATATTCTATGTGATGTGCTACTAACAACCATGGTGCATGCATGTGATGAATGAAATGCCTTATGAGGTGGGGTCTTAGGAGATAATCAAGGGGGTTAGGAGATTTAGGGTTTCTTACCTTGGGATTAAATTTTGGGATGTTACAGACCACAACGACGTAAAACAGACACTAGGAAGCAAAACACTTCCAAGATGTCTAGCCGACTCTGCAGAGTTGGCCCTATTTTGATCAGCTGCTTGCTAAATATACGAAGAACAAAGTCGTTCCACATAACCGGCCAATAAAACAAATAATGTCAAAAAGACTATCTATGCGAAAGTAAAGGGAAACTAAGTCGGCCCAAAACATGGTGCAACCAAGATCGACTGGTCATCCTCCTCCAGAGATGTCATGGTGCTTTCCGGTGTATTCATCGCCGATGTGTTGTCCTACTCAAGTGTCGGACGGTACGACGATGAATCTGTATTACTAGCCCAATCTGTTTACTTATTCGGGTTGGGGACACCCCAAGTTTTTGCCTATTGACATGTTGATCAGGAAGACATGGCCGAAGAGGATGCATTCCAAAAGGGCCTCTTTGCATCAAAGTTATATCAAATAATTATATTATCTGATCACAAGAGCAGATGACTTGCATCGAGCTTAGTCCTTACTTCAGGAACAAAATAACTCATGAGATCTATTGTTTCCGAAGTGTGCTCGTGTTTTTGGTTCGCCAAGCTCTACCAAAAAGCAGGGCATGTGTTGAACATCAAAAGTGAAGGACGGTCCTACCCTAGGGCCCGGACGGTCCGCGCCCCCGCGGTCAGATTAACTCCGACGATTATCCTTATCTCGTGCATGATTATCCATGCAATCACGTGAGATTTGTTAGCTAGCCTAGAACGGGTCCAAGACCTCCCCTATATATATGAAGGGGTACGGCCGATTGAGAACCCTGAAACGAACCAATTAATTTATTTATCATTTCTTTATCATTCATGCTTTATGAGTAGATGTAGTTTAGTCTTAGTTGTAGCTTTTCGTATATCCACCTCTACATATATTCGACTCTACGTTGTCTGGATCCGTTTTGGGTGGCTTGCCGACCCCAAAACGATCATAGGATCTTACTCCTCCCCGGGGCAAGATCTAGTTGTTCATTCAAGATACACTACCTTGATTGTCTCTTAATTTCTAGACGACCCTCACATCGTCTAGGAACACTCCAAGTAACTTGTCGACCAGAGCACCCTAGGATCTCTCCTCCAGAGAGCGAAATCTAGATTCCAGCGAAGAGAAAGACGGCCCTGCGCTATCGTGGGCCGTTCGGCCTAAAGCACGGACTGTTCGGTGCGACGCAGGGAAGACGTCGCCCCTGCGATCGCGGACCGTCCACGCTGCCATATTAATTTACGTCTAGATCCGCGCCAACAATATGCCTAATAACTGCTATTTTATTAGACCGCTATCGAAAGATTAATACGAGCGACGACGTACGTTCACAAGTTTTCCAAGTAAACTACAACGACAGTCCCACTGACGGGCACAGAAAATGACTGGACATTATACAAGCCTAAGTACCCGAGCCGAGCCAATGCAAAACGGTGTATTTGTCTGAGCTCGACAACGCTGCTGCGGTGCTGCTTGCCGCTCCTACAAGTCCTATTGATTGGACTGAGCCAATGCACCGACTGACTTTTATATATGTTATATACTATTCAGCAAGCACACGCGATCTGGTAACGGACTGAATTTTAATATTATTATGGGTCTGAGCTTAATATAATCAGTTGTCCACTGTGTATTATTACTAGACTATGCACTAAGGAGGTGTTTGGTTTGAGGAATGAAGTGATCCATCATCTTCTCACTCCTCACTTTTCTTATTTGGTTTGTGGAATAGAATGAGTTGATCCATCACCACCCCATTCCTCATAAGCTAATAATTAGTATATACATGAGGAGTGAGTTGATTCCACCAAATTTGATGGAATGGGCTTGTGATGCATCACTTCATGAAGCATAGAGTGACTCCACAAACCAAACACACCGTAAGTCTTCTTCGTCGGTCTTTTTTGGCCACTTACTTGCATCCCTAGAATCTATTATAACCTGTCTAGCAGCATATCTTTAGCAGAGACGTTAGTTGTAGACTTTGCGTTATAATAATTTTACTAAACCAAAACTAAAAGCTATATTAGATATGATCACGGGTACTTAGTCTTCCTTACGCACTTGTCAGGATTGACATCGGGGAGGTCATGCCCAGGAAATGAAGACAGTCGAGGGATGAAAACGGTCGAAAAAGATATTTATTGGGTAATCAGTTTTTTTGTCGTTTTTCTTTGATTGCGAATATAAATAGGATATAGATAACGTAGACCTCAAATTCATTCTATATTTTCTCAAATGATAGTATAAAACTCAGTATGGGTTCGGAAACAAATTCGTTAATTTTTTTCAATTTTTTCTTACAATCTAGGATGTTTACATATAGTTTATACGAAAGCTATTGTTGTCAATATGATCTACAATGTGTGGTTGATATATATATTTTTTATTTAAATTCATTTATAGTCCTAAGTTTCGTTTTATGTTCTGATATATCAGAGTGTTTGTAGTTGTCAACACGCCTACAATTTTGTAGCTGTCATGTTTTCTAAATATTTATTTTAAAAAATTTAACTTTTGGTATTTCTTTTTTAAAAAAATAAACAACATCGGACGAAGACACTCTCTATACTAAAATTGCAGTGGACTAAGAGATCTCAAACTTTGTAGTTGAAATATTTTGTTTGAGATTGTTTAGGGAATAAAATATTCAATGCAACGTTCCTAAAAAATTAATACAAGTGAGTGCAGTATCACTATCAGAATCTGGCACTTTGCGGAGTGCTCAGTTCTTTGTCAATGGCAATTTATCGAACACTTGACAAAACAAGCTTTGTCGAGTGCTACTCTCAACGAACACATACACTCGGCATAAACCTGCTTTACCGAGAGCAAAACACTCGGCATAAAACCGACGCTCGGCAAAAGAGGATTTTCCGAGTGTCAAGCTCTCGGTGAAACACAACGCTCGGCAAAGGGCTGTCAGTAGCCATCTATAGTTGACACACAGGCACTCGGCAAAGGAGCTCCATTTGTCGAGTGCCAGTTTGCGTCTCTCGACAAAGAGGCTGTCGTGGGGGTCCACTGGAGCTTTCTAAGGCTGCGTCTTTACCGAGTGCAGTTGAGTACACTTGGTAAAGTTTTTGTCACTATCACTTATCGCCGTCATGTTGATTTTTCTTTGCCGAACACCAGATGGCATTCCGCAAAACTTTGTCGAGTGTCCGACATAATGCACTCGGCAAAGAGGTCGTTGCCGATGTACAATTCACCGAGTCCTCTTTGCTGAATGTTTTTGAGGCTTTGCCGAGTGCTGCGGCACTCAGCAAAGCATTTTGTTCCGGTAGTGTATACTCCCTCGGTCTGAAAATAGGTGACATTCACTCTTGCTTGTTAAAGAGCCAAATATTTTTTAATTTTGACTATATATATATATATATATATATATATATGAAACAATAATATTTATAATAGTGCCTAATTAGATAGATCATTCATTTTGTTTTCATAATAAACTTATGTTAAGATACAAATGTTGTTAAAATATTTTTTCTACAAACTCTAAAAATGATTGGTATGAATACCCTAACGACAGACATATATCTTCACCTTCCCATCCTTGTTAATCGATGTACACAGATAAAGTTAGAGAGAGGGTCGCCCGCGCAAATGGTCCATCGAAGTAGACTACTCCCTCCTCTATTGACAAATATATGACGCGGTTGATTTCTTCTTTTTTAAAAAAGTTTAATCTCTCCTAAGTTATCATTTATTGTGCGATTTATTTTATCATTTAAAGACATTGTCTGATCAAACCTAAAGCCATTTTCTGATAAAATAAATTATAACAAAATAAATGATAACTCATGATTTTTAAAAATTACGAAGTGATTAAAGTTAGAAAAAGGTCAACCGCGTCATATATATCCGTGAAAGATGGAAGGAGTACTCAACATGGATGGTCAGATCGAATAAGGGCATGTACAGTGGAGAGACACCAAAACGGTTCTCCAAGCACAGGAGACAATTAAGAGACTCTATTGTACAATGGAGTGTCTATAAGCGTAGTCTATTAATAAATACAGAATTAAATGTATTTGTATAGCATCAGATCGATAGAACAGACGACAAATTCGTACAGTGGGAAGTGAGGCGTCTATTGCTACTTGGTTTACGAGCCAGAGGCGTCTCTTCACGGAGAGACGGCTCTAAGATTTTTTTGCAAATAACCCCCTTAAACCGCTTAAGAGCCTCCACATTAAACACCACTGTACATGCCCTAATGTCTGTGAAAAGGCAAACCCCTTTTGTAGTAATGAGAATCTGTCTCATCTCGCAAGGCCAGAATCTGGCTTAGAAAATTCAAAGTACAGTGATAAGTGTCACACCTTCAGGGCAGGGTGTGTATGCATGCGCTCCGCGATTAGTCTAAGCATGCATGGCCCGCGCTGCGTTTTATCTAGAAGAAACGGAGCGAGCCGAGGCCGACGGTTGGCCGACAGCCACCCGGCCATATTACGAGCCCCCAGCAGCTCCAACGGCAACCGCGTCAGCTGGTCTCCACAGTCACCTGCGCTGGGCACAAGTTTGGCCCGGTCGTCGCCAAGTCGCGCACGCCGTGCCACTCGCCTCGTCGACATCGCCTGTCTCTCTCTCTCTCTCTCCGACCTGACCTGTCGCATGCTATGCTAGATTGCTAGCCGTGCGGCCGTGCCGTGCAGCATCCGCTTCCACTTCCACCACCAAACAAGAGCGTTTTGACGCACGCGTTCCTCGTACTGGGCCTTTCATCATGAAGCTCACCAGCGCCCTTGTCGATATCTGGTGTCGCTATTGTCGGACGACCGTCAGGCGACGACGCGGGCGTTGAGGTGCTGACATGTCCGCTGCAACTTGTCCAGTACCGCGAGCCTTGCCAAGTGACTCACGATACTATCTGGAATCTCGAGGAGTCGGATTTACCTTCTGCAGTAGAGAGGACACAAAAAATATATGCTTTCCAAACAGTAATTGGCTAGTGATTTAGAAGACATTTTACTTCTCTGTTGATATATATATAGAAAAACCAGATAAATAGTCACATGGTTGGCTATTGTCAAGGCAACAGATGAGGCATACTCTTCTGTATATCTTACGTATAGCACAAATGCATCACTACTGTTTCTCATTATATTTGCGATAGTAATCATATACAGACATGAACCTTTAATTATCTACCATCCTCTCTACGTGTGAAAACTTCAATCCTACGACCAACGGGTGCTTCATCCATCCGGCATCCGCCGAGTAGCTAGCAAGTAGACTTTGATGTTGGCACCACACAGTAGCAAAAGCAAACCACGGAGGCTTACTTAGCTCAGGCAGCTGGTCATCTTCTCTGGAAATTCAGAACCTTGATAGAAGTCGCGTAGACGGCGAAGAAGAAAAGGGAGAAGCCAATGAGCACCGCAACCGTGACACCAGCCATCCCCTGTTGGAACCCCAGGCTTTCCTCAAGGAACTCCTGCACGGTCCCATCGAAACCAGGGCCGACTATCCTGGCCTGCACATCGCCCAGCTGAGATGTAATGATGCCTCGCAGGGTCCAGGCCACTGGACAGATGTAATAGAACCAGATCCACCAGCCAGGGATCCTCTGCATCACGAATGACAAGCACGACGTTTAGAAACAGATAAACAGCATCATACTGAAACGCTCTCTGGATTGACTCAAAACTGATGTGTGAAATAAAAAATCTGGTTACGTTCAATAACTATGAAAAATTGTTTCTTTTTTTACTTGAAAGCTACTTTAACATGTAAACTATATATCATCATGTTTACAAATACAAGAATAGGTTCAGCAAGATTTGTATGTTCAAAACTTGGAACAATTGGAAGCATAATGATGTAATATACTCTGCTTCTTTGGGCTATTCAGTAACTTACAGACTGGGGGATGAGGAACCCGGAGAGAAGATTCCACAAGGAGTAAAAAGCAGATGACACTACTGCTGCAACTTGTTGTGTTGGGGTCAAGCCTACCGCCACCATCCCGTAGAACGTGAAGTAGGTGAAAGTAAGGAACATGAAAAGAAGATACAGAAGCAGCTTTCCTGTGACAAAAATGTTTAGTCTATCAGAATACAGCGAACACACAAGAAACAACATCATGTGTAGAAAGCATGAAGTCCTTTGATGAAGAATGGTTTTCCTTGATGACATGTGACTTGCCTATGTTCCTCTCGTAGTTGATCATGAAGTACGTGATGAGGCCAAATATCAGTGTCTGAACTGCAATGTAAGGAATCTCTACAAGACCCTATTGGTTTTAAGAAATATTAGAAACTGGAATCTCTAGAGAAAAAAATAGATGTGAGCTTGGCTAACCTGTGCTGCAGCATATGGGAACGATGAGTACATTTTAGCAGCACGTTCCCGGTAGTAGACAGTCCTCTCAGTTGATACTACAGGCTGCACGGATGAGGCGTTATTTACACCAAGAAACAGGCATGCCGCGTAAAGAGATCCCATGACAAGCATCAAATCTTCTGTTGTGTCTCTGCATAGTTACACAGGTATTAGCCTATGAATCGTGTGCTCTAAACTGAATGTGTAAATTATCCAAGTGTACATCTCGATGAGGGAGTAAATACTTTTATCCCAGTCATTAAAACCAAGTCCGAAGTCAAATTATTTTTGAGCATAGAGACAATGGACATTAAATACAGAACCCTAGAGTTCAGCATTCAACATTAAATACAGAGCATAGAGACAATCGGTCCTTTAAAAACTGAGCCGATTTCTCTGTTTTTCTAACACTCATAAGAAAAGGAATATTACCAACCCCCATTGCGTATTATTAATAAAATAAGATACCTTAAGAAAAAATACCCCAATTATAAAATATAAGTTATTCAGGAACTTGACATGGCCTCCAAGAGGACATGTCCCCTAATGATTTCAGTGAAAATAATTATTTGACAAAATAGATACTGCCGAAACTACAAAACATTATGGTAGATATACAAGTTGTACTGTTTGAGAGGGATAATAAGAACCAATAACATGGACAACGCTATGGCAGGAAAGATCATGTGGCACATCACTTGGGTCATAAATAAGGTGAAGTTTTGATGCTTGTAGTATAACCAATGCCTTCTTTATCAGTTATTCATGTTTTCTTTTTATTCTAGTCCTTTGAAGGAAAACACATCATAAACAACAATTTTAGACTGCAACAAAAATGAAAATAACAACTTGTTTCTCTAACTATGAACTAATGAAAACAGTGTATATTCATTTTAAACACGCAAATTAAAAAAACAAACAAAAGCAAATGTCATATGGCTAAGAGATAGAATTACCGTTTCATCCCAACATTCCAAAATATCGATCCGAATATGATAGCTGCAATTGCCGTGAAAAATAACCGCACAACATTGTACTCTGGACTTCTCCAGTAAACAAGTCTTTGCTTACGCCAGCAAGCTTTGAACTGAGTAAGAAAGTTCTGTGAAAACTCTGATGAGAATTTTAAAGGTTCCGTGCCAATAGCTGGAATACTCGATTCTTTAATTAACTGTTCGACTTCCCTAAATTATTGTGAACAAGTTTGTTAAAAAAATGCATAAAAAGTTGCATAAATTTGGTATTCTTACAAAAAAAATGAAACAAAATTACATAGACCAACAAAACTACAACATTAGCGCTTCTTTTATGTTCAATAGAAATCACCTGAACTGGTCGGAGTTTTTGTACACCACTGCAAAATCTAAACCAAGAATCTCTTCACATGCTTGTGTGGTGATTTCAAGCATCCAGGTTGCTGGATTGTAGCCTTCAGAAATATGATTAACACCAGGAATGGACTGTGTTCAGAATATTAACAAAATGTATAGTTGTTAAGTAAAAGAGTGTTGGTGTAAGCAAGTTTGGAGATCAAGAATTTTTTTTAGCCGCATATTTCATCATCTCATAGGTATTTCAGTACAGTGAAAGATGAATGTCTACTCGCATACTTTTTTGAGTAAACCAAACCTTATAAGAACTAATTCAATTATTAAAATATTTTATAAAGTATAGAGATAAAAGAGTAACCTGAAAGTAATCAATCATATCGATTGAATTGACACCCAGAGAACCACCATATATAACGCGTCCCCCACGTTTCAGAAGGAGGAGCTGAAATTAGGTGAATAGTCAACGAAGGGAATAGAATGGTGGGCAAGTAATAAGACAAATGCAAAAACAGAAGCATATCAACCTCATCAAAAGCTTCAAATATGTCAATGCTGGGCTGGTGTATAGTGCAAACAACAGTTCTTCCAGTATCAACAGTATTTCTAATAGTCCGCATCACAATGGCAGCTGCTCGAGCATCCAAACCAGAAGTAGGTTCATCCAAAAAAATAATTGAAGGATTTGCAACTAGTTCAACAGCTATTGTGAGGCGCTTTCTTTGCTCTGTTGATAATCCAGTAGAACCCTCCTTCCCTACTAATGCATGTCTCAGCTGATCAAGCTCTACCAAAGCCATAACTTCCTCAACAAATTCCTGCAAGATAGTTTAAAATGTGCATTATCTCAAATAACCACTTGTCCCTAGATTAAAAGGAGTTGGTATAAGTCATACATGTCTCGTTTTTGTACTTATATCTTTCGGAAGTCGTAAGATTGATGAAAACCACAAGGACTCTTCAACTGTTACTTGTGGCGAGTGTATATCATTTTGCTCAACATATCCAGCTATCCTGGCAAAGGTTCTTTGTTCTTTCTTATGGCCAGAAATCTTGATATCACCTTCAATATATCCACCTGTTTTTCTACCAGCTAAAACGTCAAGAAGGGTCGTCTTTCCAGCACCACTTGAGCCAACCAGTGCTGTTAAGACACGTGGCCTAAATACTCCACTTACTTCAGATAGCAACTGTAGTCTTTTCTCTCTTGATTTCATTTCCTATATGCATGTAGAAACAATCTTAGCTGGCAATCAACTATAAAAATATAAATAAAAAGTTTTAGAAGGCCAACAACCTTTGGCATATCAACAAAATAGTTAATATTGTGAAATGTCATTGTTAGAGGTTGAAATGGTAATATCATTCCCTTGTTGAGTTCGCCTTCAGTCTGCCCTTTGACTTCACAATTTCTGCTATTATTTTCTGCGATTCAAGAATAATTTAACTCTTCGATCAAGTACAGTACTTTATATTCGCGTTGACAAGAAAAAATTAGCTTAGCAAAAAAATGTAATTAATGAAGGCAGACAAACCAATAGATGGCATAAACATAATTATTAGAATTAATTTACTCTTAAATAATTACTTTCCGTCACTCAAAGATATAAGTATATTTTATTTTGTCCCAACTATCAAAATTAATCTTTGCCCCTTATTTCTCATATAGTATATGAATTTATATAACTACATAGTCCATATTGTGTATGAGCCCTTTGAAATATCAATCAGTTATACAGTTTTAATGTGTTAAATGTTTTTTGCATTTTATTCAATTGCTACTAATATATATAGACATACACATAATGTTGGACTTGAATAACACATTATGGGAAAAAAATGAAAATCACCTGCAATTGCATGTCCATCTGATATACTATCAGTCAATGCATCATTTGTTTCTTCAAAATTGGATGGAACAATTGCTTGGGCCTTCCGTAGAGCTTCAAAAGCAGTTACAATTAAGTTTTGGGAAATCAAAAGACAGCTTATTGACGAAGCATTTAGAATTATAATTGCATTTCGACACTTACGGTTAAGGAATGTCAAAGCAAGAGTAAACAAGGCATTGAACAAGATAGCATAAGCTAATAAAGCACAAACTCCAATCCAGTACCAGTAATCTTGTGTAGGGAGATTGTGTAAAATAAGAACATTGGATCCAACGGGACTGTTGCCAACGCCAAATACCTATATAATGGTACATGTCAAAATAAAATATATCTAACAGCATAAAACAATGTCAAATTATTTCTCTACTAAAAGAGAATAATACAATAGATATGCATGTAGATGAATCAAATTATGTTTGAACGCCCACAAAGAAAAAGATTGAATAATATGAAATTCCAAGCATTCAGTGCCGAAAAAATGGCGTGCAATACAATGACTATCTAAATCATATATATGGAATTTGTGGAAAGAATAAAACCATTGT
Organism: Zea mays; assembly: GCF_902167145.1. NCBI lineage: Eukaryota > Viridiplantae > Streptophyta > Magnoliopsida > Poales > Poaceae > Zea > Zea mays. The sequence continues at coordinate 41,376,999 of NC_050097.1, read as the reverse complement.
TTTTTTAGAATGAGCATGTAAGAACACATTAGGTAGTGGAAAAGACAAAGGAGTGTTTAGTTCAATTTAGACCAATTTCACAACCACACAATTAATTTTGTATTGTATTACGAGGTGTTAAAGTGGACACACTAACCAGTTCAACCCAAAACTTAAGATAGGAGAAGATAGTCAATCTACTTATATACTTCAACACTCTCATTCACATGGGGCCAAAGAGAAAGGCACAAACTGAAAATAAAGGGGCGCAGGAACAAATGAAGTCTCTAACAAGATTTGAACTTAAGACCTCTGATTTTGATATCATGTTAGAACACAATAACCAGTTTAAATCAAAAGCTTAAGCTAGAAGAGGGTAGGCAATTTACTTATAAACTTCAACGAGGCTTTGTGAGGTATTTTGTGCTTTGTGACAGTGTGTGGTGGATGCTGTTGAGACAGTGGTGCTGCTAATATTTTTCTCTTGAAAATCAAGCTCTATCTATCTCTATCCTCAATTCCTCATTACGTACGTTGAAAAAAAACAATAATTCAATTTTTGTAATCGTAACCCTTCTTAGACACACTTCGAAAAGTAAAAACAAAGAGAAAGAAAAGGTTATTCCTAGTAATAAACAGATATAGTGAGAAATAATGATTCATGCTGGTATACAGACCTTTGACCATCTGGATGCTGAGAATTCGTTAACTGAAATAGCACGTTGTCCATACATCAAGGGAGAAAGCCAATAAGCCCACTGCCACCATGGTTTTATAGCCTCTATTATGCAGCATAGAAGTGACAATCACAATATGTTACACAAAAAGTAAGAACCATTCTTATCTAGATCATTAGATAGAGAAAAATGCTAACTCTTCTGAGATCGATGTCTAGCATAATTCCATATATATAACAAATATATAAACACTCACCTTTAGGGACAATGAACCCTCCTAAAAGAAAAATTGCCAATAAGGCAGCCGATCCAAAAGTATTAGCAATAGTCATGTCTCTTGCTATAGCCCCCATCATCCGGAAAAGGCCCAAAGCCATTTGATGGAGAGAGAACAACAATAGCATAAAGCGAAAGAACCTGTACATATATAGTTTGCATTATTATGCCATGTCCAAGTACAACATCAGTAATGACTCTACATCTATATGAGCCGCTAGTAAGGTATTTTTTAATGAAAACAGCAGAGGTACTGTGCTATATTGTTGGTACCTATCAGCAGTTGGTTCAAAGCCTACTGTGTAGTAAACAACACATGACCACACTAGAGCCTCAATAAGAGAATATGGAATTCTTAATATCCAGTTGGGGATTGAGAAAGCCCATGCAGGATGAAAGAAATTGTCTCTCTGCTTATAAAACACTGGAAGCCGTGAAATAGTAATGGGCAATTCTGTAAAACCATTGAACATCATATGTACAAGCCCATAGAACAGACAAGAGAGATAAAGATCGCCATTTTGCTCATCGACAGGGTGCAATCTTGTGCGGAGAAAGATTGTGCAGGTGATTATCCCAACAAAAGCAACCTGCACAAAATTATGCCATTATTTGTCAAATGCATGTGACGAACCTCTTTAATAAATTATAGAATGCAGCATGCAAAGAAACCATTAGATGGTAATTAGCGAAAAAGTAAATCCATAGTTTTCTTCTATTTTCAAAATTTATAGCAGAAAAAATTGGGTCAAAATAATGTTAGAATGTAAATTAATGACAATGTAGTGTAGCGGTTACCATTCTTCTTTTGCCTTTAAAGAATACTTCCTTCTAAAACCATATTAAATTGGCCATGGATACAAACTAGGATACATTTTCTTCCACGACTAAAAGGAGCTGAGAGATGTAGTATTTGATTTAATAAATATTTTAAATGCTATAACATAATTAAGGTCATAAAATTTGTGCATAAACCTTATTTTTAGAATTATATTTGTTGAGATTTTATAAAAAAAAACGAGTCTTGCTGCAGTGGTAAAGCTGTTGTCATGTACTCATGTGAGGAGCTCGCAGGTTCGAGTCGTGGAAACAGCTTATTGCAAATGCAGAAAAATGCTACGTGATCCAAACAAATGGGTCAGATCATTCCCTGGACCCCGCGCAAGTAGGATCACATTCACCGGGCTGCCCCCTTTTTTAAAAATAATTTTCATTTAGACCTTCATCATTTATGCATTGATTCTATGTTATCAAGTGCTCATAATGTAACCTTCATCCATCTACTACCATGGCAAGTAAAGAGATGGACAATATAACCATGTGATGCCTAGCTTGATATTGAGAGGCTTGGATCAACAAAAAGGACATTTTACACTCTTATGTCATTTTTATTTCATAGACCAATACATTGTTATTTATCTGACAATACAAAGTTAAATAAACTTCATACACAATGATACTAGAGATGGCTCAGGTCATCTGTCATGGACCTTCGGTCCATGGGATAACTGTCTTCTCCGGCGAGGTTATACCCATCTGCCGCAGGCTTGGTTCTAGGGTAGCAGCCCTAGGCGCTTGAGAGGGTCATTGCAAGGGAGAGAGATTGGTTTGATAATGATCTTGCTTGCTTTATTCCCTGCTGCTATGCGGCTTATAAATAGCCCTATGGCTAACCAACTTCTCCTACAAACTCTCAACTAACTCCTACTTTCTTGGACTTATCTGCTGCTAACTAACTCTCCACAATTCTCTCATCTCAATCTTATTCTCTAGCCTTATCCTAGCTCATCTCAATCTTATTCTCTAGCCTTATCCCAGCCTGGTTGTTGCCTCTCACTCCCTATTATGCCCATGACATCATCACAAGTTCATTTCAAAGAAACAATCACAGCTGAAGGAAAGAGAAACATAAACGTACTTGGCATGTCCTGAAAATGTAGAGAAAACGGTTGCGACTTATTAAAACAAGCTCCCTGGAAAAGCATGCTTTAACAAGGCTAAGTTTTGATACGGCAAACTTTGATCTTGCAAGCACCTTAGGAGAATTTGTGCCATCATAAGAGTTGCATAAAACAGAATCCAGAGCTCTGCCATACTCGGATTGTTTAAATGCAGAAGCCATTGTCGCTGCAGAAATAAAAGAATAAGGTCTTGACTTATCTGACCAGTATTGGGATTGGTCTTTCCTTGATGTTACCTGATATAACAAAGTTACTTGAGAGTGGATTCTAGCATGCTCCAAATTTTATGTTGGAATTAGCAGTCACCATACAATACCTCTTGGAGAAAATCCGCAATTCCCTTACGAGGCGGCAGTGAAAATCCTAATGAATTGAAATAATCCACAACTTGCACAGTGGGGCCTTGATAAACGATTTGTCCTTCTGAGAGAAGAATTATATCATCAAAAAGGTCAAATGTCTCTGGTGCAGGTTGGAGAAGTGACATCAGCACAGTAGCCTCCATCTCATGAACAAAGTTCCTCATGCATTTAACTATTTGATAAGTCGTTGAGCTATCAAGACCAGTAGATATTTCATCCATAAGAAGGGTTTTTCTTGGTCCAACAACCATTTCACCTGAAAAAGTACATTGTTTTTTATAGATCTACAACAGAAAATATCAGGTTGTATTTTGAACAGTTTATTACAGAAATCGTTAAAGTTGGAGATATCACTTAGTTATGGGTATTTGTAATATGACTCTAAAAAAGCTTGGCCGGTAGGGAAAAGACCGTAACTACGGTATTATATTAAGAAGCTCAATCAGAGATCCGATCGAGAAAAGTCACGAAAGTTGGACCCTGTGCAGCATGAGGGTCTATCTTCTATAGGTCGGATCTTTACTCGTGTTTTAATCTCTCCTGGCCCCTACAAGAGGATATGTCCCTCATAGGTCATACAACCAGGACCAGCGATTGATCTTTTTTAACCTCAGTCTGGAATTCGTTCTTACTGGGATTCAAACTCAAGATCCGAGAAATGCTACTCAGACCACATAATCGACTCAGCTAGAAGTCATTTCACTTGTAATAAGACACTTCTTACCTTATGTGATGTTTTATGAGAGGGACGAAATAGGCCAAGGTTGGCAAATAAACTTGGCCTAGGGGACAAGACAACCCAAGTATTATATCAAGACCTTCTCGTATAGGTTGAGAAAACCCTTCAACCACTGTGATACCAAACCACTACGACACCAATACACAGAAGATGTTGTAGCCCATGTGAGAATAACTGCGACCAGAGCCGAAGCTTAGATCTATGCTTTGTCGTGGAATTTTTTAACCCTAGGCTAAATTTCGCTACTACGAGAAGTCGAACTTAAAACCTAAGGAGTGGACCACCTAACATACCGAGCATGGCAACAAGTGCATTTTGAAATTAATTAACAGGTTGATGTAGTATCTTAAGTTCCAAATATATTTTTTTGTCAAAAGCATTCCTTAGATTGTTTGGTTAGGAGGAAGGCAGGATCTATTTATAGACTTTAGTGAATCACTGGATTAATAATATCAACTCCATCTCTAATCTACAAACCCATGAAGCATGAACTAAGGTTCATCGCAAAACTACTAAGAACTAATTCAATTCGGAACAAAAAGTTGTGGGAACATAAGACAAAATATTAAATTGCAGTCCTGCAAACCTGTTGTGACTCGTTTCTTCTGCCCACCAGAGACACCTCTGTCCATATCAGTACCAACAGCAGTATCAGCACATAGATCCAGTCCAAGCACTCTAAGAACATAGTCCGTAACAAGATTGTGTTTCTGTCCTCCAACTGATGCTGTCTGATCATACAGAACAGAACATTATGTAGATAAGCAAAATAAAATATGAGAAGTTTACATGTGAATTAGATAAGGACCTTCATGAAGGCATCTATTTCTGGATTTGGTCTTATTCCTCTCTTCCCTTCAAGATCGCGTAGCTCCTTCAAGCACTCTACACATATCAACAATGTGTGTAAGGCATATCAACAATGACAGAATTATTCAAATGAACAACCTAAGTATTTGCAAAGCACAAGGAAAGGGAGCCTTACCTTGCCAGTTTTCGCTTGCACCCTGGCATTTTGCAGCAAAATCTAAAGTTTCCCTCACTGTCAATTCTCCAATATGGTTGTCTGTCTGGCTGACATACGCAGAAGTCCTTTGTACAAAGAATTCAGTAAGCGAAGTTCCGTTGTAGGTTACTTGTCCAGTTTTCTGTCAGAATATGACAAGGAAAAATGATATGGCAAGAATGATACAGAACATAGTAATGGAATAGATTAGGCAAGTTGGTTTGATTATGTGAGAGAATAAAAAAGAAAACTCCCCAGAAAAACCAATTCACAGACAAAAATGTCAAGGTCACCTTTAGCTGAGGATCCAGTTTACCAGCAAGGGCCAACAAGAGCGTCGATTTCCCAGATGATGGTGGCCCCAGCAACAGTGTCATTCTTTCTCCACACAAAACAAAACAAAACAAAACAAGAAAACAACATCAGCAGTTATTACCTATTACAAATTCCACACTACTAGCTAGTAAATGAGTGCTTGCAATCCTTCACTAAAGGATTATGAAGTGAATTATTTTCTGGCGCGCGCGTGTGTGGATATAAATTTAAGTTATTCGGAGTGTGTGAGATGAGTTTGCGTTCATGCAGAGCCCCGCGCAGTAACAAGTATCGTTTCTCACCTCCCAGGCTGTAGAAGCCCACTAACATCATCCAGAATAGTGAGCTTGGTCTTCTTAGGACGTAAAAGATGGCAGCAAATTAAAAGCCTCTGCACGAGGATAGAAGGTACTACGTATTAGCAACCGGTCGCAGCTGGTGTAATAATAATAACATTAAAAAAGGGTACACAGTTGTCATGTATAAACTAAAACTGTGAGCATGTCAAAATTGCTAGTTGCATCTGTCAGCCGTAACTGCACACGTGACGAGATTTAAGTACCCATAGCGTGCAAAGGGAAACTGGCAACAACGCGTCACAGGACTATTGCTGATCAAAGGTCGTCCTGACGTGGACAGTCTAATCACACGATGGCATTGGCATGAAGCAGTCGCTATCCGAGCAAGCAAATTAAAATCATGAGAAGATCCGCGCTTTGCCCTACCCAGCACGTAAAAAAGAAAAGAAAAAGACGAATCATATCCTCCATATATACCTCGGCAATGTCATGGACGTAGTTGAGGAGCGTTGGCAACGCCCGGCGGCCGTAGTGGACCTCCGTGGACACCGTCAGGTTGCGGAACCTCACCTCCACCCGTGGCACGTCCAGTCCCGCCCTTCACGACCAAATAAGCATGCAGTAATTATTGGGATCCACACCATATATATATTCAGTAAATACGCACGCAAATAGTAGTAGTAGGCAAATCATAGAAACTAGTAATAATCGATCAATGGGGTTTAGCATAGGCGACAGGATCAAAGTAAAAAAAAACAAAAATTGAAGATCGAAGGAGGACGAGGAGGAGGCAGGAGATCTGCTGCATTACGCACGCGTCAAGGCGGTCCCTGATGCCGCGGAGGAGTTTCGCGTTATCGCAGTCGGCGGTGGCCAGCGCCCTCTGGAGCACGCGCTGGGCGCCGCGGCGGTCGAGCCTCCGCACGTCCATGACCTCCTCCTTCTTCTGTGATGCACTGCCGGGGTCGAGGGCGACGATCGCGAGGTTGCGCCGCTGAGGGGAGGCGACCTGCTCGATGGTCGCCCAGAGCCGGTCGGCCGCCTCGTCGTCGTTGGCGTCCTCCTCCACATTGACATCCAACGCCACGTGGGGTTGGACGGCGCCGCTCGCCGCCATCGCCTCCGCCTCCGCCTCCGCCCCCGCCCCCGCCCCTGCGCGTCCGCCGCCTTGATCTGGCCTGGTCTGGAAGTGCAGTATACTAATTAAGTCTCTGCGACTAGACGTTATGTAGGTATAGGTTGGCCTCTCCCTCTGCCTCCGCCGTGATCTAATCTGGAGGTGCAGCGATGAGTCTCTGTCTCTTACGACAACTAGATACGTATGTATAGAGGTTGCAAGAACTACTAATAGAAGAGGAAAACAAAACGCGCACGGTTCTCCCCTGAGGGGGGAAGTGTACTCCTATATGGGATGAGAGTCGGAGAGGCGCGGCGGCAATGTGATCGGATCGGGCGCGTCTCTCTCTGGGATGTGAACGATGAGCACCAGAGTAGTAAGAAACTAACCCAATTTCCCACAAAAACACTGGGAAGGTACTGCTGGCGGTGGAGCCGTGGAGGCGCGAGGTCGCTGCCTCGCATGCATGCTACTATTAGCCTATTAATTAGCTCCACCACCACAGAGACGAGGCGGCGGCGGCGGCGGCTGTTGGGACAGCTACGTACCGTACGCGCCCGAGATCGACGGTAGTCCTGCGCGCCACCGGTACGCGTTGTAATCCAACAAGTTGCATTGGAGGTACGGATCTGTTTGGATTTCTGTCTAGGGCGGCTAGGGCCACAACATCGTTGTGGGCCTAGGAAATCAAACCGTCTCTTCGTTCCAAAAAAAAAAATTGTTCAATAGGACTTTTAGGCTCTATTTGGCGTAGTTTAACTTCATCAACTTTAACTAGGTGAGTATCCATACGTTGCAATGGAAACATATAATACATCATGTTCGAAGACACTCGCACAACGTCAGCAACAGCCGTCGTCACAGCGTACAAGAATTTATGCCCGGTCAAGAGCGACTTACGTGGCAGGTTGGGCTTCAAGTGGACGATGAGCTGGACAGTGTGATGGCGTCGTCGTCGGATGCGATGCCCAGAACAACCCGAGAGTCGCCGACGTTGGCGACGGCCATGAGGTCCCCCTGCTTGATGATCGACAGCGCGATGCAGCCGCTCTGGACCGTATCCAAGGGGGCGGCTGTGCCAGAGCTTGTCGTGCACAGCGGCGCATGCGGTCACGTAGGACTACTTTCAGAGGTCGAACTGGTAGTCGTCATGCTTCTTCTCATCGTCGATGAACGACACCAACGTGAGCGCCTCCTGCTGGTGGTGTTTGTTCGAGGTTTCCAAGTAAGAAACATGGATTCATCCTTGTCATTGATTTATGAAAATGACTCACAAATCGGATCCATGGAAAAAAATATATTATGGAGAATAAATGTCATGCATGCAAAAAAGGTAATTTAAGTTAAAAACATTATTCAAACAAAAAAATGCATGTAAGGTCCTTTTTAAATACTCCTCCCTTCATCCAAAATATAATTCAATAATCTCGTTGATACTTATCTACTACTACGCATTGTGCAAGAGTAGCAGGTGGGCTTGAGGAGAGATGTAGTAGATGTTTTCCTGTTATAGTCTCATAGATGTGACATAAACACACATGTGGTGTAGCGATAGCTATTACTCGCATTTGCCTGAGGGGTCGCGGGTTCTAATCCGATTCCCTTAGACTATTTGTGTTTTAAATTTTAGGTAGACGTGGGTTGTACGGGAAAATGGGAATTTGAATGGGCTTTGAGTGGAAGGGGAATAGAAAAGACGAAAATGAGAATAGCAGAACAATGAATGCGGGTTCTAATCTGATTCCCTTAGGCTAATTGGTTTTCATGGTGTGTTAAGTATGAGAGCAATTTATTTGGTGGATGTAGTGAAGATTATGGGTGTATAGGTTATTTGGTTGGATGAGTTTACAAAATTTAAACTGGTGAGTTATATAATGGTATAGATAGATATTAAATATTGAATCCCTATTAATTTTGGGACCATGGCCGTCGCCTCCGTGGCATGGCCTCAGCCCTCAGGGGTCGGCCCTGACAATTTCAATGGAGACCGACCACCATAAGGTTTTTGTCCTTTCTTTTTGATTACATATAACAATATAGGTATCGTTTGGTTCACATATTTGTAACGTAATGGGTAACGTATAACGTTAAATCATGTTTGTTTTAGTCCAACCGTAATCAGATACCACACTAAAATTTGATACCAGTCTATTCAAATTTGTTACCGCCAGTAATCGAGCCGAAACCATTACCATTACCATTTGCGTTACATTTTTTGAACCAAACAGCACCATAGATCTTATCCTTTTTAAAGGAAGATGTTGCTTTGAAACAGCACCTGATTCTTTTGCATGAGACTACGAGAGTCAATAAAGTAGTGCTAAGGGCCCCTTTGGCAGGGCTCTGGCTTCTCCAAAAACGGCTTTGGCTCTGGCTCACGAGGTGAAGCCACTTCTTTAGATGAGCCAAAGCCATTCTGAAAAATCATTTAGCAAAACGGCTTATAGGTTGTTTTTCAGAAAGACCCTTGTATAGTTTACTTTTTATAGATACTTTTATATGTATAGCTGAAATATCATTATAGAAGACGTGAGCAGGTGGGAGGGCTATTGTGCAAAAATGACGTGAGCTGAAGCCGGGTGAGCCACTTTTTTGGCTCATGCCCTCTAGTTCATTTTGGAAAAGCACTTCACTGGTGAAGCCATTTGAAAAAGAGGTATTTGTCACAACTTTTGCATGAGCCAGAGCCGAAGCTGGAAAAATAAGCCCTACCAAAGGGGCCTAACTTGGTTCCGTAAAAGCCAAAGTGAGGATCCGAACAGATAATGTGGAAGCCGACGCCGGTGGCGACTGGCGAGTCCCGCTTGGCGAGCGTCGGCCATGAACCCTCTGACACGCGCGTGCGCGACGACGAGGTGGACCAGGGGATCATGGCTTCGTTGCCCTTGCCGGAGACAGCACGGGCGAAGGCGCAGAACAGTCATCAGAGGGCGCCTCGGGCTCGGAGTCGCTGATCGAACGACAGCATCTCTGGATGTGGCAGCGAGGAGAACGGAGTGCTCCAGCTCCAGGGACCAGGGTAGTGGCTGCCCGGCCACGCCGCCGAGGCACCTCCGCTGGCCAAGTGGCCAGCAACGCCACGCTGCGGCTGTCAGCGGCGCTAGCGGCAGCGGGCTCTCTCCGGAATTCCAAGGCTCGCTAGCGGTAGGCTTTTTACATCACAGGCGGTTCGGTTAGAAAACCGTCTGGGATGTCCCAGGCTACTCGAACCGTCTTTGATGTATTAGTATCACAAGCGGTTTTTGTTTAGGACCGCCTGTGGTGCTCTATTCTTTTCACAAACGGACCCTAATGAAAAACCGCTCGTGATTGTGATTTGATTACCATATTAATATTTTAACTTTTAACAGAAATATGAAAATACAATTTAAATGAATTAATATTTTAATTTTTAACAGAAATATGCAAATACAATTTAAATGAATTAATATTTAATTTTTAACATAAATATGCAAATACAATTTAAATGAATTTTAATAGCACACATAGATAACTAGAGAGATTTTAAATTAATTGGCAACCATAATGCATAGTCGATCATACATGATAACAAATACAATTTGATTCATATAATTTTTCATGAACTACCATTTTTCCGTATGTATGGCTTTAAGTTCTTATCAATTTTCTTTTCCACACGCTTGATTCTCTCTGGACCGTTAAAGACGAACATCTCTTCATACTTATTGTATTCCTCATCTTGGTCTCCCACATTCTCAACTCCAACAATTTTTTGCTTTCTAGAAATAACTACATGCATCTTCTCATCTGCTGAATCAAGTACATAGAACACTTGTGCAACACATTCGGCGAGAACTCACGAGTCATCTTTATATCATACTTTCTTTAAGTCTACCAGTGTGAGTCTGTAGTTATCCACTGTCACCCCACGGGATGTTGTACCCATTGGCACTTAAATAAGGGTATTTTCATGCTTGGGTCATAATCAAGTTCCCATATTTTCTCTATGAATCCAAAATATGTGGTCTTCTGTCCATGTAAGTCAAAAGCATCGATATGAACACCGCTATTTTGTGCAACACTTTTCATGTCTTTTGATTTAGTGTAGAATGTGTACCCATTGATGTCATAAGCTTGCCATGATGTCACAAAACACGATGGCCCAGAAGCCAAATTCTTCATTGTTTTCTCTTCCAAAGAGTCTCCGAATATGATGTTTTTGTCCATTAACCATTCGCTGAAACGATGTTTGTGCTCCCTCATGATCCAGTCCTCTGTGCGATTCTGATTTTCTTTACGAAGTTCATCCAGGTGTTCCTCTATGTAAGGCTCGGCTATCGTGAGATGTTGTAGTACAATACCATGAGCACAATGTACTAGCTTGTAATCCTCAACGCAAAAAGTTTTCTTGCCCATTCTCCCTCTCCCACATAGTTTACCCTCATGTTTAGGTACAGGCACACCTATCATTGTTCCGTCACTAATGTAATCTATACAGCTCTCAATCACTTCTTCTGTAGTGTATCCCTCCATGATTGAACCCTCTGGGTGAGCGCGATTTCACACATAACCTTTTAATACTCCCAGGTATCGCTCCAATTGAAACATATGATGTAAATATAGTGGCTCTAATATTTTTATCTGATCCACGAGATGTATGATTAGGTGTACTTGCATATCAAAAAATGATGGAGGAAAACACATTTCAAGCTTGCACATAGTATCGATGATGTATGCCTTTAGATAGTCCAAGTCTTCTAAAGCTATTACTTTTTGTGAAACCGCATTGAAAAAGTAACACAAGCGTGTGATGACAACTTTGACATGCTCTGTTTTGAGGGCTCTTACCGCAGTTGGGAGGAGCACCGTCATCATCACATGGCAGTCATGAGAGTTGTAGCCAAATAGAGACAAGTCCTTCATCCTGACTAGTTTGCTAATATTGGATGAGAAACATGTGGGCACTTTGACCCCACGCAAACATTTGCAAATATTTGTTCTCTCCTCAACTGACAAGTTGTAGCTAGCTGGGGGGAGGTAAGGCTTCCCTTTGCCACTATCCACTGGATGAAGTTCTGGTCTGATTTGAAGATCTACTAGATCATTGCGTGATTTAAGTCCGTCCTTTGTCTTACTCGGCATGCCCAGCAAGGTTCCAATGATGCTGTCAAAAACATTTTTTGTTACATGCATCAAATCAATGCTGTGGCAAATTTCCATATCCTTCCAGTATGGGAGGTACTTGAAAAAAATTGATTGCTTCTTGAAAGTTGTGTAAGTTGAAGGGTCAGTTCTCTTTTCTCCTTTGTTTTTTCCCTTTTCGAATACAACATGAATGTTCTTTACAATTTCAAAAACAAGTTTCCCATTATAAGGCTTTGGTGCACCTTCACTTTCCAGTTCATTATTAAATTCCTCTTTCATCTTTCAGTACTTATGCTGCTTCATCAAGAACCATCTGTGTCCCATGAACACCAATTTCTTGGATGATTTAAGGTACATGGAAGCAGTTCCATCAACGCACACTACACAACCATTCTTTCCTTTAGTCTTTTGCCCTGATAGTGTGGCGCCACCGGGAGAATCATGGATGGTAACAAATATAATTGCTCTTAAGTTGAAATACTCATGGAAATACTCATCCCATATTCTAACTCCTTCATTCTAGAGCTTTGTCATATCTTCCATAAGAGGTTCTAGGAACACATCAATATCAACACCAGCTGATTTCGGACCTTTAATAAGAATAGTCAACATAATGTACTTTCTTTTGTGACATAGCCATGATGGAAGGTTGTACATCGTTAAAGTCACGGGCCAGGTGCTATGTACACTTCTTTTTTCACCAAATGGATTCATTCTGTCTGTACCCAAAGCAAATCTTACATTTCTGGTTTCTTTGGCAAACTCAGGATACATAAGATCGAAATTTTTCCATTGTGATGCATCAGCAGGGTGTCGAATCTGTTTGTTATTCTGCTTGCGATTTTCAGCATGCCAACGCATAAGCTCAGCCTCCCTAGGATTTGAGAACAAACGTTTTAAGCGATCAATTACTGGAAGATACCACATTACCAAAGCTGGGATCTTTGACTTCTTTTTCCCATCCATGTCATCAAAAGTGTCATCGTCACTTTCAGGTCCAATAGTGGATTTCTTGTTTTATTTTTCTTCGGGAATTTTTTTACACAGTCTTGATTGTAGCTCTTCTTGTATCGACTGACATCGCAAACTGGGCATCTTGATGCATTCTCAAAATCGCCACGATACAGAATACAATGGTTCGGACATGCATGAATTTTTTGCACACCCAGAGCTATGGGAGATATAAGCTTCTTCGCTTTATAAGTGCTTGTTGGTAGTTTGTTGGGTTTTGGTAGTAATTGGGACAGAAAATTCAAAAGATCTGTGAAGCTAGTATTAGACCATCCGGCACTAGCCTTCAACTTAAGAAGTTCTAGAACTGTACGCAGTGTAGTAAACTCTTTGTCACAACCCTTTGATTCATCATATAAAGGTTCTTTTGAGGCACTTTCCAGTCCCTCCATTTTAGATAGCCCTTTCTGCGATCCCACAGAACTCAACATTTCTGGTTCCATATGGCACAACATCTCTTCACAATCAAATTCTTCAAAATCTTGATTAGCATCCACATTATCCACTTTACCATCAACTTTAAGATCTAAAATTCCGACAACTCTCTCGTCATTACCAGGCACTTCACACGGATCCAACTCACCATGTTCTGACCATATCGTGTAATTGTTTTTAAACCCTCTTTTTAGCAGATGTGATTGGATTACTCCTGTATCTCTCCAAGCTATCTTATTATCACAATCGATGCACGGACATAATATCTCCTTGCTCTTTCGCAAATTCGCGTGCTTGTTGGCCGCTTCAATAAAGCTTCTCAAATTTCGAATGTACGATGGATGTGGTCTTGGCACATTGTACATCCAACCTCGGTCCATTACCTATCCCTATATTGATTAACATCAATAAAATCATTAATTAATTGAATTCATCCATAAAACATGAAACAAATTAATGTGCATTAAATGAAACAAACATTGCAGCAATATGTACCTTGAGGTGAGACAACTGTGTTTCTAAAGAATTTTTAAACTAGATCAACTACTACAAGTCCAAATATTGGAATTCCTAAGCTTTTCTTCAAATCCGGTCTATATTACAAAATTGAGGCAAAAAATCGCATCAAAATGAGAAAGAAAACAAATGGAGATCATATATATGCATAAACTATTGAAATCAATCAATAAACTCAAAAACAAAACCTTCTCCCTGTAGATCTCAAAAAATACCCGCCGCCGCTACAGTGCTGTGAATGTTCTGGGAGATAGGGTTCTGGAACCCGTGGGCTAGTCCTTTTATAGTGTACACACATCGCGGCGGATATTTAGAAAAACCGCCTGTGATAGATAACATCACAGGCGGTTTTTTATTCCGACCGCCTGTGAAGTTAATCTATCACAGGCAGTCGGAATAAAAAACCGCTTGTGATGTTATCTATCACATGCGGTTTTTCTAAATATCCGCCTGTGATTATTTATAATATAAAAGGACTGTTGGTTCCTGCAGGAACCCTAACTCGTCCCGCCCGAGCTGACACAGTTGCGCCGCCAGGCTGCCGTCGTCCCCGTCCCTGAGCCCGAGCCTGAGCCCGAGCGCCGCCGTCCCTGTCCCCGAGCCCGAGCGCCGCCATCCCCGAGCCCGAGCGCCGAGTGCGCCGCCGTCCCTGAGCCCAAGCGCCGCCGTCCCCGAGCTCATTCTTCTTCCTCTCGTAGTAAGGTCGAAGTTCAGGTTCCATTTCTTCTAAGTTCATGGCTCGAATTTCCTATATGTGTTTGAATCATATATGTGTTTGAATCATATATGTTAATTGATGACATATTACTTGTGTTTGAATCATATATGTGTTTGAATACACAGCTGGATATATATGTGTTTGAAACATAGCTTTCCAAATTTCAGAAGTTAATTGATGGCAGATTACTTGTTACAGACTTTGTGTTGTTACTGTATTGTTCCCATGATTATCAATGCTTAGATTAATCAAATGCTTAGGTTAATCAATGGCTATCCAGAAAAGAAATGGTTAATCAAATGCTTAGGTTAATCAATGGCTATCCCTGATTATCAGTGCTTAGATTAATTACTGTTGGTGTTTTCACTTACATATTTTGTTAAGGTCACCATTTTTGCTTTAGATTAATTACTGTTGGTGCTTGGTTGTCAATTACTTCTCATGTATCAGTTTTTTTATTTCTTATATCCCTTCTGATTAAATGTTTGTATACCTGTCGGGGACCATAATTAGGGGTACCCTCAAGACTCCTAAATCTCAGCTGGTAACCCCCATCAGCACAAAGCTGCAAAGGCCTGATGGGTGCGATTAAGTCAAGGATCGGTCCATTCGAGGGACGCGATCGCGCCTCGCCCAAGCCTAGCCTCGGGCAAGGGCAGCCGACCCCGGAGGATTTACGTCTCGCCCGAGGACCCCCTACGGCAACGGACACACCTTCGGCTCGCCCGAGGCCCAGTCTTCACCAAGAAGCAACCTTGGCCAAGTCGCCACGCCAGCCGACCGAATCGCAGGGGCATTTAATGCAAAGGTGGCCTGACACCTTTATCCTGACGCACGCCTCCAGTCGACAGAGCCGAAGTGACCGTAGTCACTTCGCCGCTCCACTGACAGGCCTAACAAGAGGACAACGCCGCCTGCGCCGCTCCAACTGCCGTGCCACTCGACAGAGTGAGGCTGACAGCAGCCAAGTCCAGCCTCAGGCGCCATAGGAAACTCCGCTTCGCCCGACCCCAGGGCTCGGACTCGGGCTTAGCCCCGGAAGATGACGAACTCCACTTCGCCCGACCCCAGGGCTCGGACTCGGGCTCAGCCCCGGAAGACGACGCACTCCGCATCGCCCGACCCCAGGGCTCGGACTCGGGCTCAGCCCCGGAAGACGGCGAACTCCGCATCGCCCGACCCCAGGGCTCGGACTCGGGCTCAGCCCCGGAAGACGACGAACTCCGCTTCGCCCGTCCCCAGGGCTCGGACTCGGGCTCAGCCCCGGAAGACGACGAACTCCGCTTCGCCCGACCCCAGGGCTCGAACTCAGCCCTGGCCTCAGCCGACGGTCTCCGCCTCGCCCGACCCAGGGGCTCGGACTCGACCTCGGCCTCGGAAGACAGACTCGACCTCGACCTCGGAGGAGCCTCCACCTCGCCCAACCTAGGGCTCAGACCGACCATGTCACAGGAGGCGCCATCATTACCCTACCCCAAGCTGACTCAGGCTACAGGGAACAAGACCGACGTCCCATCTGGCTCGCTCCGCCAAACAAGTAATGATGGCGCCCCGCATGCTCTATGACGACGACGGCTCTCAACCCCCTTACAGAAGCAAGAGGACGTCAGCAAGGACCCGACAGCCCCGACAGCTGTCCTTCCGCCAGGCTCCGGTACTCCTCCGACGGCCACGACACCACACGAACCGGGTGCCAAAACCTCTCCGGCTGCCACGATGGCATGTACTTAGGGCACTAGCTCCCCTCCGCTAGACACGTTAGCGCACTGCTACACCCCCCATTGTACACCTGGATCCTTTCCTTACGCCTATAAAAGGAAGGTCTAGGGCCCTCTTAGAGAGGGTTGGCCGCGCGGGGAAGGACGGGATGGCGCTCGCGTAAGGCCGCTCGCTCCCTCCCGCGTGGACGCTTGTAACCCCCTACTGCAAGCGCACCCGACCTGGGCGCGGGACAAACACGAAGGCCGCGGGATTTCACCTCTCACGCCTGTCTCCCTCCGGCTTCTTCCCCCCTTCGCGCTTCGTCTCGCGCCGACCCATCTGGGCTGGGGCACGCGGCGACAATTTACTCGTCGGCCCAGGGACCCCCCGGGTTCGAAACGCCGACAGTTGGCGCGCCAGGTAGGGGCCTGCTGCGTGTTGACGAACAGCTTCCCGTCAAGCTCCAGATGGGCAGTCTCCAGCAACCTTTCCAGCCCGGGACGGTGCTCTGTTTCGGGAGTCTTGAGTTCATGTCCCTCGACGGCAGCTACGACATGATACTCCTTCCCCCGCCGCGCGACAGCGACAATGGCGGCCGACAACCCGCCCACCGGCGGTGGAATCGACGACGTCTTCCCCACGTGGTGGAAGAACAACATTCGAGCTTGTCCCGTCCCCTCCCCCGCCGACGGAGGAGGAGGCGGGGCAACCAAGGCCAAGCAGGAGGCGACACCTCGTCGGCTGTCGAGCGAGTCGACGGCGTCGGCGCCCCAACAGGGGGTACGTCGGGCATCGACCTCGCGTCTGAGATGAAGACGAGCGCCGTCTCCCCGCAACACGCCAACCCCAAGCAAACGGACGACGCCAGCACGCTCGCGAAGGACTTGCTGGGCGTCACCCTCATACCTGAGACGACGGTGCAGTCAGTCCCTGACGTGACTTCGTCACCGCCCGTCGACCAAGAGGTACCAACCGATTTCCATCTCGCACCTTTTGGATTCAGCCTCGACCCACCAAGCGACTTCGCTTTGGTGGACGCTCTCATAGAGGCGAGTCCAAACCCTCTGGGGTATCGTATGCGGTCACCCTAGGACCGGCTGACGGCCGTCTCGACCTACAGGCCCTCGGGGTCCGAGGAAGATGACGAGCCCGATTTCTGTTGGGATTTCTCCGGACTTGGTAACCCCAGTGCCATGCGGGACTTTATGACCGCGTGCGACTACTGCCTTTCCGACTGTTCCGACGGTAGCTGCAGCCTCGGCGGTGAGGACTGCGGCCCAAGTTGTGAATGTTTCCACGTCGATCTAGGGGGTCCCGACGAAGGCAACCATCTTGGTATGCCGGAGAACAGTGATCTCCCTAGGCATGTGCCTCGCGTTGACATCCTTCGGGAGCTAGCCGTGGTCCCCTTTCCGGTGGGGGGTCATGACCCACAGCTCGAGCAAATCCGCGAGATGCAGGCCAGGCTCGACGAGGGGGCAGGAACACTTGAGCCGATCCACCGGGACATCGAGCAGGAATGGGCGGGCCAACCTCCGGCCGGAGAAGTGCGTCATCTCCCCCAGGGCTTCCAGCACCGCATCGCCGACGATGTTAGGGTAAGGCCGCCACCCACTTCCAGTGGAGTCGGCCAGAACCTGGCTGCAGCGGCAATACTTCTCCGCGCAATGCCGGAGCCATCAACCACCGAGGGGCGGCGTATTCAGGGAGAGCTCAAAAATCTCCTGGAGGATGCTGCGGTCCGACGGGCCGAAAGCTCCGCCTCCCGAAGGCAGGGGTGCCCCTCGGAACATCGCGCCGCGACTTCCCGATTCATGCGGGAAGCCTCGGTCCACACCGGGTGCACGCGCAACACAGCGCCTGCGGCCCCGGTCGCCTCGGCAACGAGCACCATCACCGCAACTGTCGGGCCCACCTCGATGAGAGGGTGCACCGAGGCTACCACCCCAGACGTGGGGGACGCTACGACAGCAGGGAGGATCGGAGCCCCTCGCCCGAACCACCCGGTCCGCAGGCTTTCAGCCGCGCCATACGACGGGCGTCGTTCCCGACCCGGTTCCAAACCCTGACTACTATCACAAAGTACTCGGGGGAGACGAGACCAGAACTGTGGCTCGCGGACTATCGGCTGGCCTGCCACCTGGGTGGAACAGACGATGATAACCTCATCATCCGCAACCTCCCCCTGTTCCTCTCCGATACCGCTCGGGCCTGGCTGGAGCACCTGCCTCCGGGGCAGATCTCCAACTGGGACGACCTAGTCCAGGCCTTCGCCTGCAATTTCCAGGGCACGTACGTGCGCCCTGGAAACTCCTGGGATCTCCGAAGCTGCCGATAGCGGTCGGGAGAGTCTCTCCGGGACTACATCCGGCGATTCTCGAAGCAGCGCACCGAGCTGCCCAACATCACTGATTCGGATGTCATCGGCGCGTTCCTCGCCGGCACCACCTGCCGCGACCTGGTGAGCAAGCTGGGACGCAAGACCCCCACCAGGGCGAGTGAGCTGATGGACATCACCACCAAGTTCGCATCTGGCCAGGAGGCGGTTGAGGCCATCTTCCGGAAGGACAAGCAGCCCCAGGGCCGCCCACCGGAAGATGTCCCCGAGGCGTCAACTCAGCGTGGCGCCAAGAAGAAAGGCAAGAAGAAGTCGCAAGCGAAACGCGACACCGCCGACGCGGACCTTGTCGCCACCGCCGAGTACAAGAACCCTCGGAAACCTCCCGGAGGTGCCAACCTCTTCGACAAGATGCTCAAGGAGCCGTGCCCCTATCATCAGGGGCCCGTCAAGCACACCCTTGAGGAGTGCGCCATGCTTCGGCGCCACTTTCACAAGGCCGGGCCACCCACGGAGGGTGGCAGGGCTCGCGACGACGATAAGAAGGAAGATCACCAGGCAGGAGAGTTCCCCGAGGTCCGCGACTGCTTCATGATCTACGGTGGGCAAGTGGCGAACACCTCGGCTCGGCACCGCAAGCAAGAGCGTCGGGAGGTCTGTTCGGTAAAGGTGGCGGCGCCAGTCTACCTAGACTGGTCCGACAAGCCCATCACCTTCGACCAAGACGACCACCCCGACCGCGTGCCGAGCCCGGGGAAATACCCACTCGTTGTCGACCCCGTCGTCGGCAACGTCAGGCTCACCAAGGTCCTCATGGACGGAGGCAGCAGCCTCAACATCATCTACGCCGAGACCCTCGGGTTCCTGTGGATTGATCTGTCCTCGGTCCGGGCAGGCGCTGCGCCTTTCCATGGGATCATCCCCGGGAAACGCGTCCAGCCCCTCGGACAACTCGATCTACCCGTCTGCTTTGAGACGCCCTCCAACTTCCGAAGAGAGACCCTCACGTTCGAGGTGGTCGGGTTCCGAGGAACCTACCACGTAGTACTGGGGAGGCCATGCTACGCTAAGTTCATGGCCGTCCCCAACTACACCTACCTCAAGCTCAAGATGCCGGGCCCCAACGGGGTCATCACCGTCGGCCCCACGTATCGACACGCGTACGAATGCGACGTGGAGTGCGTGGAGTATGCCGAGGCCCTCGCCGAATCCGAGGCCCTCATCGCCGACCTGGAGAGCCTCTCTAAGGAGGCACCAGACGTGAAGCGCCACGCCGGCAACTTCGAGCCAGCGGAGACGGTTAAATCCGTCCCTCTCGACCCCAGCAACGACGCCTCCAAGCAAATCCGGATCGGCTCCGAGCTCGATCCCAAATAGGAAGCAGTGCTCGTCGACTTTCTCCGCGCGAACACCGACGTTTTCACGTGGAGTCCCTCGGACATGCCCGACATACCGAGGGATGTCGCCGAGCACTCGCTGGATATCCGAGCTGGAGCTCGACCCGTGAAGCAGCCTCTGCGCCGATTCGACGAAGAAAAGCGCAGAGCCATAGGCGAGGAGATCCACAAGCTAATGGCGGCAGGGTTCATCAAAGAGGCGAAAGGTGTGAAGCTCAATCCCGAGAAGTGTGTCTTCGGGGTTCCCTGAGGCATGCTCTTGGGGTTCATCGTCTCCGAGCGGGGCATCGAGGCCAACCCGGAGAAGATCGCGGCCATCACCAGCATGAGCCCCATCAAGGACTTGAAAGGCGTACAGAGGGTCACGGGATGCCTTGCGGCTCTGAGCCGTTTCATCTCGCGCCTCGGCGAAAGAGGCCTGCCTCTGTACCGCCTCTTAAGGAAGGTCGAGTGCTTCACTTGGACCCCTGAGGCCGAGGAAGCCCTCGGGAACCTGAAGGCGCTCCTCAAGAACGCGCCCATCTTGGTGCCCCCCGCTGCCGGAGAAGCCCTCTTGATCTACGTCGCCGCGACCACTCAGGTGGTTAGCGCCGCGATCGTAGTTGAGAGACGAGAAGAGGGGCATGCATTGCCCGTCCAGAGGCCAGTCTACTTCATCAGCGAGGTACTGTACGAGACCAAGATCCGCTACCCACAAATTCAGAAGCTGCTGTACGCGGTGATCCTGACGCGGCGGAAGTTGTGACACTACTTCGAGTCTCATCCGGTAACTGTGGTGTCATCCTTCCCCCTGGGGGAGATCATGCAGTGCCGAGAGGCCTCGGGTAGAATTGCAAAGTGGGCGGTGGAAATCATGGGCGAGACGATCTCGTTCGCCCCTCGGAAGGCCATCAAGTCCCAGGTCTTGGCGGACTTTGTGGCTGAATGGGTCGACAACCAACTCCCAACAGCTCCGATCCAACCGGAACTCTGGACCATGTTCTTCGACGGGTCGCTGATGAAGACAGGAGCAGGCGCAGGCCTGCTCTTCATCTCGCCCCTCGGGAAGCACCTACGCTACGTGCTACGCCTCCATTTCCCGGCATCTAACAATGTGGCAGAGTACGAGGCTCTGGTCAACGGGTTGCGCATCGCCATCGAGCTAGGGGTTCGACGCCTCGACGCTCGTGGTGACTCGCAGCTCGTCATCGACCAAGTCATGAAGAACTCCCACTGCCGCGACCCGAAGATTCGGTGCCTGGAAGACAAGTTCTACGGGCTCGAGCTCAACCACATCGCCCGACGCCACAACGAGACTGCGGACGAGCTGGCTAAAATAGCCTCGGGGCAAACAACGGTTCCCCCGGACGTCTTCTCCCGAGACCTGCATCAACCCTCCGTCAAGACCGACGACACACCCGAGCCCGAGAAGGCCTCGGCCCAGCCCGAGGCACCCTCGGCTCAATCCGAGACACCCTCGCCTCGGCCCGAGGCACCCTCGGCTCGGCCCGAGGCACCCTCGGCTCGGCCCGAGGTACCCTCGGCCCCCGAGGGTGAGGCACTGCGCATCAAGGAGGAGCGGAGCGGGGTCACGCCTAATCGAAACTGGAAGACCCCGTACCTGCAATATCTCCACCGAGGAGAGCTACCCCTCGACCAAGCCGAAGCTCGGCGATTGGCGCGGCGCGCCAAGTCGTTCGTCTTGCTAGGAGACGGGAAGGAACTCTACCACTGCAGCCCCTCAGGCATCCTCCAGCGATGCATTTCCATCGCCGAAGGCCAGGAGCTCCTACAAGAGATACACTCGGGGGCTTGCGGCCATCACGCAACACCTCGAGCCCTTGTTGGAAACGCCTTCCGACAAGGTTTCTACTGGCTGACGGCGGTGGCCGACGCCACTAGAATTGTCCGCACCTGCGAAGGGTGTCAGTTCTATGCAAGGCAGACCCACCTGCCCGCTCAGGCCCTGCAGATCATACCCATCGCCTGGTCGTTTGCTGTGTGGGGTCTGGACCTAGTTGGCCCCTTGCAGAAGGCACCTGGGGGCTACACGCACCTGTTGGTCGCCATCGACAAATTCTCCAAGTGGATTGAGGTCCGACCCCTAAACAGCATCAGGTCCGAACAGGCGGTGGCATTCTTCACCAACATCATCCATCGCATTGGGGTCCCAAACTCCATCATCACCGACAATGACACCCAGTTCACCGGCAGAAAGTTCCTGGACTTCTGCGAGGATCACCATATCCGGGTGGACTGGGCCGCCGTGGCCCACCCCATGACGAATGGGCAGGTAGAACGTGCCAACGACATGATTCTGCAATGACTCAAGCCTCGGATCTACAACGACCTCAACAAGTTCGGCAAGCGATGGATGAAGGAACTCCCCTCGGTGGTCTGGAGTCTGAGGACAACGCCGAGCCGAGCCACGGGCTTCACACTGTTCTTTCTAGTCTATGGGGCCGAGGCCATCTTGCCCACAGACTTAGAATACGGTTCCCCGAGGACGAGGGCCTACGCCGACCAAAGCAATCAAGCTAATCGAGAAGACTCACTGGACCAGCTGGAAGAGGCTCGGGACATGGCCTTACTACACTCGGCGCGGTACCAACAGTCCCTGCGATGCTACCATGCCTGAGGGGTTCGGTCCCGAGACCTCCAGGTGGGCGACCTGGTGCTTCGGCTGCGACAAGACGCCCGAGGGCGACACAAGCTCACACCTCCCTAGGAAGGGCCGTTCATCATCGCCAAGGTTTTGAAGCCCGGAACATACAAGCTGGCCAACAGTCAAGGCAAGGTCTACAGCAACGCTTGGAACATCCAACAGCTACGTCGCTTCTACCCTTAAGATGCTTTCAAGTCGTTCATACGCCTCGTTCACACACAAAGTCTAGTCATCAAGGAAGGGTCAGCCTTGCCTCGGCAAAGCCCGACCCTCCCTCGGGGGCTAAAAGGGGGGAACCCCCTCTGCGTCGAAATTTTCCTCGGAAAAAGATCTTTTCTGCCAGAATGTCTTTCGTGCTTTTCGACTACTTCGAAAGTGGATCCTGAAAACGATGGAGTACACGTAAGCAGCCAAGGCTGACCGAGCCGAGGGACTCCTACGCCTCCGGGATACAGATACCTCACTCATCACCTTCTGCGATAAGTATCTCGCGCTCGGATAGGTGATTCCACGGACCGAACAAGTCTTCACGCTCGAAAGCTCCCCTGCCAAAACGATTTTTTGGGCCTTCTCGACTGCGTCGATGACAGAACCCTATGGACGAGTAAGAGTGCGCGTAAGCGGCAAGGTCGACGGAGCCGAGGGATTCCTACGCCTCCGGGATACGGATACATCACTCATCACCTTCCGTGAAAAGTAACTCTCGCTTGCACAAACAATTCTGTTACCGACAAATAAGTCCAGATACTCGAAACAAGGGGAAAAGAAACACAGCTTTACAACACGACGATGGTGTGTTCGGGCCTCGGCGGCCGCAGAAAACATACACACACTACAAGATAATCCGATCCTGCAGGCTCGGATCTTGACAGTTGAAGGGAGCAGCAGCACCCTCGGCGTCAACTACGCCTTCGGCGAGGTCCGACCTAGCCTCGGACGGCGACGCGGTCGGAGGATCTCCACTCTGAAGGACGACATCAGCACCACGCCCGGGCCATCGCTGCCAGGGCCTCCTCCAGGAATCCGGCTCGAGCAGATGGCTCGGGCCGGACACCCCGAAGCCTCAGCCAGCTGTCCCCCGAGGACATCGCCTCGGTTTGTGGTTTCAGCAACTCAACTCCGGCGTCGGTCCCGCCAGTGGACGACCCGGCCAGGCTCCGGCCGACCAAATCTTCTTTTCGAAGCCAACTTTGCCTCTGTTCGTGCTGACACCGCTACCTCTGGCTTCGTCTCATCGAAGAGCGGCCGAGGGTTTCATTTAACTAAGCAAGAGAAGCCTCAGACAACAAGGCCAACCGAGCCGAGGGACTCCTACGCCTCCGGGATACGGATACCTCACTCGTCACCTTTGCACGAGGCAACTCACGCTTGGTGAAGCGGTTCAGATAGCCGACAGACGAGTCTTAGTGCTCGAAATGAGGAAGAAACACGACTCCGCGCCAAAAATACATACATGTTCAGGCCCCGACAGCCGCAATGAACATGACGCCGGCATTCAAGGTGCCATCACAAACGGAACCCCGGTTCCACCTCCGCAGGTATGAACAACCCCACACGATAGGGGGGCCTGTGGAGCAACAGAAGGCCGACGGATGGCTCGCCGTCGCCCGCTCCAGCAGCAGCGACAACGACCCCGCTCCGGGTGGCCGAACTACAGCAGCGATGGCCTTAGGGCGGACGCCGCTGCAACCTTGCCCTCGCCCACGCTGACGCTCGAGGGGCGAGGACAAGTACAAAGAGCCGGAGGCCCGGAGCGTGGATGGTGGCGGTGATCCCGTCGGTGACGGGGACTTCTCGAGCCGCCTCCACCTCGGCACCGACGACAGGAGCCGTCAGCCCACCGGCAGATCCCCACTCGGATCCTCCCGGACGAGCGGAGCACCGACCTCCGCGCGGAGGCACCGTACCGGAGCAAAGGCAGGACAGCCCCAGAACACGAACGCCGCCCTAGCAGCGCGCGACGACTTGGGCGGTCCTCTCGTGCGCGCGGCGCGACAACCGCCCTTGCGGCAGGAGGGGGCACCGGGAGCCAAGCCGGCGAGCCCAACGCGCTGAAGCTGACGACGCCCGCCGTCGGCCAACCCCGCGTTGTCGAAGTTCGCCCCTCTCGCAGGGCCAGTGAGCGCCCTCTCCCTTGAATGCTGAAGGAGAGGCTGACCCACGAACCCGTGCGGGAGGTAGAGCTCCGGCTCAGCCCGGCCCCCGCCCCAGCCAGGATGATGAACATCCTTGAAGCTGAGGGCGGGACCAAGATCGCAGCCCGGCTTGCTTCTCCCCACCCAGGGGCTGGTGGTCACCGTCTTGGGTGACCACCGGCGAGGGGATGCAGTCGGGCCGCCTGATGAAAATCCTTGAAGCCGAACGATGGCTGAAAGGTACCAACTCCTACGAAGTTGCGTTCCTCCGACGACAAGACGGAAGGATTGCGGGTATTCCCCATCCGGGGGCTCGAAAGGTGGAAAGACGCGATGCATAAGGGAGCGCAAAGACGTGGTCGCCTTTCAAGGGATCACCCTCCTTTTAAAGGCGACTCTTCCCACCTACGTCCTCAGCCATCGCGGGCTGAGTCTTCTCCAACACGCTCCAAGGTCCTCCCCCTACGGCACGGGGGCTGGGTCCCGCGCGTCATGCAAGCTGGCCCAGGGCAGAAGAAGCCAAACCGCCGCACGCGGTGCATGCGACTGCCCAGCGGTTAGAAGCGTTCCTCCACTATCTCTCAGACCAGCGGGTGAAAGGGCGGACAGCCATGCAGGCGGCATGCAACCGCGCCAAGTGGGCGCACCCCTCCGACCTCCAACGCACCCAGCATGGAGGCCCGGGCCCACACGTCATGCAACCAGCGCGCCGGTTGCTACGTGCGAGCAACTGCACCGCCACTCGCGCCACTACCGCGCCTCCTCGACTGTGGAACCAGTACCGCGACTCGAGGCAACCCTGCGTACGACCCAACAGTGCCAGCCAGGCGCGACGGTCAATACGGCCAAAAATGGGCCGGCAGTAATGGCGGTGGCAGGCGGGTGGAAGCAGCGGTCACGTCGTCAGCCAAGCTTACGTCCCATCTAGGGACAGCAAGGGAACCCTCTCCCACGGCGTGAAGACGGCGCGCCCGTGTTCCGTTCCTCGAACGGCTCGCACACGCGCAACGGCCGCCCCGCGAACCACTCGTCCCGTCGCATTAACTCTGCAGCGGGATAGTCGGCATTTTGGCAAGAGAAGCGGGCGACGCTTCGCCTTCGCCATAATGACCGCGTCAAAAAAAGGTACGCCACGTCATTCGATTTCGTATCCTTTTCCTTTTCCTTTTCCTCTTTCTCTCTCTTACAACAGGGACCGGGAAAGGGGGATACCCCGAAAGGGATCCTTCTCCGCGAAGGAAACAGGCCCCGAGTGTCGGTGTTTTGGGTCCGACCGCACACCCGGGGTTGCCCCTCAAGGTGTTTTTTAGGAGTAGGACGACGTCGATGACTGTAGCAAAATGGTTCGTGCCAGATGCACGAGGGACAGTGGACAATGTTTACAGGTTCGGGCCGCTTAGAGATGCGTAACACCCTACGTCCTGGTGAGTATGCTTGGTGAATGAGGTTACAAGAGAGCTCTCTGAATTGAGAACGCAGAGAGTTGGAGTGGGTGGCTAAGTAAATAGGGTCGATCATTCTGAAGGGGTGCCCCCTAGGCCTTATATACTCGACCGTGGGGCAATACACGTGGATATGATAACAATGTGTAGCTAAAAGATAGTGAACTGTTTGAGTTTATCTCCTTGTAGTTCTGCCGACTTATCCTCGCATGGCTCCGTTGCATGGGGGCTCCAGCGCGGGAAAGTCGGATCTCTGTTGTGGTCGCTCGCTCGACGTTGTGGGCCATCCGGGTTTGCACCAATCCTGCCTCATGTCGATCTGCTTTGCTGGTTGCCCCTCCCCAGGCCCACGAAAGAATGACCTTACGATTTATTGGGCCCTTGGGCCTTTCGTGAGGTCTTTTACTCTTTTAGTGGACCCGGGGGATATCTATCCCCCACAAGCCCCCGATCTTTGGGTTAATTTAGAGGTAATCAGCCCAAAGATCCTAGGTCCAGCTTGCAGGCGATTTGAAGAAAACGACTTCTTACTGTCTCCTCCTGCTTTGATCACTCGTAAACTGAAGCTTTGTTTTGTGCCTTAGAGGTCGGCATTTTGTTTTGTAGGGTCCTGAACTTCATTGGGTGCACCGGAGGTGCACCCAATGGGTGTAGCCCCCGAGCTTCGAGTAGATTTTTAGAAAATAATCTACTCGAAGGTCTTCACCAAAAATTATTTCCATTTTTACTCTTGCGTTTTGGTTGAGGGCCAGCCTTGTCTTTAATCTTGCCCCATGCCTTAGAAGTCGGCGCTATCTTGGCTTGGAATGATGATCCATGGGGTGCACCGAAGGTGCACCCAATGGGTGTAGCCCCCGACCTTCGAGTGGATTTTTGAGGATAATCCATTCGAAGGTCTTCCTTTTGTGTCTTTTTGCTGAAGATTATCCTTTCTGCTTGTAAAAATCGGCATGATGCCATCTGCATTATGCTTTGGAGGTCAGCATTATGTCATCAATATTATGCTTCAGAGGTCAGCATGCATTTTGTCTTTTGCAGCCGAGTTCGCAATCCATCCATATCTTGCTAGGTAGTGTAATTTATTTGCTCTGTGACTGATTGGACGTTTGATGGACATTCTCTGTCTAGTCTTCACGTCGCTTCTATCGGCCATATTTTGTACTTCACTAGCTATATTTGGCTTTCCTTTGATCCTTACTGATATCTCATTTTTGTCTTGAGGTATTCACTGCACGCCCTGCATAGATGTGACCGTTTCTAAAAATATACTCATAATTCCTGGGCGTCCCCCCAATGGGTGTGGGCAAGGGACGGCTTGGTACGCTGAGTGTTTTAGCTGGCTGCTTCTGAGTAGTAATGTGATGTGACGGCGGGTGTAATCATATCCTCCGCGCTGTTGACTGGAGTCCCAATGGGTGTGCTGCTTGTGTTGCTAATGTGGACGACGAGGAGGAAGAAGATGAAGTTCCTTTGACTCGGAAAAACAGTCGGCAGTTCATTGCTAGCGGTGAAAGTAGTGGAGTTCCTTCTCCTGCTTTGTCTGCCCTCATTGGTCTGCAAGAACTGTCCCTAGCCAATTTTGATCAGACTCTTGAGGATATGGTTCCAGAGGATTTGTTATCGGAGCCAGCAGATGATGGTGTGATGGAGGTTTGTGCTGATGTGCTTGATGCTGGGTTGAGGTCATCCCGTGCCTCGTCGACCTTGGAGCGCGATCTCGAGGGTCGGGAGACTGACTTGGATCGTCCCGATCCTATGGAAGTAACTGAAGGCCCATCAGCCTTAGAAGTGGCTACCGTAGAGAACTTGGACCCCAAGGATGGTGTTGACACGTGCCCAGCCCCCGAGGATGTCGCCGGGGATGACTTGGTTTGGGTGGGAAGTGTAAGCCACTGCCCAGCCCCCAAGGGTGCTGCCGGGGATGATCCGGCTCAAGTGGGCAGTGCAAACTATGACCCAGCCCCCGAGGGTGTCCGAGCGGGGTCTCCCTCCTGTACTTCCATGGACGTTCATGCGGGATCGCCTCCACACTCCGGCTGTATGGTGGTAGCCCAAGCTTTGGACCAGAGAGTCGCTTTAGAGGGCAGCGTCCCCGCTGACCGAGTGTTGGGCTCTATTGATGGCACCGAGTTGATTCCTGCTGGTTCGTTGCAAGCTGCTTCGGGTGGCGGCCTTACACCCAGTTATCAATTGATCTCTCCTGATTTGGGGATCCCTTCGTTCTTTTCCAACCTCCAGGTACTGTGATGTATTTTAGCTTGGTTTTTACATTGCACGAACAGCTGTCATTACACTCATCTATTCTCCTCATCAGGCTTTGGTGGACGGAATGGCTAGCCAGCTGCGGTTACAGGGTGCTTCTATCCCAGAAGTAGCTTCATCTCTTGCATGTTGGAATCCAGTGTCACTTCAACGTCGTGTCTCTGAATTGGAGGCGACCAACACTGGTTAGTGCTTTTTTGCTTCTCTTTGTCTTCACTGTGGATTGCTTTACATTCTGACCCCTTTTTGTTTGATTGTCTCCTGCTAGGAATGACTCGACAGATTTCCACTCTTGAGGAAAAACATTCCCGAGATCAGGCTGGATTGGTCCAGCGGTGCACTGACTTTGAGGAAAAGTACTCTCAGAGCCAGACTGAACTGGGTCAGGTCTCTGCTGCCTTGGATGACGCCAATGCACTGAGTTCTTCTCTTCACGCTCATCTCAATTCTGAAAAGGTGATTTATGGAACTGTGCTTTGCCTTGTTGTGCTCCTATTACTTGCTTGGTGTTTGAGGGGGTTGACTTTTGTTTGCAGGAAGAAAAACGTATCCTTGCTGCTTCTCGCGACAGTCTTGACAGATTGTATCGTGATTCTAGCA
The DNA here is from genome assembly GCF_902167145.1 of Zea mays. Lineage (NCBI taxonomy): Eukaryota > Viridiplantae > Streptophyta > Magnoliopsida > Poales > Poaceae > Zea > Zea mays. The sequence continues at coordinate 41,347,963 of NC_050097.1, read as the reverse complement.
ACTCGCTGACTATCCTGGAGAGGAGTCATCGCTTCACCATGGAATAGTTGGACAACCAACGCTGTAAGCTGGAGGAATCTTCGAATGAGGTGACTCGGCTCAAGCAGCTGATATCGGCGAAGGACGCTACCATCAAAGAACTCCGAGCTTCCAAGAAATCCATCGCCCAGGAGTTAGAAACTGCTCGACTGGCTGCCAAGGTCGCCGAAGAAACTTCTGTTACTCTCAAAGCCCAGCGCGATAGAGCCATGGACAAGGCTATTCGGGCGGGGCGAATCTTGATGAGGAGACCCGGTGTGGTTGTTCCCGAAGATATAAGGGCTAATGTGAGTGCTGCCCCTGATTCTTCGAGTCGTCCTTCCTCATCAATTGCTCCTGAGAAAAATATCACAAAATAGAGAAACATTTTGCGTGCTTTGAGCGCGCGGTTAGCATGGTCAGACATTTGTTAGAGGACGTCGTTTCAGTACTTAAACGACATTGTTATTCTCGTATTGTTTCAGAATTCATCAGTTCGTAAATTTGCAGTAGTAAAATGATGCGCGATGGTTTTGAAATTTGTTTGCGGGATATAGAAGTCATCCTTATATGAGTAATTGTAATCGCGTCAGATCGCCTTAAGTCGCTGTTGTCTTAAGTCGATTGCTTTTGTTAATAGGGCATAGTGGTCACCCTGAATTGCGTAGGCGTGAGCATGTTGCACCGCCTTAAGTCATTGCCGACTTAAGCCGATTGCTCCGTTAGCAGGGCATAGTGGTCACCCCGAGTTAAGTAAGCGTGAGCATGTTGCACCGCCTTAAGTCGTTGCCGACTTAAGCCGATTGCTCCGTTAGTAGGGCATAGTGGTCACCCCGAGTTAAGTAAGCGTGAGCATGTTGCACCGCCTTAAGTCGTTGCTGACTTAAGCCGATTGCTCCGTTAGCAGGGCATAGTGGTCACCCCGAGTTAAGTAAGCGTGAGCATGTTGCACCGCCTTAAGTCGTTGTCGACTTAAGCCGATTGCTCCGTTAGCAGGGCATAGTGGTCACCCCGAGTTAAGTAAGCGTGAGCATGTTGCACTTCCTTAAGTCGTTGCCGACTTAAGCCGATTGCTCCGTTAGCAGGGCATAGTGGTCACCCCGAGTTAAGTAAGCGCGAGCATGTTGCACCGCCTTAAGTCGTTGCCGACTTAAGCCGATTGCTCCGTTAGCAGGGCATAGTGGTCACCCCGAGTTAAGTAAGAATGCAAGTCAATTGTGAACAAACTGAATATCTTTGAAACCCCTTTTTTATTGATGACATATTTCCATTTTACAGAGTACATCGTCGTCCCGGTAGCTTTTGAAATACAGCTAGGGATAAAACTTTCTGAGGTGTTCTATGTTCCAGGAGTTCCCGACTTCTGTGCCATCCATCTGAGTGAGACGATATGATCCGGGCCGAGTGACTTCTGCTACTATGAAGGGTCCTTCCCATAAGGGCGATAACTTGTACCGTCCCTCCCCCGTTAGAATTCGGCGGAGGACGAGATCTCCTACTGAGAAGGATCGCTGTCGCACAGCCTTGTCGTGATAGCGCCTTAGAGTCTGCTGGTACCGTGCCGATTGAATTACCGCATTCAGCCGTTCTTCTTCAAGTATATCAATGTCCTCCAGCCTGGTGGCCTCGGCTTCTGCTATGTTTTCGAAGATCAACCTTGGCGCCCCGAACTTGAGATCGGCAGGTAGCACTGCCTCCAACCCATAGACCATGAAGAAAGGAGTGTTTCCATGCAGAGCTCGGCTAGGCTGGGTTCTTAGGCTCCAAACAACATAGGGCAATTCCCTTATCCACTTTCCTGCGAATTTTTCATTCTTATCAAAGACCTTTTTCCTGAGTGCCTCCAGTATCATCCCATTGGCTCGCTCAACCTGCCCGTTGGCTCTTGGATGTGCTACAGATGCATACTTGATCTGAATGCTTTTTTGCTCGCAGAAGTCGAAGAACTCTGAACTTGTGAAGTTGGATCCTAGGTCAGTTATGATGCTGTTTGGTATCCCGAATCTGAATATTATGTCTTGTATGAATTCCACGGCCTTAGCTGAGGTTAAAGAAGCGATGGGCTTGAACTCTATCCATTTAGTGAATTTGTCGATCGCTACCAATACATGAGTGTATCCTCCTTGAGCTTTCTTGAAAGGTCCAATCATATCCAGTCCCCAGCATGCGAAAGGCCAAGTTACTGGTATGGTCTGCAGTTGCTGTGCTGGCAGATGTTGTTGTTTTGACAAGTATTGGCAAGCTTCGCACTTCTGAACTAACTCGGCTGCATCACTCTTCGTTGTTGTCCAATAGAATCCTGACCTGAAGACCTTCCCGACTAGTGTTCTAGATGCTGCATGTATTCCGCATTGCCCAGCATGGACCTCCTCCAGAAGTCGTTTCCCAACAGATGAGAGAATGCACTTCATGAGGACGCCTGATGCACCTCTTCTGTACAATGTCTCCCCAATGAGTGTGTAGTGAGCCGACTGTCTGGCAATGCGCTCGGCTGAATTCTTGTCATCTGGTTCCTCTTCATTCTTTATATACTTGACGATTGGCCTTCTCCAGTCATCAGAGTCTGACTCGAGTTGATCTATAATATTACACTCTTCTGCTTGATCTGTTGAGATGCTCGACTGTAGTATTTCTTGCACAAAGACTCCAGGTGGGACCTGAGTTCGACTGGATCCTAGCTTGGACAATACATCGGCTGCTGTGTTCCGATCTCTTTCTACATGATGAAATTCTAGGTCTTCAAATTTATCTTCCAGCTTTCGGACGGCAGTGCAGTATTTTCCCATTGAATCGCTTGAACAATCCCACTCTTTGTTTATCTGGCTAATGACTACCAGAGAGTCTCCGTACACCATCAATCTCTTGATACCCAATGATATGGCGATGTTCAATCCATGGATCAGAGCTTCATACTCGGCTGCATTGTTAGAGGCCGGAAATAGCAACTGGAGGGCATATTTGAGGTGCTCGCCTCCAGGTGCGGTGAAGAGAATTCCCGCTCCTGCTCCCTGTAATTTCAGCGAGCCATCAAAATACATTCGCCACACTTCTGCAGTCTCTGGGTTATCTGGTACTTGCTGTTTAGTCCACTCTGATACGAAATCAACCAGTGCTTGAGTTTTGATGGCGGTACGAGGTCGAAATTCGATGTCATGAGATCCCAGCTCACAAGCCCACTTGGCTATTCGGCCAATGGCTTCCTTGTTGTGAAGAATATCCCCTATCGGAAAACTAGTGACTACTATGACTTTGTGGTCATCAAAGTAGTGACGTAGCTTGCGGGCAGTTAGAAGTACTGCATATAATAGCTTCTGAACTTGAGGATACTTTTTCTTTGAGGGGCCTAGAACTTCACTGATGAAGTAAACATGATGTTGCACTGGGTAGGCATGTCCTTCTTCTGCTCGCTCGACTACCAACGCGGTGCTTACCATGTGAGTCGTGCAAGAGATATATAGTAGCAGATCTTCAGCTGATTGAATTGACGTAGCTCGTCGGGGTGGCTTCAGTACTGGTGGTGTGGTCAAGAATTTCTTCAGTGCATCTAGAGCTTCCTGTGCCTCTGAAGTCCACTGAAACTTATCCACCTTCTTGAGTAGCTTGTAAAATGGTAAACCTTTCTCCCCCAGCCTGGATATAAATCTGCTCAGAGCTGCCATACATCCAGTAAGTCGCTGAGCCTTCTTTTGTGATCGAGGTGCTTCCATCTTCATGATAGCTTCAATTTTATCCGGATTAGCCTCAATTCCCCGGTGGCTGACAATAAACCCGAGTAACTTTCCTGCTGGTACCCCAAAAACACATTTTTCGGGATTAAGCTTCCATCTATACCGTCTCAGACTGTTGAAAACCAGCTGTAAGTCTTCGATGAAGTTTTCTGAATTCTCTGTTTTGATTACCACATCATCTACGTAGGCCTCCACACGCTTGCCCCAGTGATCGGCTAAGCACGTTTGAATGGCTCTCTGATAAGTCGCTCCAGCGTTTTTGAGGCTGAACGGCATGGAGGTATAACAGAAAGCACCAAACGGAGTGATGAACACTGTTTTTTCCTCGTTTTCTTTCGCCAAACTAATCTGATGGTATCTGGAATAGCAATCCAAGAAAGACAGCACAGAACATCCAGCGGTGGAGTCCACCACCTGATCTATCCTTGGGAGCCCGAAGGGATCCTTCGGACAGTGTTTGTTGAGATCAGTATAGTCGACGCACATGCGCTAATCCACTTTATTCTTTTTGAGTACAAGAACTGGGTTGGCTAACCACTCGGGGTGTAACACCTCTCTAATAAATCCAGCCGCGACCAAGCGAGCTAACTCGGCGCGAATGGCCTCTCTCTTGTCGGGCGTGAAACGACGTAGCTTTTGTCGAATCGGCCTTGCTTGGGGATAGACCTTCAGTTTGTGCTCGACCAGTTCTCTTGGGACTCTCGGCATATCCGCAGGTTGCCATGCGTATACATCTCGGTTATCTTGCAGAAACTGGACGAGCGCGCTTTCCTATTTGTCGTCCAGGCTGGAGCTGATGATGGCAGTCTTGCGTTCATCAGCGAACCCCAGGTTGATCCTCTTGGTTTCTTCAGTCGGCCGCATAGAGGTCGCGGCCTGAGCTTCGTTTGCCGGTACTGCGAGGTCCTCCTCAGGCTTAGAGTTCGCCTGTGTTGAAGAAACCGTCGACGGCTTGGTGGTGAGGGCTGCTTGGATGGCCACTCGGAAACACTCTACGGCGCCTTGGAAGTCGGCGCGCACAGTTATGATTCCTTGCGGTCCTGGCATCTTCAGTATCATGTATGTGTAATGTGGAATGGCCATGAATTTGGCTAATCCCGGCCTCCCGATGATGGCGTTGTACCCGCAGTCGAAGTTCGCCACCTCGAACCTCAGGAACTCGGTTCTGTAGTTCTCCGGAGTTCCAAAGGTGACAGGCATGTAGATGTGGCCCAGCGGGTATTCCCCTTCCGTCGGCACGATGCCGAAGAAAGGAGTGTCCGACTCGTGGAGCTCTTTGAGGTGAACTCCCAAGCCTTGGAGTGTTCGGGGGAAGGTGACGTTGATGCTGCTCCCCCCGTCCACTAGCACCTTCTTCACCCGACTCTCTCGGATCACCGGATCGACGAGGAGCGGGTATTTGCCTGGATGGTCGAAGTTGAGCCATTGATCCTCCCGAGTGAAAGTGATCGGGTGCTCCGACCACCGGTATGGGGCGGGAGGACCGGTGGTCGCCACCAGTATCTGGCGGTCGTTGAGCTTTTGTTGTCTTTTGTTCTCCTGCGACCCATGTCCGCCGAAGATGACGTTGACCTCCCTGTCAATGCGCGGGAAAGCTCCTCCTCCTCCCTCCCCCTGCTGATGGGGTTGTCGTGGTTCATCTGGTCCTCCCCTCGGCGGAGGAGGAGGTAGAGGTTGGAAGGGTCGACCGTGCTCGACGGAGTGCTTGAAGTCCCGGCAGTTACGAAGAGTGTGGCGCATGTCCTTGTGGTATGGGCACTGGGCGTCGAGGATGTCATCCAGCGTGCGCTCGCCTCCGCGAGGTCCTCCTCGGGCGCGAGAGGCAGGTGGTCCGGCGGCGTGCACTTCTTCACGAGGCCTCTTCTCCCAGCGTTTGTCGGGTTGCTGGTTCGTGTCACGTCGTGGTGCTGCCGGTGCGGGCTTTGCTCCCCCGATGAGGTCCTGGGCCCGCTCGTCGGCGGTGATGTAGAGGTCGGCTTCCCGGAACAGCTCCTCGGAAGTAGTCGGCGCCTTCTGTAATATGGCTCGGACGAAAGCCGAGTCATTGGATCCTCGGTAGAAGTCCTCGATCACGGCGGCCTCCGTGACCTCGGGGATACGATTTCTCATGGTCTGGAACCTTTTGAGGTATGACCGGAGAGTTTCGTCCCCCCGACGCTTGATGGATTTGAGATCCCACGGTTGCACCGGTTTGTCGGAGAGGGACTGGAAATTGGCGGTGAAGCGTCGACTGAAGTCGCCCCAGTCGTCGATGCAGTGTCGGGGTAGATGTCGCAGCCATTGCAGTGCGTCTTGCCCAAGGACAATGGGTAAGTACGCGATCATCACGTCCTCGGATGCCCCGGCAGCTCGAGCGGCGGTGGTGTAGACGGCTAGCCAACCCCCTGGATCCTGCTTAGGTTCATATTTGTCGACATTGGATACCTTGAAGTTGGGAGGCCATTGGATGGCCCTAAGGCGCGGAGTAAGAGCAGACACTCCGCAGGTGTCCTCCTGTCATCGAGGATGATGTCTGTCCCGGGGATGGGAGTAGTTGTTGTGGTTCCTCGACCGTCCCCGGGTAGTACCGCCAGTTGAGGCCGTTGCAGACTCAGTTCTGGTGGCCTGGCTCCGAGCTGGGATGCCATGATCCCTGTCATATTCCTCCCGGCGGCGGATCTTGTTCTCATGCCGCCGTTCACGCGAAGCATTGATGGAGCTTCGCGCATCTCGGCGACTGTTGATGGCGTGTCGTAGATCGTTCGGTGGGTGAGCGAGCGGTAGAAGATGGTTGGCTGCCTGGGTGAACAGTCGTCGGTAGCCCTCGGCGTCGGGAGTCCGAGGGAGTCCATCAGCTATCCGAGCTAGTACTCCTCCGACTTCGCTCGGCGTGTTCATGGCTCGGGCAAAGTCGGGGTTCAGGTTGCGCCCGAAGAATGGATTCTCCCGGCGTTGCCTTGCATCTTGCTCGGCTTGTTCCTGAGCCCGGCGGCGATCATGTCGTCGGGAGTTCCTTCGTTCTCTGAAGACGCGTTCTTCCGGAGTTTCTCCTATCTCTGAGACCTCGTCTCGCAAGACAGGTTGCTCCGGATCCCGTTCTCCGGCCGCGTGATGTGGTCGAATGTTCCTGCGCCGGTTCCTCCGTCGGCGGGATTCTCGTTGAGGCGGTTCTTCTCCGGGTGCGGTCGGCTCGTCGTCGGAGACGGTAGGCGACTCCACTCTCCCGATGAAGAGGACGTCGGGGTAGAATGGTGCTGCTGTCGTGGTGACCTTCTTTCCGTTCTCCTTTGAGGGTGGAGGAACGGAAAGAACAACTTGCTTCCCCTTGGTCTCCTTCTTCCTCGTGATCTGTGTCCATTCTTTTGTCGGGGAAGTAGACAGTGGAGTTCTCCGGGTCGGCGGGCCCTCGGCCCCTGACTTTCCGAAGACGATCTTTTTCCGGAGAGCTGGAGGTTGCGCTTCTCCGGCATTTTCGGAGTTTGTTGGAGGAGACTTCTTTTTCGGCGGATCCGCAATGCAGTGTAGAGTTTCCTCTTCATCTTCTACGGATGAGATTGTTCCGAAGCAGAATACGGATCCGGGACGGAGGGTGATCTTGCTGTGGAAGGTGATGGCCATTGAGCTAGCTTGGATCGTCGACACACCCCCTACCTGGCGCGCCAGCTGTCGGTGTTTTGGGTCCGACCGCACACCCGGGGTTGCCCCTCAAGGTGTTTTTTAGGAGTAGGACGGCGTCGACGACTATAGCAAAATGGTTCGTGCCAGATGCACGAGGGACAGTGGACAATGTTTACAGGTTCGGGCCGCTTAGAGATGTGTAACACCCTACGTCCTGGTGCGTATGCTTGGTGAATGAGGTTACAAGAGAGCTCTCTGAATTGAGAACGCAGAGAGTTGGAGTGGGTGGCTAAGTAAATAGGGTCGATCGTTCTGAAGGGGTGCCCCCTAGGCCTTATATACTCGACCGTGGGGCAATACACGTGGATATGATAACAATGTGTAGCTAAAAGATAGTGAACTGTTTGAGTTTATCTCCTTGTAGTTCTGCCGACTTATCCTCGCATGGCTCCGTTGCATGGGGGCTCCAGCGCGGGAAAGTCGGATCTCTGTTGTGGTCGCTCGCTCGACGTTGTGGGCCGTCCGGGTTTGCACCAATCCTGCCTCATGTCGATCTACTTTGCTGGTTGCCCCTCCCCAGGCCCACGAAAGAATGACCTTACGATTTATTGGGCCCTTGGGCCTTTCGTGAGGTCTTTTACTCTTTTAGTGGACCCAGGGGATATCTATCCCCCACACCGAGCCTCCCTACTGATCAGAGGTTCAAAGGCTGGCCCCTCGGAGGGGTTCAACAGCCGCCTCAGAGCGGTCGGGCTCCGCGCCCACTACTGGTCAGAGGTTCGAAGGTCGGCCCCTCGGAAGGGTTCAACGGCCGCCTCAGGCCACTCGGGCTCCGCGCCCACTACTGATCAGGGGTTCGTAGGCTGGCCCTCGAAGGGTTCACAGCCGCCTCAGACGCAGAGCGAGGGATGACCCTGGGTACGTTCGATACATAACCAAGGCTCGTGCTACGCTCCCAAGGTACCCTAGGACATTTTCGAGACCAGCGGGAACGATCTTGTAACGGAATCCCATCAGAGGGAGGCATCGAGCCCTCAGACCCCGTCAAAAGGGGACCGGGTCCGGCAGATCACCCGCAGGTACTTTTGGAGCGCGCCTCCGGGCCTCTTGCCGACCCCTAACAAATGGGGCACGGGCGTCCACTCGGATTACCCGTCAGCAGCTCGCTGGAGACACCATGTTCGGCGCCCTCCAAGGGCAACATGGTGCTTTCCCCCTCCTCCTTGCGGAAAGGCGACGCAGGGGCGTATGTAAAAAAGTCGAGTATGTCCTTGACCGTCCTCTCGCCCTGTGCAGAGGCTCGGGGGCTGCTCTCGCAAACCCGGCTCCGGCCAAACCGTTGACAGCGTCAACATACCAGCCCGAGAACTTGGGACCCGACCGTGCACCCGGGCTACGGCCAGCTCGCATGAGGGAACGACCAGATCGGCCGAAACATTGCGAAATTCATTAAGACCTCAAAGGAGTCAAACCACTCCTCCGAGGCCTCGGGGGCTACACCCGGCGGGTGCGCTCGCGCGCACCCACCGGAACAAAACGCAACCGAGAAAGGCTGGTCCCCTTCAAAAAAGTGCGACAAAAGCCTCCAAGCGAGTATTAACACTCCCTTCGAGGCTCGGGGGCTACTGTCGGGGACCATAATTAGGGGTACCCTCAAGACTCCTAAATCTCAGCTGGTAACCCCCATCAGCACAAAGCTGCAAAGGCCTGATGGGTGCGATTAAGTCAAGGATCGGTCCATTCGAGGGACACGATCACGCCTCGCCCGAGCCTAGCCTCGGGCAAGGGCAGCCGACCCCGGAGGATTTACGTCTCGCCCGAGGACCCCCTACGGCAACGGACACACCTTCGGCTCGCCCGAGGCCCAGTCTTCACCAAGAAGCAACCTTGGCCAAGTCGCCACGCCAGCCGACCGAATCGCAGGGGCATTTAATGCAAAGGTGGCCTGACACCTTTATCCTGACGCACGCCCTCCAGTCGACAGAGCCGAAGTGACCGTAGTCACTTCGCCGCTCCACTGACAGGCCTGACAAGAGGACAGCGCCGCTCCGACTGCCGTGCCACTCAACAGAGTGAGGCTGACAGCAGCCAAGTCCGGCCTCAGGCGCCATAGGAAACTCCGCTTCGCCCGACCCCAGGGCTCGGACTCGAGCTCAGCCCCGGAAGACGACGAACTCCGCTTCGCCCGACCCCAGGGCTCGAACTCGGGCTCAGCCCCGGAAGACGACGAACTCTGCATCGCCCGACCCTAGGGCTCGGACTCGGGCTCAGCCCCGGAAGACGACGAACTCCGCATCGCCCGACCCAGGGCTCGGACTCGGGCTCAGCCCCGGAAGACGACGAACTCCGCTTCGCCCGACCCTAGGGCTCGGACTCAGGCTCAGCCCCGGAAGACGACGAACTTCGCTTCGCCCGACCCCAGGGCTCGGACTCGGGCTCAGCCCCGGAAGACGACGAACTCCACTTCGCCCGACCCCAGGGCTCGGACTCAGCCCTGGCCTCAGCCGACGGTCTCCGCCTCGCCCGACCCAGGGGCTCGGACTCGACCTCGGCCTCGGAAGATAGACTCGACCTCGACCTCGGAGGAGCCTCCACCTCACCCAACCTAGGGCTCAGACCGACCACGTCACAGGAGGCGCCATCATTACCCTACCCCAAGCTGACTCAGGCTACGAGGAACAAGACCGGCGTCTCATCTGGCTCGCTCCGCCAAACAAGTAATGATGGCGCCCCGCATGCTCTATGACGACGGCGGCTCTGAACCCCCTTACGGAAGCAAGAGGACGTCAGCAAGGACCCGACAGCCCCGACGGCTGTCCTTCCGCCAGGCTCGGGCGCTCCTCCGACGGCCACGACACCACACGAACTGGGTGCCAAAACCTCTCCGGCTGCCACGATGGCATGTACTTAGGGCACTAGCTCCCCTCCGCTAGACACGTTAGCGCACTGCTACACCCCCCAATGTACACCTGGATCCTTTCCTTACGCCTATAAAAGGAAGGTCCAGGGCCCTCTTAGAGAGGGTTGGCCGCGCGGGGAAGGACGGGACGGCGCTCGCGTAAGGCCGCTCGCTCCCTCCCGCGTGGACGCTTGTAACCCCCTACTGCAAGCGCACCCGACCTGGGCGCGGGACAAACACGAAGGCCGCGGGATTTCACCTCTCACGCCTGTCTCCCTCCGGCTTCTTCCCCCCTTCGCGCTCCGTCTCGCACCGACCCATCTAGGCTGGGGCACGCGGCAACAATTTACTCGTCGGCCAAGGGACCCCCGGGTTCGAAACGCCGACAATACCATTAAGGTGTTAGTATCCTTCGAATGAAGAATTTTGTGTCCCTCCATCAATTGGGATCTATTTTTATCCCTTCTGATTAAATGTTTTTCACTTACATATTCAGTTATAAGAAAATCTCCATAGTGATTGGGGCAACAAGTCTATTTTTAGTGTTTTTTGACTATCTATCTTTGTTTGATAATCATTAGGGCAAATGTGCTTATGGCCACATACATCATGGAAGTACATAGCCATGACAATGTTATTATCTCCCTATGTTATAAGACTTGTTCTTATCTCCCTTCTTTGTTTTTTGACTACCTATCTTTGCTTTCCAACCCTATGTTATAAGACTTGTTCTTATCTCCCATCTTTGACTTGTTCATAGCCATGACAATGTTATTTGGACCCCTCTTTTTGCCCTATAAGCCACATCCGTGTTTTCCCTCTGATCCCTGCCTTTGTTGCGATCTCATTTTTGATTGTGAGACTTGGTCATTTTCAGTTTCAGAGATGGAAAAAGAGCCACTTGACATGGTTGAGAGCTAAGTTCGAGTCATCGAGACACATGTTGACATCATTCGCAGTCTAGTGACTGATGGGGTTGTGGATACTAGTGAACCGGAATCAGTGTACACACTTAAGACCACTTTGTTTCAAATTGGATATGTATGCGACATGCTTGAGAAGTGTGCTCTGTCCATCAAAAAGTATGCTGACTCCAAGAGGGCTAAAATTATTCAAGATGAAGCCCTGCAATATGTTGAAGATGATGAAGCTGCAGATGATTTGGAGGAACTCCCAAGCCCAGATCTCCTTACTCAAGCTGACATATTGGAAAAATATTTTGGAATTGAGTATGATAGCGACCAGTCAACGGGTTGTTGATGTTTAGTCCTAAACAACACGATATGAGTATCGTAGGTTTCACTCTTAGAGATAATGTATTTTGTATGAACCTCTTAGAGAGTGTCAAGTCAATGAACTATCTTCGAGTACTATTGGGAAGTGGATCTCTTTGATGTATTTGTTTTCCCTAGTGATATCGATGGTGCCGAGTAGCACCAAATTTGGACTTGTGTCCATATCTATAGATGCTAGTAGTTGAGCACTAGCGCCTACAATCTTGACTACCTCATCCCTATTTTCTGTTTGCGACTTATATGGAGAATGGCATCGGCTGAATGCCTGAATCGGGTCGGGAAGCATGGAGCAGATAGAAGTGCACTTTCCAATGCAGTTAGACAGAGAAAGCATGGTTGTGATGTTATAATGATGAAGGACACCAAGAAGAGATTATGGCCTGTCATCCACCACCACTGCCCGTTATTTGTGGGCTTCTCCGAGGGCAGGAAACATTTGGTGACAGCAAACGACCTTCGGAATGGGGACGTCTGCGAGCTTGTTAAGGGGCCAGACGATGGTGAGCCGCTGTACTATGTCCGGATGTGTGGTCACAAAATTGAAAGCCGCCCCGGCTTCATGTGTGCGCTTCTCTTCTCTTAGGTGGGCTGCTAAGTGATCTTAGTAGCCGACATAAGAGAAGAGAAGCGCACAGATGAAGCCGGGGCGGCTTTAAATTTTGTGACCACACATGCGGACAGAGTACACCGGCTCACCATCGTCTGGCCCCTTAACAATCTCGCAGACGTCCCCAGTCTGAAGGTTGTTTGCTGTCACCAAATGTTTCCAGCCCTCGGTGAAGCCCACAAATAATGGGCAGTGGTGGTGGACGACAGGCCATAATCTCTTCTTGGGGTCCTTCAGCATTATAACATCACAGCCATGCCTTCTCTGTCTAACTGCATTGGAAAGTGCACTTCTATCTGCTCCGTGCTTCCCGGCCTGATCCTGCTCCGGAGGCGGGTTTGGGCTTTCTGTTTGGGGAGTAAAGGAGGGACACAGAGGCGGGTTTGGGCTCGATTTCTTTTGAATCACCTTTTCTCCAAGTTTCCTTATTGATGGAACCAGTATATCAGACTAACAGTAGATCCCTTTATCGATGGAACCAGCTGTGCACTAGGTACCTACTAGGATGGATGTGGTCTGCACCGGTGCGTCTAACAAAGTTGATGAAGACGCAACCAAACTTGAATGGCAGACAACGAGCAGCTCCGGTGAAGAGAGCGGGGAGGATAGTTCTAGTGACGACAATCCTTGTCCTCCTATACCTCCAAGGAAGAAAAAAACATCAGATGAGCTTGATGCCGACTATATTCCTAATGATGAAGAGGTAAATAGAAATATGCCGACTATATTCTAAAATAATGTTCATATATGAAAGGCCATTAATTGTTTCAATATATAGATTTCAAATGAATAGAAGAAAGAGGATGCATGTTCTACACGAAACACGGACGATGCTCCGATGCCTGAATCATCCGTTTCACATAAGCGGAAACGAGGGCGACGAGGTCCCAATCAGATGAAAAAAGGTGCAGTTATGTACGTAACAAAACTAAATGCAGAGGGGTTTCCTGAAGAACCACTTGACGTGGTTACAAAGTTTCGAAATTCTTGCGGGTCTACTGTTAGAGATATAGTGCCAATCACACTTCAAAAATGGAAGGATTTAGATGAAGACACCCGCAATAAGCTATGGGCTAAGTTGTCTGAGTCATTCAAGGTCCCAAAAGGCACAGAGGATGCAGTAAGGAAGTCGATGCTCTCTGCTATGGCCAAGATGTTTCGTGGGTGGAAGGCCAAGATGAATAGGGAATTTGTTAAGAAGAATAAGGTTCCTCCGCCCAAGAAAATGGGGAAATCACTCAAGCTCAGTGGGAGGAATTTGTTCGTCCGAAGACCGAACTGAAGGCCAAAGAACTAGGCGAAACTAATTCTCAGAGAGCGAAGATGAACAAACACCCCCATCGCCTGGGGTCAACCGGATATCACCATAAAGTTGTGCAGTGGAACAGGATAATCGAGGAAGCTATAGCTAACGACACTTTGGACCCAGTATTAAAAGATATCGATGAGCGAGCTATTCGTTGGATCTTAGGTCGGGCAGGTTTGAGTGAGGACGACAAACTTTTGCATCCAGAATTGGTAGGCGAAGTTTCGACAAAAATTCAAGAATATGCAGATAAGAGAGAAGGGCGAATTTAAGCCTCGAAGGGAGAATGACATACTAACTGCAGCACTAGGCAATCCTGAACACACTAGACGGGCTCGGGGAATCTCTTCTAAGATTTCCTGGAGAGAGGCGTTTCCAGAGTATGCGTCGTCATATAGGAAACACGAGAAGTCGAAAAGGACCCTTGAAGAGACTATTGATGAAAGGGTACAAAAGGCTATTAATGACGTGATGAACAAAATGAAGAAAACAGAATGCATATCATTTGAACTCAAGCCAGGCCACATGAGTCCACCTATAGTCCCTAGCAGCGTAGGATCTGTGCAAGACTTCACCAAGTACCCTGTAGACGATATTGTTGAGGACAAGCCTTGCTTTCTTCATATTCCAATCAATCGATCTGGGACAAAAACAAAACAAGCTGCTACTGGTTTGGTAAAACCAGGACTTGTTAACTACAAGGATAATCCTGTCCCGCCATACTATGTTGTGCTCCAAGTTCTAGAGATCACAGACAGTGGTTGTGAAGATTGGGAGATAGACTTTCCAGTTGAGGGGATCATAACTTTGCAGGAGGCAATGAACGAGTTGGTCCTTTGGCATCGACGCGACATCAAGTTGGGTGATGAGCCGATCTTAAGCCGTGTATCGCGTCATAAGTCACCAACGCCGAATTCAACACCAATGCAACAGAAAGATAGTTTGATCATTCCATACCCCATGGTGCAGGAAAATATGACACCGACCTCCACAAAAATCGTTGAAACAATCATATCACCTCTTGCAAAGAAACTCGACGAGGGGGACGTAGACAAAATTGTTCCTCAGAATGTCAAAGCAAAGGTCAACAGCATGGTTGAAGGGCCAACTATTTCAAAGAAAATTCATCAGCGAATCGCCACTGACGATGTCAAGAAACCATCAGAATCAGTGGCACGCTACCTGCATAAATTGCGAAGAGTTATGACAAATCAATCAAAAGCAGAATCAGCATCTCATGGAGTACGCACACGGTCCCAAATAGACAATTTCAAAGTATGGGAAGAAGATGGAATGATTCATACTCGAGAATCATTACGTCTTAAAACCAATATCTCGATATACAAGGAGGATGTTCCTCCTAAATTTGTGAATGGGAGGTCGTTCTTGACGACGGTGCAACTTTCTAAGTTGTCGACTCCGGAGATTAGAATGCATGAGTGGTACATGGTGGCTAGCAACAAATACAAACTCGAGGACTTCACATTTGTTGTGCCAGAAAATGCATTTTGGAGCAATGATAATATAGATCCTGTGCGGCATTTATTCTTTGACGATCTCTGGTCGTTGTACCACCGACAAAGGATGGAAACCAACTACTTAACCCTCTTTTGCTTGTAAGTACCTCTAAACTTTCATATTTGTTAGTTTTGTACACGCACACATAAACGAGAGTCTAACGATTAACACTTTTACACGTAGGATGCAATACATGGATGATAAGAAGAAACAACTTAAGACAGGGTTTCTTGACCCGTTGATGATATCCCAAGCTCGCTACAAAGAAGTTGCTCGGAGACATGGAGAAGAATACAAAGACTTGGATGATGCTGAATTTGAGAAAGCCGTCAAACAGAATCAGAGAAAGAAAATGAAGGTAATGGCGGCATACATTGGACGAGCCATGTATAATCGTGTACAACATGGCAAGGACTTAATAATAGTTCCGCACCACTTTAAGTAAGTTCTCAACATGGTTTTGAACTATAAATTATGGCAATCGTGATCTTAACATGTGTTTTCGTCTATGTCTATATAGTGACCACTACATTTGTATCATGATCTTTCCAAAGCATGGTAAAGTCGTGGTCTTCGACTCACTGAGAATGGAAAAGGCTACGTATAATGACTTCTTAAAGATTTTAGATAAGTGAAAGGGAATTAGGCTTACACCTTTTTCCTAATTGATTTTGGTGGTTGAATTGCCCAACACAAATAATTGGACTAACTAGTTTGCTCTAGTCTATAAGTTCTACAGGTGCCAAAGGTTCACAATAAGCCAATAAAAAGACCAAGAAAGGGTTCAAACAAAGAGAGCAAAAGACAACCCAAAGGCACCCTGGTCTGGCGCACCGGACAGTGTCCGGTGCACCAGGGCACTCGATGCTGAACTCGCTACCTTCGGGAAAATCAGAGGGCGCTCCGCTATAATTCACCGGACTGTCCGGTGTGCCAGCGGAGCAACGTCTACTTCGCGCGCAACAGTCGACTGCAACGCATTTAATGCGCGCCTGCGCGCGCAGAGGATAGAGCACGCGCAGTTGGCGCACCGGATAGTCTACATGACTTGTCGGGGTGCACCACCGGACAGCCCAGAGGCCCCACAAGTCAGAGCTCCAACGGTCGAACCCCAACGGCTGGCTGTCGTGGCTGGCGCACCGGACTGTCCGGTGCGCCATGCGACAGCAGCCTTCCAACGACCATATTTTGGTGGTTGGGGCTATAAATACCCCAACCACCCCACATTCAATGGCATCCAAGTTTTCCACCTTCAACACATTACAAGAGCTATAACATTCAATTCTAGACACTCCAAAGAGATCAAATCCTCTCCCAAGTCCGGAATCACTCCAAATCAAATAGTGACTAGAGAGAGCGACATTTGTGTTCATTTGAGCTCTTGCGCTTGGATCACTTCTTTTCTTTCTCATTATTCTTGTGATCAAACTCAATTATAACCAAGGCAAGAGACATCAATTGTGTGGTGGTCCTTGCAGGAACTTTGTGTTTCGTTTGATTGAGAAGAGAAGCTCACTCGGTCTAGGTGACCGTTTGAGAGAGGGAAAGGGTTGAAAGAGAGCCGGTCTTTGTGACCACCTCAACGGGAAGTAGGTTTGCAAGAACCGAACCTCGGTAAAACAAATCCTTGTGTCACACTCTTTATTTGCTTGCGATTTGTTTTACGCCCTCTCTCTCGGACTCGTTTATATTTATAATGCTAACCCGGCTTGTAGTTGTGCTTAAGCTTGTAAATTTCAGATTCGCCCTATTAACACCCCCTCTAGGCGACTTTCAATTGGTATCAGAGCCCGGTGCTTCATTAGAGCCTAACCGCTCGAAGTGATGTCGGGAGCATCCGCCAAGAGGGAGTTCGGGACCGGCGAGAAGCCCGCCACAAGCCATGAGAAGGCTCCATCCGGGGAGTCTGCCAACAAGGTGAAGGGATCCCCTTCACACGACAAGATGCGTCGGAGTGGCGACAAGAAGAAGAAGATGAGAAAGGTGGTCTACTACGAGACCGATTCTTCGTCGCCATCTACCTCCGACTCCGACACGCCGTTCGTAACTTCTAAGCGCCATGAGCGCAAGAAGTTTAGTAAGATTCCCCTACGCTACACTCGCATTCCAAAACGTACTCCATTTTTTCCGTCCCATTAGGCAAACCACCTATGTTTGATGGTGAAGATTATAATATGTGGAGTGATAAAATGAGGCATCATCTAACCTCACTCCACACTAGCATTTGGGATGTTGTTGAGATTGGAGTACAGGTACCATCATCGGGGGATGAAGACTATGATTCGGACGAGGTCGCCCAAATCCGACACTTCAACTTTCAAGCCACCACTATACTCCTCGCCTCTCTAAGTTGAGAGGAGTATAACAAGGTGCAAGGGTTAAAGAGCGCCAAGGAGATTTGGGACGTGCTCAAAACCGCGCACGAAGGAGATGAGGTGACCAAAATCACCAAGCGAGAGACGATCGAGGGGGAGCTCGGTCGCTTCCGGCTTCGCCAAGGGGAGGAGCCACAAGACATGTACAACCGCTTGAAGACCTTGGTGAACCAAGTGCGCAACCTCGGGAGCACCAAATGGGATGACCATGAGATGGTCAAGGTTATTCTAAGATCCCTCGTTTTCCTTAACCCTACGCAAGTTCAATTAATTCGAGGTAATCCTAGATATACACTAATGTCTCCCGAGGAAGTGATAGGAAATTTTGTGAGCTTTGAGTTGATGATCAAAGGCTCAAAGAAAATCATCGAGCTAGATGGCCCCTCCACGCCCGAAGCACAACCGGTCGCATTCAAGGCAACGGAGGAGAAAAAGGAGGAATCTACGTCAAGTAGACAACCCATCGACGCCTCCAAGCTCGACAACGAGGAAATGGCGCTCGTCATCAAGAGCTTCCGCCAAATCCTCAAGCAAAGGAGGGGGAAGGATTACAAGCCCCGCTCCAAGAAGGTGTGCTACAAGTGTGGTAAGCCCGGTCATTTCATTGCTAAATGTCCATTATCTAGTGATAGTGACAGGGGCGACAACAAGAAGAGAAAGAGGAGAGAGAAGAAGAGATACTACAAGAAGAAGGGCGGCGATGCCCATGTGTGTCGCGAGTGGGACTCCGATGAGAGCTCCTCCGACTCCTCCTCCGACGAGGACGCCGCCAACATCGCCGTTACCAAGGGACTCCTCTTCCCCAACGTCGGCCACAAGTGCCTCATGGCAAAGGACGACAAAAGGAAGAAGGTAAAATCAAGATCCTCCACTAAATATGCTTCCTCTAGTGATGAAGATAATTCTAGTGAAAATGAGGAGGATAACTTACACATCCTTTTTGCCAACCTAAGCATGCAACAAAAAGAAAAATTAAATGAATTAATTAGTGCTATTCATGAGAAGGATGAACTCTTGGACACCCAAGAGGACTTCCTAATTAAGGAAAATAAGAAGCATGTTAAGGTTAAAAATGCTTACGCTCTAGAAGTAGAAAAACATGAAAAAACTATCTAGTGAGCTAAGCACTTGCCATGATACTATTGTCAATCTTAGAAATGAGAATGCTAGTTTAATTGCTAAGGTTGATTCAAATGTTTGTGATGCTTCAATTCCCAATCTTAGAGATGATAGTATTAAATTACTTGCTAAGATTGAAGAATTAAATGTTTCTCTTGCTAGCCTTAAGATTGAAAACGAAAAATTAATTGCTAAGGCTAAAGAATTAGATGTTTGCAATGCTTCCATTTCCGATCTTAGAGATAACAATGATATTTTGCGTGCTAAGATTGTTGAACTTAATTCTTGCAAACCCTCTACATCTACCATTGAGCATGTTACTATTTGTACTAGATGTAAAGATATTAACATTGATGTTATTCATGATCATATGGCTTTAATTAAACAACAAAATGATCATATAGCAAAATTAGATGCTAAAATTGCCGAGCATGACTTAGAAAATGAGAAATTTAAATTTGCTAGAAGCATGCTCTATAGTGGGAGACGCCCTAGCATCAAGGATGGCATTAGCTTCTGTTCGGGACTTGTTCTCAAATACTATGAATCAAGAACAAGGCAACACAAAGTGTTAAATATCAAAAGGCCCTTCGTCCTTCAAATCATTATTTCCTTTCGGACATAATGAATTTAGGACGAAGGTCATGAAGGTTATACCTTCATGATCACAATAGAAAATGAAGAACATTCAAACAAAATATAGAAAAATGACACAATTATTGTAAACATTATTATTAATCTATTTCTTATTTTTATTACTTATTTGAACAAGAATAAATTACAAGTATACCTTCGGTTTGAAGGAAAAGAGTACAGACGTGACGCAAAAGTGAATGCCCAGTCCGCGTGAACAGTACGGGAATACTGTTCACCTATTTATAGGCACGGGTCGCAGCCCATGCAAAATTACATTAATGCCCTTTACATTTATCAATAACTCTATGATAATTCTTCGAGGTTTAATCTGGTTTTTCATCTTCAAGTCGGTTTCCCTTTCCGCCGTTACTCCGAAGCTCTTCTACACACAGCTTCGGCTCTACGCCAACCTTCGTGTTCTCTATGCTTCTTCATACTGTGGCTCTGATCCGAGTCCGAAGATACCTATTAATGTACTTTACTCTAGAAACATTGTTAAATTATGTTTTTTGAGGACCTTCGGAAGCCGAAGGCCCCCAACAGTAGCCCCTCGCAATATTAATTTGTCAGAATTCAGATTGCGAAATGGACGAAGGCTATGAGCCGAAGGTCCGAAAAAACACCTTCCCTTTGCTAGAATAGCAACAGTCATCGACAAGTGGGACCCTCCAGCCCCCGACATAGTGGGTGTATAAATAGGGCTCGCCACAATTTATTTGGCACGCTCTCATGCCATCTGTTTTACCTGCTCAAATAGTTTTTTGCCTACAAATATTTGGTTGCCTCCCTAGTTTTAAGCTTCGAAAGCGAGAGACAAGAGTTCCGAAGGAATGTCTGAGAAGAAGAAAGTTGCTGCCGAAATGAAGCTGAGCCTTTCTGAAGAAATGCATCTGGCTTTCTTGAGTCAATGGCAAAGACGAATACGGAGAAGATTACAAGGGAGATTCTAGAAGGTTTATCTGAAGATACTGGTGATAGTGACAGTTATGATGCAGACAGTGGGGGTGAAGATTCCGAAGATCGGCCATGGCGACCAAGCCATTCAGTCTTCGGAAAATCAACTATTGGGCAAAGTCACCTTGAAAACATGAAGGGGAGATACTTTCGAGATATGTCCATTGTGAGAGCAGATGCCGAAGATGATGAAGTCGTTATTTTCCGAAGCTTTTTAAAAGCTGGGCTACGATTCCCTCTAAGCAGATTCGTGGTAGAAGTTCTAAAAATATATCAGGTTTACCTTCATCAACTTACCCCTGAAGCAATAATAAGAATGGGAATCTTCGTCTGGGCTGTGAAGAGTCAGGGTCTAGAGCCAAATGCGAAAAGCTTTTGCAATATACATGAATTGTTATATGAAACGAAACCCTGGGGTAAAGAGCAATATCATAACAACTTTGGTTGCTACAGCTTCGGCGCTCGCTCTGGATCAAGCTGTCTCGTGCCCACCTTTCGTAAGAGATGTCCCGGAGAATGGATGAAAGAATGGTTCTATGTAAAAAATGATTTAAAGGTTCGAGAGGATATTAAGGATATCATCATGTGCCCCATCTGGCAGCGCTTCGGACTCCGGAAACCGAAGGTAGAAATGGATGAAGCAGCCGAAGAATGCCAACGGGCCTTCGGCGTAGTCTGCTCTTTTATTGGGACAAGGGATTTAATACAAGAACACATTGCCTTTAGAGTATGGCCTCTTGCGGATAATTGGGAAATGCCGAAAGAAACTATTAAAGAAACTGACGAAGGTGGGCTAGTCAGGCTGAAGTATACATTCAAGTATGGAGACAAGTTCGTTGAACCAGATGATGATTGGTTAAAGAGCATTGAGACTGTAAGTGATGAATTGCTTGGGATATATTCGAAGACCGAAGATACTGCATTGTCAGCAGCCTTCGGAGGCCGAAGAAAGAAAAGACTGAACCGAGTTTTTGATGCAATTGGGTTCGTGTACCCCGACTACCATTATCCAGTGCGGGGGCAGAAAAGGAAAGGTACGACTTCTGCGAAAGAAACTGCTTCAGCTGCTCCTAGCGAGCCAGCGCCGAAGAGAAAAAGGGTGAAAGTTCTCACACACCGGCCACGTTACATTGAACTAGCCACAGTGCCTGAATTCGGCAGTGAAACGTGCTCGGCCCCCGAAGCTAAGGAATCAACCCCGCTGCCAGGAGCCAAAGAGCTGGCCGAAGTGCCAACAACAAAAGAATTGGAGGAACCAAAGACTCTGTTACCAGAAACCAAAGAGCTGGCCGAAGCGCCATCGACAGAAAAGATGGAAGAAGCAAAAGCATTAACTGAGGGAGCAAAAATATCAGAAATTTTAAGTCCTGCAGAAGAAATTGAAGCAGCAAAAATTAAAAAGGGGCCAACAGTGACCCCAAAAAGAAAAAAGAATGGTTAATGTGTTAGATGTTTTGGAAACAATTAAACTTCCAAGCACAACCCCAAAGAAGACTGCTGAAACTTCTGAGGCGCTTGCTGAAGTATCCGTTGCTGAGGCTCCGAAGCAACAGACTGAAGTTGAAACCGGGCCTTCAGAACCAACCAAGGTAATACCTATGAAAGCAGAAGAAGCAAAAATTGCAAGGGCAACTGAAGAAATGAAAATGCCAGAGCCTATTTTGGTCGAAGAAATTGATACTGCTGTCCCCGAAGCAACTTCCAAAATATACGATTATATTGTGCGTCATTCTTCGGGGAAAAGTTATCAGAAGAAGAAGTTTTTGAAGCTAATCACTATGCCAAAGAATTAAAATATCCGAAGGGGGCACTAGTGTTCAATGGGACGAACGAAGAGGATTTCCTATACTGCCTCCCAGACAATAAAGAATTATCCGTCTGTCGGGAGATGTCTAGAAGTATGGGGTTTCCGAAGCTCGAAGCTGGATTATGTGCTATGACGAAGGAGGATCTTGCAGATAGTCTTGCGTACAATAGCCTGAAGGTATGGGAATTGGATGTTTACAAATTTTATAATTCATAACTCATTCTTTTATTCTTATACCAACCTTTTTTACATATAGGGTTTAATTTTAAGCAACGCATTGAGAGCACAAAAGAGTGCCGAAGACGAGAGCTATGAAATTGCATTCAACAACCTACGATCAGAAGTTATTAAACTGAGAAATGAAGCTCTGGAAAAGGATAAAATTCTGCTTACATTGGTGGACAAGGTAAAAAAGGACGAAGCTACCTCAAAGGCCCAGGCCGAAGCCCAAAGACGTGAAATTAAAGATCTTCAGAAACAGCTAGATAGAGCTAAAGAAGAGCGTATACTTGAAGAAACAAAACGAGAGCTTAGTGATCAATTGGCCAATCATTTAGAGATAAGTGTTAAAGAGCTTCGTGCATCCCAGAGGAAATGCTATGTTAAATCCATAGAGTGCGTCAAAAAGATAAAATCTAGCTTCGCCAGCGTTGGCGCGTTCTCTAGTGAAGAGAATTTTTCAAGAGGCAATCCTGAAGGTCCAATGGAATGGATCAGTCACGAAGCAGATGCCTTCGAGGAAATCCTGAATAGCCATGGTGACATCTACGCTTTTTCGGGTGCCAGGGGGGTTGCTGCTGTTTTGGAGAGGAAAGGCTGCGAGCATGTAAAATCCTTAGCGCAGTCCGAAGCTACCTTGTCCTCCGAAGACATTAAAGACCCCTCACCCGAAGCAAGCATGGTCGGTGGGAAATTCTTCACCGATATCTAGGATAACGGCGGTCGAGAATTGGCGCAAGAAATTATTCAAAGGAGTGAAAAAGGCATCCATGACGCTAGAAAAGTAGCGGAAGCTGCCGAGAAAAGTACAGAGCCTGAAGGGCAAATAGGTATTAATTAGTGGTTTTTATCATGCTGTAATTTTTAATTCTAGAATCTGTTCGCGGTTTGTAATAGTAATATAGCCTTATCTTTTCTTCCCTCAGAACCTGCTGAGGCATCTCCGGGCCCCCACCCGAAGGGGGACGATGAAATTAGAAAAATGGCCGAAGCCATTATGGACAAGGTTGTCAACCAACTATTGAATGAAGCTGCAGAGATAGTGCTTAAAGAGGATTAAATGCTATTATAGAAACATTTGAAACATAAAATGTGTAATATATTGTAACTTTACATGTAATATATAATCTATTTATAGTTTAATTCTTTATGATGCATGAAACTTTGCATACTGAGAGCACCTAGAGGGGGGGTGAATAGGTGATCCTGTAAAACTTAAAAACTTAAGCCACAAAACTTTGATTAAGCGTTAGCACAGTTAATGCCAAGTGGCTAGAGAGAAGATCTTGCACAATACGATAACCACAAGAAGTTCAACACAGAGAAGACACAGTGGTTTATCCCGTGGTTCGGCTAAGTACAAAACTTGCCTACTCCACGTTGTGGCGTCCCAACGGACGAGAGTTGCACTCAACTCCTCTCAAGTGATCCAATGATCAACTTGAATACCACAGTGTTATGCTTTTCTTTTCTTATCGCGTTCGCGAGGAATCTCCACAACTTGGAGTCTCTCGCCCTTACACTTGAAGTTCACAAAGAAGCACGGAGTAAGGGAGAGAAGCAACACACACAAATCCACAGCAAAATGCACACACACACGGCCAAGAATCGAGCTCAAAAGACTATCTCAAAGTTCTCACTAGAACGGAGCTCGAATCACTGAGAATGACAAACGAATGCGCAAAGACTGAGTGTGGATGATCAAGAATGCTCTAAGGTTGCTTGGTGTTCTCCTCCATGCGCCTAGGGGTCCCTTTTATAGTCCCAAGGCAGCTAGGAGCCGTTGAGAGCAAATATGGAAGGCCAATCTTGCCTTCTGTCGTCGGGTGCACCAGACAGTCCGGTGCACACCGGACACTGTCCGGTGCCCGATTTCCTTCCTAAAATGGCGCAGCCGACCGTTGGCCGCCAGAGAGCCGTTGGCGCACCGGACATGTCCGGTGCACACCGGACAGTCCGGTGCCCCCTTCTAGCCGTTGGCTCGGCCACGTGTCCCGCGCAGATCGCGCGGCCGACCGTTGGCCCGGCCGACCGTTGGCTCACCGGACAGTCCGGTGAATTTTAGCCGTACGCCGTCGGCGAATTCCCGAGAGCGGCCACTTCGCGCCGAGTCAGCCTGGCGCACCGGACACTGTCCGGTGCACCACCGGACAGTCCGGTGTGCCAGACCGAGCTGAGTCTTGGCTGTACCCAGCCAAGCCTTTTTTCATCTCTTTTCTTTTCTTCTTCTTTCTGTTTCTAACACTTAGACAAGTATATTAGTACATAAAACCAATGTACTAAGGCTTAGAAACATACCTTTACTCTTGATTTGCACTTTGTCCATCCATGAGCATAAATTCACATTTAAGCACTTGTGTTGGCACTCAATCACCAAAATACTTAGAAATGGTCCAAGGCACATTTCCCTTTCAATCTCCCCCTTTTTGGTGATTTATGCCAACACAACATTAAGTAACTAGAACAAGTGCAATATCACTCCAAATAAAACTCAAATTTATTTTGATTCAATTTTGGCATATATGGATCATCCTTTGCCACCACTTGGTTTGTTTTTGCAAATTAAACTCAAATTCCTATCTCTAAGTCAAATCCACTTGTAGAGACATAAAGAGAGGTTTTCCAAAGGAATTTGATCAAGGATTTCAAAAACTCCCCCTTTTTCCCATAATCAACGTTTCTCCCCACAAGAAGCCAACTTTTGACAAGAGAGACAATAAAAGAGTTTAAACTCTATTCTACTATTTTCAAAATCTCTCAAGTGGTAGCTGATCCATTTATCGCTTTGGCCTTTATTTTCTCCCCCTTTGGCATCAAGCACCAAAACGGGATCAATATTGGCCCTTTAACCCCATTGCCTCACCAAAATCTTCAATAAGAATACAAAGGCAATAAGAGTACATGAGATGAACTTGGAATAAGTTATCCTCTCATCGGAGTGCAGTGGAAGTCTTTCATGGTCCAAGTCCACCTGTTCCCTTTCAATCCTTCTTTGAGACTAAAGCATCAAACTCAAGCACATGGTTAGTCTCAAAGGGTCAAGTTGTAACACATCTCCCCCTAAGCATGTGCATCACTTTGCAACGGACTTGTGAGGTCCAGGGAGTGTTTGGACAACTTGAGCACCATAACTGAGCAACAAAATGCATAAGAAACATGATCAAGGGCATAAACACATGTATGCTATAAATCAATCCAAGTTCCGCGAATCTAAGATATTGAGCTCACTGCGCAACCTGCAAAAGGTCTTCTCATCTAGAGGCTTGGTAAAGATATCGGCTAGCTGGTTCTCGGTGCTAACATGAAACACTTCGATATCTCCCTTTTGCTGGTGGTCTCTCAAAAAGTGATGCCGGATGTCAATGTGCTTTGTGCGGCTGTGTTCAACAGGATTTTCCGCCATGCGGATGGCACTCTCATTATCACATAGGAGTGGGACTTTGCTCAGATTGTAGCCAAAGTCCCGGAGGGTTTGCCTCATCCAAAGTAGTTGCACGCAACACTGTCCTGCGGCAACATACTCGGCCTCAGCGGTGGATAGGGCAACAGAAGTTTGTTTCTTAGAGTTCCATGACACCAGGGACCTTCCTAAGAATTGGCACGTCCCTGATGTACTCTTCCTATCGACCTTACATCCAGCATAGTCGGAATCTGAGTATCCAATTAAGTCAAAGTTAGACCCCTTAGGATACCAGATCCCGAAGCAAGGCGTAGCGACTAAATATCTAAGAATTCGCTTCACTGCCACTAAGTGACACTCCTTAGGATCGGATTGAAATCTAGCACACATGCATACGCTAAGCATAATATCCGGTCTACTAGCACATAAATAAAGTAAAGACCCTATCATTGACCGGTATGCCTTTTGATCAACGGACTTACCTCCTTTGTTGAGGTCGGTGTGTCCGTCGGTCCCCATCGGAGTCTTTGCGGGCTTGGCGTCCTTCATCCCAAACCTCTTTAGCAAATCTTGTGTGTACTTTGTTTGGGAGATGAAGGTGCCGTCCTTGAGTTGCTTCACTTGGAACCCAAGGAAGTAGGTCAACTCGCCCATCATCGACATCTCGAATTTCTGCGTCATCACCCTGCTAAACTCTTCACAAGACTTTTGGTTAGTAGAACCAAATATTATGTCATCGACATAAATTTGGCACACAAACAAATCACCATCACATGTCTTTGTAAAAAGAGTTGGATCAGCTTTCCCAACCTTGAAAGCATTAGCAATTAAAAAGTCTCTAAGGCATTCATACCATGCTCTTGGGGCTTGCTTAAGTCCATAGAGCGCCTTAGAGAGCTTACACACGTGGTCGGGGTATCGTTCATCCTCAAAGCCAGGGGGTTGCTCTACGTACACCTCCTCCTTGATCGGCCCATTGAGGAAAGCGCTCTTCACATCCATTTGGTACAACCTGAAAGAATGGTGAGCGGCATATGCTAGCAAGATACGAATGGACTCTAGCTTAGCCACAGGAGCAAAAGTCTCCTCAAAGTCCAAACCTGCGACTTGGGCATAACCTTTTGCCACAAGTCGAGCCTTGTTCCTCGTCACCACTCCGTGCTCGTCTTGTGTGTTGCGAAACACCCACTTGGTTCCCACAACATTTTGCTTAGGACGAGGCACCAGTGTCCAAACTTCATTCCTTTTGAAGTTGTTGAGCTCCTCCTGCATGGCCAACACCCAGTCTGGATCTAGCAAGGCCTCTTGTACCCTGAAAGGCTCAATAGAAGAGACAAAGGAGTAATGCTCACAAAAATTAACTAATCGAGATCGAGTAGTTACTCCCTTGCTAATATCACCCAGAATTTGGTCGACGGGATGATCCCTTTGAATCATCGCTCGAACTTGGGTTGGAGGTGCCGTTTGCGCTTCTTCCTCCATCACGTGAACATCTTGTGCTCCCCCTTGATCACACGTCTCCTTTTGATGAACCTGTTCATCATCTTGAGGTGGGGAATGCACCGTTGTTGAGGAAGAAGGTTGATCTCGTTCATCTTGTTCCTGTGGCCGCACTTCTCCAATCACCATGGTTCGTATAGCGGCCAACGAAACATCTTCTTCATCTACATCATCACAATCAACAACTTGCTCTCTTGGAGAGCCATTAGTCTCATCAAATACAACGTCGCTAGAGACTTCAACCAAACCCGATGATTTGTTGAAGACTCTATACGCCTTTGTATTTGAGTCATAACCTAACAAAAACCCTTCTACAGCTTTGGGAGCAAATTTAGAATTTCTACCCTTCTTTACTAGAATGTAGCACTTGCTCCCAAATACACGAAAGTAAGATACATTGGGTTTGTTACTGGTTAGTAGCTCATACGAAGTCTTCTTGAGGAGGCGGTGAAGGTAGACCCTGTTGATGGCGTGGCAAGCCGTGTTCACGGCTTCCGACCAAAAGCACTCGGGGGTCTTGAATTCTCCAAGCATAGTCCTCGCCATATCTATGAGCGTCCTGTTCTTCCTCTCTACCACACCATTTTGCTGAGGTGTGTAGGGAGCGGAGAACTCGTGCTTGATTCCCTCCTCCTCAAGGAACTCTTCCACTTGAAGGTTCTTGAATTCGGACCCGTTGTCGCTCCTTATCTTCTTCACATTGAGCTCAAACTCATTTTGAGCTCTCCTTAGAAAGCGCTTGAGGGTCCCTTGGGTTTCAGACTTATCCTGCAAAAAGAACACCCAAGTGAAGCGGGAAAAGTCATCAACAATAACTAGACCATACTTACTTCCTCCTATGCTCAGATAGGCGACGGGTCCGAAGAGGTCCATATGTAGCAGCTCCAGGGGTCTTGATGTTGTCATCACATTTTTGGTGTGATGAGAGCCTCCCACTTGTTTCCCTGCTTGACAAGCTGCACAAGGTCTATCTTTTTCAAAATGAACATTAGTTAGACCTATCACATGTTCTCCCTTTAGAAGCTTGTGGAGGTTCTTCATCCCCACATGTGCTAAGCGGCGATGCCACAGCCAGCCCATGCAAGTCTTAGCCATTAAGCATGCATCTAGACCGGCCTCTTCTTTTGCAAAATCAACTAGGTAAAGCTTGCCGTCTAGTACACCCTTAAAAGCTAGTGAACCATCACATCTTTTAAAGACAGACACATCTACATTTGTAAACAAACAGTTATATCCCATATTGCATAATTGACTAACAGATAGCAAATTATATCCAAGAGACTCTACTAAAAACACATTAGAGATAGAGTGCTCTTTTGAGATTGCAATTTTACCTAACCCTTTTACCTTGCCTTGATTCCCATCACCGAATATTATTGAATCTTGTGAATCTTTGTTTTTGACGTAGGAGGTGAACATCTTCTTCTCCCCCGTCATATGGTTTGTGCATCCGCTGTCAATAATCCAGCTTGAACCCCCGGATGCATAAACCTGCAAGGCAAATTTAGGCTTGGGTCTTAGGTACCCAACTCATGTTGGGTCCTGCAAGGTTAGCACAAATATCCTTAGGGACCCAAATGCAAGTTTTGTCTCCCTTGCATCTTGCCCCTAATTTTTTAGCAACTATCTTCCTATCCTTTCTACAAATAGCAAAAGAAGCATTTAAAGCATGATATATTGTAGAAGGTTCATTTACTTTCCTAGGAACATTAACAACATTTCTCCTAGGCAAATTATGAACAGCATTTCTCCTACCAACATTTCTATCATGCACATAAGAAGAACTAGAAGCAAACATGGCATGAGAATCAAAGGCATTATATGCATTACAACTCCTATAAGCATTTCTAGATTGTCTCCTATCATGGTACATAAAAGCATGGTTCTTTTGCACACTACTAGCCATAGGGGCCTTTCCTTTCTCCTTGGCGGAGATGGGGGCCTTATGGCTTGTCAAGTTCTTGGCTTCCCTCTTGTAGCCAAGTCCATCCTTAATTGAGGGGTGTCTACCAATCGTGTAGGCATCCCTTGCAAATTTTAGTTTGTCAAATTCATTCTTGCTAGTCTTAAGTTGGGCATTAAGACTAGCTAATTCCTCATTTAATTTAGAAATTGAAACTAAATGATCACTACAAGCATTAATGTCAAAATCTTTACACCTATTACAAGTTTCAACAATTTCTACACAAGAATTAGATTTACTAGCTACTTCTAGTTTAGCATTTAAATCATCATTAAAACTCTTTAACTTAGCAATAGTTTCATGACAAGAAGATAATTCACTAGAGAGCATTTCATTCCTCTTAATTTCTAGAGCAAGAGATTTCTAAGCTTCTACAAATTTATCATGTTCTTCATACAACAAATCCTCTTGCTTTTCTAACAGTATATTCCTATCATTCAAGGCATCAATCAATTCATTAATTTTGTCTACCTTAGTTCTATCTAATCCCTTGAATAAGCATGAGTAATCTATCTCATCATCATCACTAGACTCATCCTCACTTGAAGAAGCATAAGTACTAGTATTAGGAGTGCTTACTTTCTTCTCCCTTGCCATGAGGCAAGTATGACGCTCGTTGGGGAAGAGGGATGACTTGTTGAAGGCAGTGGCGGCGAGTCCCTCATTGTCGGAGTCGGACGAGGAGCAGTCCGAATCCCACTCCTTGCCAAGATGAGCCTCGCCCTTTGCCTTCTTATAGTTCTTCTTTTTCTCCCTCTTGTTCCCTTGATCCTGATCACTATCATTGTCGGGACAGTTAGCAATAAAATGACCAAGCTTACCGCATTTGAAGCATGAGCGCTTCCCCTTGGCTTTGGTCTTGCTTGGCTGTCCCTTGCGACCTTTAAGCACCGTCTTGAATCTTTTGATGATGAGAGCCATCTCTTCATCATTAAGTTCGGCCGCCTCAATTTGTGCCACCTTGCTAGGTAGCGCCTCCTTGCTTCGTGTTGCCTTGAGAGCAAGGGGTTGCGGCTCGTTGATCGGACCATTCAAGGCGTCGTCCACGTACCTCGCCTCCTTGATCATCATTCGCCCGCTAACGAATTTCCCAAGAACTTCTTCGGGCGACATCTTGGTGTACCTGGGATTTTCATGAATATTGTTCACCAAATGAGGATCAAGAACGGTAAATGACCTTAGCATTAGGCGGACGACGTCGTGGTCCGTCCATCGCGTGCTCCCGTAGCTCCTTATTTTGTTGATAAGGGTCTTGAGCCGGTTGTATGTTTGTGTCGGCTCCTCGCCCCTTATCATCGCGAACCGTCCAAGCTCGCCTTCCACCAACTCCATTTTGGTGAGTAAGGTGACATCGTTTCCCTCATGAGAGATCTTGAGGGTGTCCCAGATCTGCTTGGCATTGTCCAAGCCGCTCACCTTGTGATACTCGTCCCTGCACAAAGAGGCTAGCAACACAGTAGTAGCTTGTGCATTTTTATGAATCTGTTCATTAATAAACACAGGGCTATCTGAGCTATCAAATTTCATTCCACTTTCCACAATCTCCCAAATGCTTGGATGGAGAGAAAACAGGTGAGTACGCATTTTGTGGCTCCAAAATCCGTAGTCCTCTCCATCAAAGTGAGGGGGCTTGCCAAGTGGAATGGGGAGCAATTGAGCATTTGAACTATGCGGGATGCGCGAATAATCGAAAGAAAAGTTTGAGTTAACCGTCTTTCGTCTATCATGGTCGTCGTCGTCCTTTTGGGAGGAGGAAGATTCGTCGCTGTCGTAGTAGACAATTTCCTTGATGCGCCTTGTCTTCTTCTTCCTCCCGTCTTTTCTTTTGTGGCCCGAGCCTGAGTCGGTGGGCTTGTCATCATTGAGCTCGTTGACGAAGGTCTCCTTCTCCTTGTCGTTGATCACCATCCCCTTGCCCTTAGGATCCATCTCTTCGGGCGGTTAGTCCCTTTCTTGAAGAGAACGGCTCTGATACCAATTGAGAGCACCTAGAGGGGGGGTGAATAGGTGATCCTGTAAAACTTAAAAACTTAAGCCACAAAACTTTGATTAAGCGTTAGCACAGTTAATGCCAAGTGGCTAGAGAGAAGATCTTGCACAATACGATAACCACAAGAAGTTCAACACAGAGAAGACACAGTGGTTTATCCCGTGGTTCGGCTAAGTACAAAACTTGCCTACTCCACGTTGTGGCATCCCAACGGACGAGAGTTGCACTCAACTCCTCTCAAGTGATCCAATGATCAACTTGAATACCACAGTGTTATGCTTTTCTTTTCTTATCGCGTTCGCGAGGAATCTCCACAACTTGGAGTCTCTCGCCCTTACACTTGAAGTTCACAAAGAAGCACGGAGTAAGGGAGAGAAGCAACACACACAAATCCACAGCAAAATGCGCACACACACGGCCAAGAATCGAGCTCAAAAGACTATCTCAAAGTTCTCACTAGAACGGAGCTCGAATCACTGAGAATGACAAACGAATGCGCAAAGACTGAGTGTGGATGATCAAGAATGCTCTAAGGTTGCTTGGTGTTCTCCTCCATGTGCCTAGGGGTCCCTTTTATAGTCCCAAGGCAGCTAGGAGCCGTTGAGAGCAAATCTGGAAGGCCAATCTTGCCTTCTGTCGTCGGGTGCACCGGACAGTCCGGTGCCCGATTTCCTTCCTAAAATGGCGCAGCCGACCGTTGGCCGCCAGAGAGCCGTTGGCGCACCGGACATGTCCGGTGCACACCGGACAGTCTGGTGCCCCCTTCTAGCCGTTGGCTCGGCCACGTGTCCCGCGCAGATCGCGCGGCCGACCGTTGGCCCGGCCGACCGTTGGCTCACCGGACAGTCCGGTGTACACCGGACAGTCCGGTGAATTTTAGCCGTACGCCGTCGGCGAATTCCCGAGAGCGGCCACTTCGCGTCGAGTCAGCCTGGCGCACCGGACACTGTCCGGTGCACCACCGGACAGTCCGGTGTGCCAGACCGAGCTGAGTCTTGGCTGTACTCAGCCAAGCCTTTTTTCATCTCTTTTCTTTTCTTCTTCTTTCTGTTTCTAACACTTAGACAAGTATATTAGTACATAAAACCAATGTACTAAGGCTTAGAAACATACCTTTACTCTTGATTTGCACTTTGTCCATCCATGAGCATAAATTCACATTTAAGCACTTGTGTTGGCACTCAATCACCAAAATACTTAGAAATGGCCCAAGGCACATTTCCCTTTCACATACATACCATTTTTTGAGCCTTCGGCGAAAAAACACCTTCCCTTCTTTTCATGCTTCGTGAAGAAAATCTTTTCTATATCACAAGAATTTGTTTACTTCTCTGATAAAAAACATCCAAGCTTCGTGAACTACTCTCCGAAGCTATAAAAAAGTTTTGTGTTGCCTCTCCAATGAGGCTACTCTTCATCTCGATTCGTCTTGTGCCTTAGCACGATTTTCTCTTTTCCAAAATATGTTCCGAAGATCAACACTGTATCCCCTTCTTGTTCCAGATGCACTATGTTGTATGATGCTTATGTTATGCAAAAATGATGTGATGATGTTATGTTATGCAAAATGATATTTGTGCCGCAGATAGATATCCCTGTAATAAAGCACACACACTTTTTATATCAGCGCTGACTTTTCGCTGTAAGCCTCCCTTAGGAGCTTCTTCGCCTTTTACTTTCAGCGGAATCAGCGTTTATTTTTCGCTGTTGTGGCAGAACCGCCCGAATTATTCCAGCTTAAGTGCCAAAGTCACGCCTCAGGGGCCGTAACACACTTAAATCGGAATAACCCGTCAGTCCCTCAGATCTAGTCTGATAGAGCCACTTAACCAGGATCAAATTCCACAATCTCACTCGAAGGTGAGTCACAGAAGAAATACAATAAAACAGGAAACCTCAAATTAAGTACGGAGTTATTACATAAATCGGAGTTTTTGGAGTAGCAAATAAAGTTCTCAAATTAAGTGCAGCGGATAATCGATGTCGTCGGTAACGAGGAAATGGGCAAGGCCTAGCCCACTACTCCTCATGCTCCTCTCCTGCCGGAGCAATATCCCACTCGACCGTCCAACCCGGTGGCAGGGTGGTAGGCCAAGTCACACCATCAACTACATCCTGCATGGTACCTGCAAAAATGGTGCCACAAGCAAGGCTGAGTATACTAATACTCAGCTAGACTTAACCGGTGTGAGGAGTCTACTCCTCTACCTCTAGACTATGCAGCTGTTTGGCTGAGGGGTTTGGTTTGCCAAAAGCACTAGCTGTTTCTAAAATCAACTTTTAGCTTTTCAAATTCTACCATCATTATCTTAGCTAGATTTGCTCCTTCTAAGCATACATGGTAACAATCAATTAGTTCAATCAACAAGTTATCTCATATAATCCACATTCCACTTCTTACTCGATGCAGTACAAGGAATCAAGCAGTCTCATTAGCTGCGAGAAGCAGACGATTCGAATCGAGTTTTAAACCTTGCAAGGTAAACCTAAACACACGGCATGTCAGGGCACTCCGACCCCACACATGACAACCGTCCCCATCGATTCCCCGTTCGCGTCCAGGCCTCACCGCCTTGGCATACAATGCTCCACTGACCCCGGCTGCCGCCGTGCAGTGACCGCACTTGTACCCACCATAGCTAGCATGGGAGACCCTGTCTCAGGTCGCATGAGGGATAAAGTCCGCGCCCGGCTTCACTCAGGTACTAGGTTTACCGGTTACCATTTTTCCCGGCATGTGCTTAGTACGTTCAAAAGCTTGACTCAGGTATCCACACATTAATCCTTAATTCATTTTTCCCGTCTCATGGACAAGGCATCCTCCCTGGATCCAAGTCCATAGACCAACATATATCCCATTATCAAGATGAATACAATCAATTCCTGACCTCGCGCGAGTGCTAGAAAAATCACTCGACTTCTACCGAGATCCTGATTAGCAAGCAGCTACTCGACCTAGCATACTAGTATTCATCTCAAAAAGGAGTCCTAAGTTCATGCAACTAGAGGTTTCAAGCAACTCCTACACTTAAGTGCACATTACAGTCCTACAAGCATTAAGTGTAGTAAAGTAGCATATAATAACATGGTTATGCATAAAACCGGGGCTTGCCTTCAATTGTTGGG
This sequence comes from Zea mays, assembly GCF_902167145.1. Lineage (NCBI taxonomy): Eukaryota > Viridiplantae > Streptophyta > Magnoliopsida > Poales > Poaceae > Zea > Zea mays. The sequence continues at coordinate 41,313,906 of NC_050097.1, read as the reverse complement.
GCTGCGGGGAGATCCTCAATAGCAGCCTCTGAAGCCTGCTCCTGGTCCTCCTCTTGGACAGGTCCTTGCTCGGGGATGAGCACGTACTCTCCGTCGGCAAGATTACAATCTAATGAATGCAATGCGTAAGATATATGCATGATACAATAGGTGCTTTAGAATTTACAACTTTTAAAGATGTAGGGTCTTTTGAATTTAAACAAGTTAACCTTACTTATGTAAAACCCTTTTAGTGGTATACTTAGTAAATTGGGTTAGTTTTAATGGGATGAGGTTTATTCCTTCTTCTCTTTTCTTTTATTCCCTTTAATGTTTTGGAGTAGGTTTGAACTACAAGTTGCTTTTATAGAATTCCAAAAATTCTGCAAAAATTACAGTGGCTTGCTACTGGTGTATGATTCTCTGTCTCAAAATTTGGGGTTCAGAAAGTGAATGGTTTTCTCTGGACAAAATTACCAAATTTTAGGGCAGAAGGGGTACTTTGAACTACAACTATTATTTAACAGTGGGTAATTCTTTAAAACTTATTTTTACTGGCTTTTAGGTGTCATAACATGACTTGATACAAATTTCTAGTCATTAATACCTCTTAATTCTTTTCCTATGGTTTTCTTAAGGTTTCTAGCCAAAGGGGTGCTTTCTACTACCACTATGTTTGAAAAACATCAAACAACAGAGTTCTTATTTTTCTTAGCTAGTATTTTGTGCAAGAGCAATCATTCTGGAGTTTGGTTTCTTTTTGCTTAAGGGAAGGGGTGGTTTGCATTATTTAAGTCAAATGGCCTTTCTCACAAATTGCTAGCAAAAGGCATGAGTTCACTTCTTTTTCATGGGTTTGTATTTTTCTCTGGTGGTTTATCTCATCATGGACTTAGCTAATTTTTGGTTGCCCATTATCTCATTATTTGAGGTTGTTTATGATTTATTGGGAAAATGCCTTATAACCACTTTGTATTTATTTTCCTTACTTAAAAAGTTAGGCTGGGGTGCTCTGTATTTTTGTAGTGGGTCTCTGGTGGTTATAAGTTCACTGGATTTTTGTTAACCACTTTGGTTATGGTCTTGTAATTTTAATAATTGATTTTCAGTCTACATAAGGCTGATTAAAGCATCTTAATTAGAAACTGGTCCTAATTAATGGTCTCTGCATTTTTCCTAGGTTCTTGGTTGCATAAGTAAACTAGGAAAAATATTACTAATCACTGTTCAACATTTTCTAATGCTTTTCTGATTTTCTCTAAGTTTTGGACAAAATGGCTTTAAATGAATAACTACACCATAATCTCTAATGCTGGGGGTTCTACTATTTTTAAACAATGTCTAATTAGGGTATAAGCATCTACAAATTTTCTTAAGCTCAGTACAGAAGAAAAACTAATTTTCCTTAATTAAACAAGGTTTAGGGGGTTTCTGTTTTTAAATTTAAACTCTAAAATTTAGAACAGAAAGCATATGGTTCAATAATTTTAAATGATAGATCATAATATTCCAGAGCTAGCAAAATTGGTTTGACAGCTTTTCATTAAGATTTCATCAAGTTATGAATTTTCTAAGTTCTCTGGTTATTTTAAAAGAATAACAGAATTGATTAAAGGGAAAAAACACTTTGCACTGGGGTCCCTGGCGGTTTTTCTAGGTTTTCCTCGCGAATCAGTCCTTAGGTTACTATTCATATGAGTCGCTGACATTACAGAAAACCCCTCGGGTTCTACAGAACCTAACCCGAGGTCCTTCTTGAGAGCACCTAGAGGGGGGGGGTGAATAGGTGATCCTGTAAAACTTCAAAACTTAAGCCACAGAAATTTGTTAAGTGTTAGCACAATTATGGCCAAGTGGCTAGAGAGGAGTCAAAACACAATAACCACAAGAAATCAATCACAGAGATGACACGGTGGTTATCCCGTGGTTCGGCCAAGTACAAAACTTGCCTACTTCCACGTTGTGGCGTCCCAACGGACGAGAGTTGCACTCAACTCCTCTCAAGTGATCCAATGATCAACTTGAATACCACAGTGTTCTTGCTTTTCTTTTCTCAATCCCGCTTGCGAGGAATCTCCACAATTTGGAGTCTCTCGCCCTTACACTTAAGATTCACAAAGAAGCACGGAGTAAGGGAGGGAAGCAACAACCACAAATCCACAGCGAAATGCGCACACACTGCTCTTCGAATGTCATTCTCTTTGCAACTTCAGAAGGAAGTCCTTTTAAGTTTTATCTTTTAGTTACTTCATTCTGAATTAAGATCATATTTTTGGAAATTAGATTCGAAAGGCAGGAGGAGGGGTTGGGGGTGATTACATACCAGCTTCCTTAGGTAGGCAATCGGGGAAGTTGGATCTTAAGAATTCCTCGGTTTCCCAAGTAGCTTCCTCCTCTGAGTGATTACTCCACTGGACCTTGAACATCTTGATCGATTTAGCCCGAGTTGATCTTTCCTTGCAATCCAGAATCTTGGAGGGGTACTCTTGGTACGAGAGATCTGGCTCTATCTCCAATTCTGGCTCTGCTAGAATCTCAGTCGGCAATCGAACACACTTCTTCAGCTGAGATACATGGAATACGCTGTGAATGGCAGACATCTTTGAAGGTAACTTCAGCTTGTATGCCACGGGTCCACATGCTTCTATGATCTCATAAGGTCCAATGTAACGAGGGGCTAACTTGCCTTTGATTCCAAACCTCTGCACTCCCTTGGTGGGTGATACCTTGAGGTATACAAAACTTCCCACCTCGAACTGGAGAGGTTTCCTTCTTCTGTCATGATAGCTCTTCTGCCTGGCCTGAGCAGCTTCTAGATTCTTCCTGATCAGCTTGACCTTCCTTTCGGCTTCAGTCACCAAATCAGGTCCAAAAACTTCTCTTTCACCAGGCTGAGACCAATTGAGTGGTGTCCTGCACCTTCTTCCATAGAGAGCTTCAAAAGGTGCCATCCTTAGGCTGGATTGATAACTATTGTTATAAGCAAACTCTGCCAAGGAGAGGTGCTTATCCCAGTTCTTGCCACAATCGATCGCACAAGCTCTCAGCATATCTTCCAGAATCTGGTTTACCCTTTCCGTCTGACCATCAGTCTGTGGGTGGTAAGCTGAACTCCTGATTAGCTTGGTTCCCAAAGACTCTTGCAATTGTTCCCAAAATCTGGCAACAAATTGGGCTCCTCGGTCAGAAACAATGGTCCGAGGTAATCCGTGCAAACACACGATTCGGTCAATATACAATTCTGCATACTTCTGAGCCTTATCAGTGGTGTGCACAGGAAGAAAATGTGCCACTTTCGTCAATCGGTCCACAATAACCCAAATTGAATCATGATGACGAGAGGTGTTGGGCAGACCCACAATGAAATCCATGCTGATATCGTCCCACTTCCACAAAGGTACGGACAGTGGTTGCAAAGCTCCAGCGGACTTCAAGTGGCTTGCCTTAACCCTCTGACAGGTGTCACATTCTGATACATACTGGGCTATCTCCCTCTTCATTCGGGTCCACCAATACGAAGGCTTCAGATCATGGTACATCTTGGTGCTTCCCGGATGCATAGAGAATTTGGAGAGATGAGCCTCATCCAAAATTTTTCTCTTGAGATCCTGGTCCTTAGGAATTACCAATCTGCTTTTGAACCATAACACACCTTTCTCATCCTGGCGGAAACAATTATACTTTTCAACCTTCTGATGGAGATTCTTCTTGATAATCTGCACTCCCTTGTCACTGAGCTGGGCCATGATGATCTGGTCTTGCAAAGTTGGCTCAACAGAAATGTGAGACAAAGAACCAGAAGGAATCACTTCAATTTGCATCTTGCTCAACTCATCACACAAGGTGTTAACACGGGAATCCATCAGAATACAGTTGCATTGCAACTTCCGACTCAAGGCATCAGCTACCACATTAGCTTTCCCTGGGTGATAAAGTACCTCCAGGTCATAATCCTTGATCAGCTCTAGCCATCTTCTCTGCCTCATGTTGAGATCAGCCTGAGTAAAAATGTACTTAAGGCTCTTATGATCAGTGAAGATGTTGCAGTGGGTTCCCATTAGATAGTGCCTCCACATTTTCAATGCATGAACCACTGCTGCTAACTCAAGGTCATGAGTGGGATAATTTTGCTCATGAGGCCTGAGTGCTCTTGAGGCATAAGCAATGACTCGGTTGTCTTGCATCAAGACACAACCTAGCCCGGTGCCAGAGGCATCGCAATACACATCAAAAGGCTTGCTGCTGTCGGGTTGCGCCAATACCGGTGCTGTGGTCAGATGCTGCCTCAACGCATGGAAGGCATCTTCGCACTTCTGACTCCACACAAACTTGACTTCTTTCTTCAGCAACTCAGTAATAGGCTTCGCAATCCGAGAGAAGTCCGGAATAAATCTTCGGTAATAACCGGCCAATCCCAGAAAACTCCGAATCTGGCGAACAGTCGTTGGTGGCTTCCAATTCATCACCTCTTGCACTTTATCAGGATCAACAGCTATTCCATCCTGAGAAATAGTGTGACCCAAGAATTTGATTTCCTTTAGCCAAAAATCACACTTGGATAACTTGGCATAAAGGTGGTGCTCTCGCAGACGTTGAAGCACTACATGCAAATGCCCGGCATGTTCTTCTTCGTTCTTCGAGTACACCAGAATATCATCGATGAAAACCACTACGAACTTGTCCAATTCCGGCATGAAAACAGAATTCATCAGATACATGAAATATGCTGGTGCATTTGTCAGCCCGAATGACATCACCAAGAATTCATACAGCCCATATCTGGTTGAGAATGCCGTCTTCGGAATATCACTTGCTCGTATTTTGATCTGATGGTAGCCAGAGCGAAGGTCTATTTTGGAAAACACCTTGGCCCCGACCAACTGGTCAAAGAGGACATCAATACGAGGCAAAGGATACTTGTTCTTGATAGTTACCGCATTAAGAGGGCGGTAATCTATGCACAGCCTCAAGCTTTCATCCTTCTTCTTCACAAATAGCGCTGGACATCCCCAAGGCGAAGTGCTTGGGCGAATAAATCCCTTATCCAGCAACTCTTGCAACTGCTTCTTCAACTCTGCCAACTCAGCGGGTGGCATTCGGTAGGGCCTCTTAGAAATTGGGGCCGTTCCCGGTTGCAACTCGATGGCGAATTCAATATCCCGGTCCGGTGGCATTCCTGGCAATTCATCAGGAAAGACATCTGCATACTCACAGACCACTAGGATCTTCTTCAGGGGTAACTCCGTCATAGAGAAAGCACATGACTGAGAAGAACCCTGACTAGGCAGAATCAAAGTGAAATTCCCGCAGAAAGGAGAATTAACTTCCACGGTACGACTGGCTACATCAAGCACAACTTGGTGCAAGGTCATCCAATTTGCTCCTAGAATAATGTCCACATTTTCCAATCCCAACACAAGAAGAGTGGTTTTTGACAATGTGGCTTCCTAGTTGAATAGGCACACTTTGGTTTAATTGGTTAGTTGCAATTTTACCCCCAGGTGTGACTATCATGAATGACCCTTTTGAGTGAGAGAATGGCAGTTTGCAATTAGCACTGAACTTTTGGCTAATGAAACTATGAGATGCACCAGAATCAAACAGAATTAAAGCAGGTTGATTATAAACTGAAAAGGTACCGGTCATGATAGGAGCTCCTTCTGGCACTTCCTCTAGAGCAGTGAAGTTGAGCTTCCCTTGCCTGACTTGCACCTTCTGCTTTCTTCCCTTGTCTTGATTTGGTGCTGGCATCTGCCTCTGCTGGTTCCTGGGACAATTCTTGGCATAGTGGCCCACATTGCCACAAGTGAAACACTTGTTCCCATTGCCCTGGCGGAACTGCTGCTGCTGCGGAGGCTGATTGTTCCTTGGGGCGGGAGCTGGATAGCGGTTGGGTGCCGGCTGCTGCTGATGCTGAGGTGGCCTGATCACCCATCTGCCTGCCTGCTGCTGAAAACCCCTGCTCTGATTGTGAGAAACAATCCGGAACCTCTGAGCCTGAGCGGATGGTGCTGCCATTGGTGCCTTCCTCTTCTTCTCTGCCCGGTGAGCAACAATGCAATCCTCCTGAGAGATGGCCATGTTGACCAACTCATTGAAGCTATTGGCCCGGACAGTGTTGAGTCGTTCCCGTAGCTTGGTATTGAGACCCCTGCGGAAGCGATCCCTCTTCTTTTCATCAGAATCAGCATGATACCCTGCATACTGGCATAAGTCGTTGAAGGCTTGCGCATACTGCAGTACCGTGCGGGTTCCTTGATTGAGGGCCAGGAATTCATTCAACTTCCTATCAAGAATGCCAGCTAGAATGTGGTGTCCTCTGAAGGCAGTCTTGAATTCCTCCCAAGATACTTCATGATCAGCGGGGAGCATAGCACGGAAGTGGTCCCACCAAGTCCGAGCTGGGCCGCGAAGCTGCTGTGCGGCGAAGCGAGCCTTGGCCTCATCAGGGCAGTCTCCCGTGAGGAGGGGAAACTTGGACTCGACGACGCGAAGCCACACGTCGGCGTCCAACGGATCCTCTGCCTTGGTGAACAAGGGCGGCTGCGTGCTCAGAAACTCCTGGTATGTTGCCATAGCCGGAGGTCGCTGATGCTGGCCTCCACCATGATGCTGTTGGTGGGGCTGGCGCTGCAAGAGCTGTCGCAGAATCTCATTCTGCTGGGCCATCAGCTCCTGCACTGTGGGAGCTGGAGGAGGTGGCGGGGGAGCTTGCTCATTCTGCCCGCGACGCTGCCTCGCTGCCATCTGAAAACAGAGATTGTCGCCAATGTTACCCTAACTCATATTTTCGAACGACAAGATATCATCTCATATGGAAGGAAAAGGCCATAATCATAATATTAGGTTCGAAAATGAAGATAACATGGTGACAAGGATCCCACAGATATCAAAAGTTTATAGGGTTACATTAATCAGGGGAAAGTACCCATAAGCCTAGTCCAAAATGTGATACTACTAAGCTCGCATAGGTTTCTATCCGCCTAAAAAATGTCAAAGCGACTGCTTAACCCTGAGCGGTGGAAGCGACACTGGATACGGGTGAAGGAGGCATCGCGGAGGTAGTCCCATTGGCACCAGGGGCTGGTCCTAGCTCCTCGGGAGCCTCTTCTCCCTCGCTTCCTGCTTCATTGGCCTCCATCTCCAGGTGGTGCATGTCCAAGTGGTCATTGGCTTCCTCGAGTTCCCTCTGCACGTCGTGGAGCTGGTTCTCCAAGACATCAATAGTGTTATCTCGGATCTCCACTTGCTGCTCCAGGGTGGTAATACGCTGGCTCAGCCTTTCCACCTGCAGATCCTTTTCCACCAACTCTGTGGATAGGTCGACCACAAAATCTTCCCGACTGTCGAGAGTGAGCTTGGCAGCCTGAGCGGTGTTAGCAAGAAGTGTCATAGCATCGCTCTGAAGGGTCTGAAGGCGGTACAGCGCACTCATGCACTGGACAGTGACCCTCCCAACCAAGTCAGGATACATTGCCCACACATCCTTCACATGGCTCACGCGGTTACACCACATGGGATCATCCTTCTTCTCAGCAGGGAAGAGTCCCAAGGGGTGCATCACCATCTCCAGGGGATGGTAGCCACAGAAAGTCGTCAGAGTCTTCATGGCTGCTGCCTCAACGGTGTCGTCCGTCCTGAGTCCAATCGTCTCAGAGTCAAGAGAACGCCAACCCGGCTGAAGGGGATGAGCCTCCAAAGTTAGCCAGACCCGACAACGAGGTACCCGATGCTCCTCATACAACTGCACCGTGTACAAAGGGGGCGTAGGGTAACCGGCGGAGTTAAGCACTTCCCACAAGATGGAAGGAAAGCCATCGCGAGAAAGGAAGTCAGAACTGAAACGAGAGTCTCCTCCACTGGCGGGGGTGGGTGAATTCATCTGCGGAAGGGAATCAAGATAAAGATTATGGTGGAAGGAAAAGAAAAAGAGAGCCCGGATGATTTTAAAGAAAAGGGGTTAGCTCAAAATTTAATTCCTCTTTGTGTTTTATAATGCATGCATGCGGAAAGAAACGTTGCCTCTCAAAAGGGAAATAGGGTGCCTTTTTAGGGCATCCTAAAATATAAGTATTGGCCCACAGGGCCTAATTAATTAGCCACCTATTTCTCCCTCTATGCCTAAGGCCTTTCGTCCTAGGTCTAGCGGTCTAGTCCTGACGATCCATAGTAGTTTCTAGGCAAGTTTTAGGTTTTTGAAATTTGGTATTCATGGTTTATTGTCCTTCTCTGTGGTGGAATTTGCTCCGATACCAGCTGTGGCAGAACCGCCCGAATTATTCCAGCTTAAGTGCCAAAGTCACGCCTCAGGGGCCGTAACACACTTAAATCGGAATAACCCGTCAGTCCCTCAGATCTAGTCTGATAGAGCCACTTAACCAGGATCAAATTCCACAATCTCACTCGAAGGTGAGTCACAGAAGAAATACAATAAAACAGGAAACCTCAAATTAAGTACGGAGTTATTACATAAATCGGAGTTTTTGGAGTAGCAAATAAAGTTCTCAAATTAAGTGCAGCGGATAATCGATGTCGTCGGTAACGAGGAAATGGGCAAGGCCTAGCCCACTACTCCTCATGCTCCTCTCCTGCCGGAGCAATATCCCACTCGACCGTCCAACCCGGTGGCAGGGTGGTAGGCCAAGTCACACCATCAACTACATCCTGCATGGTACCTGCAAAAATGGTGCCACAAGCAAGGCTGAGTATACTAATACTCAGCTAGACTTAACCGGTGTGAGGAGTCTACTCCTCTACCTCTAGACTATGCAGCTGTTTGGCTGAGGGGTTTGGTTTGCCAAAAGCACTAGCTATTTCTAAAATCAACTTTTAGCTTTTCAAATTCTACCATCATTATCTTAGCTAGATTTGCTCCTTCTAAGCATACATGGTAACAATCAATTAGTTCAATCAACAAGTTATCTCATATAATCCACATTCCACTTCTTACTCGATGCAGTACAAGGAATCAAGCAGTCTCATTAGCTGCGAGAAGCAGACGATTCGAATCGAGTTTTAAACCTTGCAAGGTAAACCTAAACACACGGCATGTCAGGGCACTCCGACCCCACACATGACAACCGTCCTCATCGATTCCCCGTTCGCGTCCAGGCCTCACCGCCTTGGCATACAATGCTCCACTGACCCCGGCTGCCGCCGTGCAGTGACCGCACTTGTACCCACCATAGCTAGCATGGGAGACCCTGTCTCAGGTCGCATGAGGGATAAAGTCCGCGCCCGGCTTCACTCAGGTACTAGGTTTACCGGTTACCATTTTTCCCGACATGTGCTTAGTACGTTCAAAAGCTTGACTCAGGTATCCACACATTAATCCTTAATTCATTTTTCCCGTCTCATGGACAAGGCATCCTCCCTGGATCCAAGTCCATAGACCAACATATATCCCATTATCAAGATGAATACAATCAATTCCTGACCTCGCGCGAGTGCTAGAAAAATCACTCGACTTCTACCGAGATCCTGATTAGCAAGCAGCTACTCGACCTAGCATACTAGTATTCATCTCAAAAAGGAGTCCTAAGTTCATGCAACTAGAGGTTTCAAGCAACTCCTACACTTAAGTGCACATTACAGTCCTACAAGCATTAAGTGTAGTAAAGTAGCATATAATAACATGGTTATGCATAAAACCGGGGCTTGCCTTCAATTGTTGGGGCTGCGGGGAGATCCTCAATAGCAGCCTCTGAAGCCTGCTCCTGGTCCTCCTCTTGGACAGGTCCTTGCTCGGGGATGAGCACGTACTCTCCGTCGGCAAGATTACAATCTAATGAATGCAATGCGTAAGATATATGCATGATACAATAGGTGCTTTAGAATTTACAACTTTTAAAGATGTAGGGTCTTTTGAATTTAAACAAGTTAACCTTACTTATGTAAAACCCTTTTAGTGGTATACTTAGTAAATTGGGTTAGTTTTAATGGGATGAGGTTTATTCCTTCTTCTCTTTTCTTTTATTCCCTTTAATGTTTTGGAGTAGGTTTGAACTACAAGTTGCTTTTATAGAATTCCAAAAATTCTGCAAAAATTACAGTGGCTTGCTACTGGTGTATGATTCTCTGTCTCAAAATTTGGGGTTCAGAAAGTGAATGGTTTTCTCTGGACAAAATTACCAAATTTTAGGGCAGAAGGGGTACTTTGAACTACAACTATTATTTAACAGTGGGTAATTCTTTAAAACTTATTTTTACTGGCTTTTAGGTGTCATAACATGACTTGATACAAATTTCTAGTCATTAATACCTCTTAATTCTTTTCCTATGGTTTTCTTAAGGTTTCTAGCCAAAGGGGTGCTTTCTACTACCACTATGTTTGAAAAACATCAAACAACAGAGTTCTTATTTTTCTTAGCTAGTATTTTGTGCAAGAGCAATCATTCTGGAGTTTGGTTTCTTTTTGCTTAAGGGAAGGGGTGGTTTGCATTATTTAAGTCAAATGGCCTTTCTCACAAATTGCTAGCAAAAGGCATGGGTTCACTTCTTTTTCATGGGTTTGTATTTTTCTCTGGTGGTTTATCTCATCATGGACTTAGCTAATTTTTGGTTGCCCATTATCTCATTATTTGAGGTTGTTTATGATTTATTGGGAAAATGCCTTATAACCACTTTGTATTTATTTTCCTTACTTAAAAAGTTAGGCTGGGGTGCTCTGTATTTTTGTAGTGGGTCTCTGGTGGTTATAAGTTCACTGGATTTTTGTTAACCACTTTCGTTATGGTCTTGTAATTTTAATAATTGATTTTCAGTCTACATAAGGCTGATTAAAGCATCTTAATTAGAAACTGGTCCTAATTAATGGTCTCTGCATTTTTCCTAGGTTCTTGGTTGCATAAGTAAACTAGGAAAAATATTACTAATCACTGTTCAACATTTTCTAATGCTTTTCTGATTTTCTCTAAGTTTTGGACAAAATGGCTTTAAATGAATAACTACACCATAATCTCTAATGCTGGGGGTTCTACTATTTTTAAACAATGTCTAATTAGGGTATAAGCATCTACAAATTTTCTTAAGCTCAGTACAGAAGAAAAACTAATTTTCCTTAATTAAACAAGGTTTAGGGGGTTTCTGTTTTTAAATTTAAACTCTAAAATTTAGAACAGAAAGCATATGGTTCAATAATTTTAAATGATAGATCATAATATTCCAGAGCTAGCAAAATTGGTTTGACAGCTTTTCATTAAGATTTCATCAAGTTATGAATTTTCTAAGTTCTCTGGTTATTTTAAAAGAATAACAGAATTGATTAAAGGGAAAAAACACTTTGCACTGGGGTCCCTGGCGGTTTTTCTAGGTTTTCCTCGCGAATCAGTCCTTAGGTTACTATTCATATGAGTCGCTGACATTACAGAAAACCCCTCGGGTTCTACAGAACCTAACCCGAGGTCCTTCTTGAGAGCACCTAGAGGGGGGGGTGAATAGGTGATCCTGTAAAACTTCAAAACTTAAGCCACAGAAATTTGTTAAGTGTTAGCACAATTATGGCCAAGTGGCTAGAGAGGAGTCAAAACACAATAACCACAAGAAATCAATCACAGAGATGACACGGTGGTTATCCCGTGGTTCGGCCAAGTACAAAACTTGCCTACTTCCACGTTGTGGCGTCCCAACGGACGAGAGTTGCACTCAACTCCTCTCAAGTGATCCAATGATCAACTTGAATACCACAGTGTTCTTGCTTTTCTTTTCTCAATCCCGCTTGCGAGGAATCTCCACAATTTGGAGTCTCTCGCCCTTACACTTAAGATTCACAAAGAAGCACGGAGTAAGGGAGGGAAGCAACAACCACAAATCCACAGCGAAATGCGCACACACACGGCCAAGAATCGAGCTCAAAGACTATCTCACAGTTTCTCACAAGAACAGAGCTCGAATCACTTAGAATCACAAACGGATGCGCAAAGACTGAGTGTGGATGATCAGGAATGCTCAAGAGTTGCTTGGTGGTCTCCTCCATGCGCCTAGGGGTCCCTTTTATAGCCCCAAGGCAGCTAGGAGCCGTTGAGAACAAATCTGGAAGGTCATTCTTGCCTTCTGTCGTCGGGCGCACCGGACAGTCCGGTGCACACCGGACACTGTCCGGTGCCCGATTTCTTTCCTTAATAGGCGCAGCCGACCGTTGCCGACCGTTGCAGATCTGGCGCACCGGACAGTCCGGTGCACACCGGACAGTCCGGTGCTTCCTTCCGACCGTTGGCTCGGCCACGTGTCGCGCGCCGATCGTGCGGCCGACCGTTGGCCCGGCCGACCGTTGGCTCACCGGACAGTCCGGTGCACACCGGACAGTCCGGTGAATTTTAGCCGAAGTCGCCGGAGAAAAACCCGAGAGCGGCCTCTTTGGCCGAGGCAGCCTGGCTCACCGGACACTGTCCGGTGCACCACCGGACACTGTCCGGTGCACCACCGGACAGTCCGGTGCCCCAGACCGAAACAGCCCCTTGGCTGTACACAGCCAAGTCTTCTCTTCTCTTCTTCTTTCTGTTTCTAACACTTAGACAAGATATTAGTACACAAAATCAATGTACTAAGGCTTAGAAACATACCTTTACTTGTGATTTGCACTTTGTTCAACCATGGGCACATTTTCACATTTAAGCACTTGTGTTTGCACTCAATCACCAAAATACTTAGAAATGGTCCAAAGGCACATTTCCCTTTCAATCTCCCCCTTTTTGGTGATTTATGCCAACACAACATAAAGCAAATAGAACAAGTGCAAAATCACTTCAAATAAAACTTAATTTGATTTTGAGTCAATTTTGGCATATATGGATCATCCTTTGCCACCACTTGGTTTGTTTTTGCAAATCAAACTCAAATCTCTATCTCTAAGTCAAACACACATGTTGAAGCATAAAGAGAGTCATTCCAAAAGAGATTGATCAAAGATTTCAAAAACTCCCCCTATTTCCCATAATTAACACTTCTCCCCACAAGAAGCCAACTTTTGACAATAGAGACAATAAAAGACAATAAAAGCTTTTGACACAACAAAAACTCTATTCTACTATTTTCAAAATCTCTCAAGTGGTAGCTGATCCATTTATCACTTTGGCCTTTATTTTCTCCCCCTTTGGCATCAAGCACCAAAACGGGATTAATCTTGGCCTTTTAACCCCATTGCCTCACCAAAGTCTTCAATTAAGAGCAAATGACAATAAGATGTCATGAGATGAACTTGGAATAAGTTACCCTCTTATCGGAGTGCAGTGGAAGTCTTTCATGGTCCAAGTCCACCTGTTCCCTTTCAATCCTCCTTCGAGACTAAAACATCAAACTCAAGCACATGGTTAGTCTCAAAGGGTCAAGTTGTAACACATCTCCCCCTAAACATGTGCATCACTTTGCAACGGACTTGTGAGGTCCAGGGAGTGTTTTTACAACTTGAGCACCATAATAACGCAACAAAATGCAAAAAGGAACATGATCAAAAGCATAAGTACATGTATGCTACAATTCAATCCAGGTTCCGCGAATCTATGACATTTAGCTCACTACGCAACCTGCAAAAGGTCTTCTCATCTAGAGGCTTAGTGAAGATATCGGCTAGCTGGTTCTCGGTGCTAACATGAAACACTTCGATATCTCCCTTTTGCTGGTGGTCTCTCAAAAAGTGATGCCGGATGTCTATGTGCTTTGTGCGGCTGTGTTCAACAGGATTTTCCGTCATGCGGATAGCACTCTCATTATCACATAGGAGTGGGACTTTGCTCAGATTGTAGCCAAAGTCCCGGAGGGTTTGCCTCATCCAAAGTAGTTGCGCGCAACACTGACCTGCGGCAACGTACTCGGCCTCAGCGGTGGATAGAGCAACGGAGGTTTGTTTCTTAGAGTTCCATGACACCAGGGACCTTCCTAAGAATTGGCACGTCCCTGATGTACTCTTCCTATCGACCTTACATCCGGCATAGTCGGAGTCTGAGTATCCAACTAAGTCAAAGGTAGACCCTTTTGGATACCAGAGCCCGAAGCAAGGCGTAGCAACCAAATATCTAAGAATCCGCTTCACCGCCACTAAGTGACACTCCTTAGGATCGGATTGAAATCTAGCACACATGCATACGCTAAGCATAATATCCGGTCTACTAGCACATAAGTAAAGCAAAGACCCTATCATTGACCGGTATGCTTTTTGATCAACGGACTTACCTCCTTTGTTGAGGTCGGTGTGTCCGTCGGTTCCCATCGGCGTCTTTGCGGGCTTGGCGTCCTTCATCCCAAACCGCGTTAGCAGATCTTGCGTGTACTTCGTTTGGGAGATGAAGGTTCCGTCCTTGAGTTGCTTCACTTGGAACCCAAGGAAGTAGTTCAACTCGCCCATCATCGACATCTCGAATTTTTGCGTCATCACCCTGCTAAACTCTTCACAAGACTTTTGGTTAGTAGAACCAAATATTATGTCATCGACATAAATTTGACATACAAACAAATCACCATCACATGTCTTAGTGAAAAGAGTTGGATCGGCTTTCCCAACCTTGAAAGCATTAGCAATTAAGAAATCTCTAAGGCATTCATACCATGCTCTTGGGGCTTGCTTAAGTCCATAGAGCGCCTTAGAGAGCTTACACACGTGGTCGGGGTACCGTTCATCCTCGAAGCCAGGGGGTTGCTCCACGTACACCTCCTCCTTGATTGGCCCGTTGAGGAAAGCGCTCTTCACATCCATTTGGAACAACCTGAAAGAATGGTGAGCGGCATATGCTAGCAAGATTCGAATTGACTCTAGCCTAGCCACAGGAGCAAAAGTCTCCTCAAAATCCAAACCTGCGACTTGGGCATAACCTTTTGCCACAAGTCGAGCCTTGTTTCTCGTCACCACCCCGTGCTCGTCCTGTTTGTTGCGGAACACCCACTTGGTTCCCACAACATTTTGCTTCGGACGAGGCACCAGCGTCCAAACTTCATTTCTCTTGAAGTTGTTGAGCTCCTCCTGCATGGCCAACACCCAGTCCGGATCTAGCAAGGCCTCCTCTACCCTGAAAGGCTCAATAGAGGAGACAAAAGAGTAATGCTCACAAAAATTAACTAATCTAGATCGAGTAGTTACTCCCTTGCTGATATCACCCAGAATTTGGTCGACGGGATGATCCCTTTGGATCGTCGCTCGAACTTGGGTTGGAGGTGCCGGTTGCGCTTCTTCCTCCATCACGTGATCATCTTGTGCTCCCCCTTGATCACACGCCTCCTTTTGATGAACCTGTTCATCGTCTTGAGTCGGGGGATGCACCATAATTGAGGAAGATGGTAGATCTTGCTCATCTTGTTCCTGTGGCCGCACTTCTCCAATCGCTATGGTGCGTATGGCGGCCGTCAGAACATCTTCTTCATCTACATCATCACAATCAACAACTTGCTCTCTTGGAGAGCCATTAGTCTCATCAAATACAACGTCGCTAGAGACTTCAACCAAACCCGATGATTTGTTGAAGACTCTATACGCCTTTGTATTTGAGTCATAACCTAACAAAAACCCTTCTACAGCTTTGGGAGCAAACTTAGAAATTCTACCCTTCTTCACTAGAATGTAGCATTTACTCCCAAATACACGAAAGTACGATACATTGGGTTTGTTACCGGTTAGTAGCTCATACGACGTCTTCTTGAGGAGGCGATGAAGGTAGACCCTGTTGATGGCGTGGCAAGCAGTGTTAACGGCTTCCGTCCAAAAGCACTCGGGGGTCTTGAACTCTCCTAGCATCGTCCTCGCCATATCGATGAGCGTCCTGTTCTTCCTCTCTACCACACCATTTTGCTGTGGTGTGTAGGGAGCGGAGAACTCGTGCTTGATCCCTTCCTCTTCAAGGAACTCCTCCACTTGAAGGTTCTTGAATTCGGATCCGTTGTCGCTCCTTATCTTCTTCACTTTGAGCTCAAACTCATTTTGAGCTCTCCTAAGGAAGCGTTTGAGAGTCCCTTGGGTTTCAGACTTATCCTGCAAAAAGAACACCCAAGTGAAGCGGGAAAAATCATCAACAATAACTAAACCATACTTACTCCCTCCTATGCTCAGATAGGCGACAGGTCCGAAGAGGTCCATGTGCAGCAGCTCCAGGGGTCTTGAAGTGGTCATCACGTTCTTGCCGTGATGCGCTCCTCCCACTTGTTTACCTGCTTGACAAGCTGCACAAGGTCTATCTTTTTCGAAATGCACGTTAGTCAAACCTATCACGTGTTCTCCCTTTAGAAGCTTGTGAAGGTTCTTCATCCCCACATGTGCTAAGCGGCGATGCCACAGCCAGCCCATGCTAGTCTTAGCTATTAAGCATGCATCTAGACCGGCTTCTTCTTTTGCAAAATCAACTAAATACAGTTTGCCGTCTAATACACCCTTAAAAGCTAGTGAACCATCACTTCTTCTAAAGACAGACACATCTACATTTGTAAACAGACAGTTATATCCCATATTGCATAATTGACTCACAGATAGCAGATTATATCCAAGAGACTCAACTAAAAACACATTAGATATGGAGTGCTCATTAGAGATTGCAATTTTACCTAACCCTTTTACCTTGCCTTGATTCCCATCACCGAATATGATTGAATCTTGGGAATCCTTATTCTTGACGTAGGAGGTGAACATCTTCTTCTCCCCCGTCATATGGTTTGTGCATCCGCTGTCGATAATCCAGCTTGAACCCCCGGATGCATAAACCTGCAAGGCAATTTTAGGCTTGGGACTTAGGTACCCAACTCATGTTGGGTCCTACAAGGTTAGTGCAAATATCCTTAGGGACCCAAATGCAAGTTTTGTCTCCCTTGCATTTTGCCCCTAACTTCCTAGCAACAATTTTCTTATCCTTTCTACAAATAACAAAGGAAGCATTTAAAGCACAATAAATTGTAGAAGGTTCATTCACTACTTTCCTAGGAGCATGAATAACATTCTTTCTAGGCATAGCATTTTTCCTAGACATATTTCTACCATGCATAAAGGAAGAACTATGAGCATCAAAATCATCATAAGCATTATAACCCCTATAAGCACTTCTATCATGATACAAAAAAGCATGGTTCTTTTTAGTGCTACTAGCCATAGGAGCCTTCCCTTTCTCCTTGGCGGAGATAGGAGCCTTATGGCTTGTCAAGTTCTTGACTTCTCTCTTGAAGCCAAGCCCATCCTTAATTGAGGGGTGTCTACCAACCGTGTAGGCATCCCTAGCAAATTTTAGTTTATCAAAATTACTCTTGCTAGTCTTAAGTTGAGCATTAAGACTAGCTAATTCATCATTCAATTTTGAAATAGAAACTAAGTGTTCGCTACAAGCATTAATATCAAAATCCTTACACCTAGTGCAAATTTCAACATATTCAACACAAGGGTTGGATTTATTTGCTTCTACTAGTTTAGCATTTAAATCATCGTTTATGCTCTTTAAGTTAGAAATAGAATCATGGCATGTTGACACTTCACAAGCAAGCATTTCATTTTTCTTAATTTCTAATGCAAGGGATTTTTGAGCCTCTACAAACTTATCATGTTCTTCATATAACAAATCCTCTTGCTTTTCTAAAAGTATATTCTTTTCATTCAAGGCATCAATTAATTCATTAATTTTGTCTATCTTGGATCTATCTAAGCCCTTGAACAAACATGAATAATCTACTTCATCCTCATCACTAGATTCGTCCTCACTTGAAGAAGCATAGGTAGAGTTGCGAGTACATACCTTCTTCTCCCTTGCCATAAGGCATGTGTGACGCTCATTGGGGAAGAGGGTTGATTTGTTGAAGGCGGTGGCGGCGAGTCCTTCATTGTCGGAGTCGGAAGAGGAGCAATCCGAGTCCCACTCCTTGCCTAGATGCGCCTCGCCCTTTGCCTTCTTGTAATGCTTCTTATTTTCCCTCTTGTTTCCCTTTTCCTGGTCACTATCATTATCGGGGCAGTTAGCGATAAAATGACCAATCTTACCGCACTTGAAGCATGAGCGCTTCCCCTTCGTCTTGGTCTTGCTTGGCTGCCCCTTGTGACCCTTTAGCACCGTCTTGAAGCGCTTAATGATGAGGGCCATCTCCTCATTATTTAGCCCGGCCGCCTCAACTTGCGCCACCTTGCTTGGTAGCGCTTCTTTGCTCCTTGTTGCCTTGAGAGCAATGGGTTGAGGCTCATGGATGGGACCGTTCAACGCGTCGTCCACGTATCTTGCCTCCTTGATCATCATTCGCCCGCTTACGAACTTCCCAAGAATTTCTTCGGGCGACATTTTGGTGTACCTGGGATTCTCACGAATATTATTCACCAAATGAGGATCAAGAACGGTAAAGGACCTTAGCATTAGGCGGACGACGTCGTGGTCCGTCCATCGCGTGCTTCCGTAGCTCCTTATTTTGTTGATAAGGGTCTTGAGCCGGTTGTATGTTTGAGTTGGCTCCTCGCCCCTTATCATCGCGAACCGTCCAAGCTCGCCCTCCACCAACTCCATTTTGGTGAGCAAGGTAGCGTCATTTCCCTCATGAGAGATCTTGAGGGTATCCCAGATTTGCTTGGCGTTATCCAAGCCACTCACCTTGTTATATTCATCCCTGCACAATGAAGCTAGAAGAACAGTAGTAGCTTGTGCATTCTTATGGATTTGCTCATTAATGAATATAGGACTATCCGAACTATTAAAGTGCATTCCACTATCTACAATCTCCCATATACTAGGATGGAGAGAGAATAGGTGACTACGCATTTTGTGGCTCCAAAATCCGTAGTCCTCCCCATCAAAGTGTGGGGGCTTGCCGAGTGGAATGGAAAGCAAATGTGAATTTGAACTTTGCGGAATACGAGAGTAGTCAAAGGAAAAGTTAGAATTGACCGGTTTCCTTTGCTCGTAGTCGTTGTGGTCGTCGTTCTTTTGGGAAGAAGTAGACTCATCACTGTCGTCGTAGTAGACGATCTCCTTGATGCGCCTTGTCTTCTTCTTCTTTCCTTCCTTCCGTCTATGACCCGAGCCAGAGTCGTTAGGCTTGTCATCTTTGGGCTCGTTGACGAAGGACTCCTTCTCCTTATCGTTGATCACGATTCCCTTCCCCTTAGGATCCATCTCTTCGGGCGGTTAGTCCCCTTTCTTGAAGAGAACGGCTCTGATACCAATTGAGAGCACCTAGAGGGGGGGGTGAATAGGTGATCCTGTAAAACTTCAAAACTTAAGCCACAGAAATTTGTTAAGTGTTAGCACAATTATGGCCAAGTGGCTAGAGAGGAGTCAAAACACAATAACCACAAGAAATCAATCACAGAGATGACACGGTGGTTATCCCGTGGTTCGGCCAAGTACAAAACTTGCCTACTTCCACGTTGTGGCGTCCCAACGGACGAGAGTTGCACTCAACTCCTCTCAAGTGATCCAATGATCAACTTGAATACCACAGTGTTCTTGCTTTTCTTTTCTCAATCCCGCTTGCGAGGAATCTCCACAATTTGGAGTCTCTCGCCCTTACACTTAAGATTCACAAAGAAGCACGGAGTAAGGGAGGGAAGCAACAACCACAAATCCACAGCGAAATGCGCACACACACGGCCAAGAATCGAGCTCAAAGACTATCTCACAGTTTCTCACAAGAACAGAGCTCGAATCACTTAGAATCACAAACGGATGCGCAAAGACTGAGTGTGGATGATCAGGAATGCTCAAGAGTTGCTTGGTGGTCTCCTCCATGCGCCTAGGGGTCCCTTTTATAGCCCCAAGGCAGCTAGGAGCCGTTGAGAACAAATCTGGAAGGCCATTCTTGCCTTCTGTCGTCGGGCGCACCGGACAGTCCGGTGCACACCGGACACTGTCCGGTGCCCGATTTCTTTCCTTAATAGGCGCAGCCGACCGTTGCCGACCGTTGCAGATCTGGCGCACCGGACAGTCCGGTGCACACCGGACAGTCCGGTGCTTCCTTCCGACCGTTGGCTCGGCCACGTGTCGCGCGCCGATCGCGCGGCCGACCGTTGGCCCGGCCGACCGTTGGCTCACCGGACAGTCCGGTGCACACCGGACAGTCCGGTGAATTTTAGCCGAAGTCGCCGGAGAAAAACCCGAGAGCGGCCTCTTTGGCCGAGGCAGCCTGGCTCACCGGACACTGTCCGGTGCACCACCGGACACTGTCCGGTGCACCACCGGACAGTCCGGTGCCCCAGACCGAAACAGCCCCTTGGCTGTACACAGCCAAGTCTTCTCTTCTCTTCTTCTTTCTGTTTCTAACACTTAGACAAGATATTAGTACACAAAATCAATGTACTAAGGCTTAGAAACATACCTTTACTTGTGATTTGCACTTTGTTCAACCATGGGCACATTTTCACATTTAAGCACTTGTGTTTGCACTCAATCACCAAAATACTTAGAAATGGTCCAAAGGCACATTTCCCTTTCACTTCTTCTACCTCAAACAGTAGCCGCGGCGAAGAAAAGGGCGGAGGGGCTTACCGGCGGCGAGACTGTTCCGGTGAAGTGGTCGAGGGTGAAGGGGAGGTCGCGGGGATCACAACGGTGTGCGGAACGTCGACGGAGATGGCCGGAGTCGGTCGGTCCACGCGCGCAGGCGGGGATGCTCGTCGGCGGCGAGGAGACCGGCCTGGTCACGGCGAGGTAGTTCAATCAAATAGGTCAGAGAGGTCCACGGGATGCCAGAGAAGACATGAGCGAAAGGAATTTGGCGGAGACTCACTGGATAGCTTGGTCCACGCGCGGCGGCGGAAGACCGAAGTCCGGTGAGGTTGATCTCGGGCCTCCGGTGAAGTCCGGTCGGGTCCGAGGGCTTGGCGAGCTTCACGGGCTACTGGCGGAGCTAGCCGAAGCACTGGTTGGGCTGGAGGGCGGCTGGAGTGGGCTGGCCACGGCGGCCGTAGCTCTGGCGGCAATGGCGGGCGGAAATTCGCTCGCCGGAGCTAAGGAACGGTGGCTGGCCGATGAGGGTGAGTGCGGGGCGAAGAGAGGTGCGCCCGGGGAGGCTTTATAGGCACGGCGCGGTGCACGGGCGGTCGTGGACCGGCGAGTGCGCGCGGGCGTGCACTGGGAAGGCGCGGTGCGCGAACGGGCGTGAACCAGGGGTGTCAGCTGCGGTCGAACACGTGTTCCCGTTGCCTCTGCCCCTGTTCAAGCGCCGATTGGGAGCAAATCTTCGCGAATTTGGGCAAGATCACTGCAAGGGATTTGTTCACCAGACCAAGCTTTGTCTTTTGTGTATGGACGACGTGCGGTTTTAGGCTAGGGACAGGGAGTTGTAGCGTCACCAAGGTGCCAGTGTCAGAATGCCTGGTCCCGAGGTTGAGCTGCGCCAAAACCGTGTCAAAAGGATTTGGTTTGAGTTCAAACTTTCCCAGAATGTGTTCAAGGTAATTTGGCACGACTTTGATATTTGGATCTTCTGGCTTTGAGTTTGGAAAAGCAGAGAACACAGATGATCTTTGAGAAGAGGTCTGAAATTCAAAAATTCAGAAATCTGAATTTCTCTAAGGGTTCATTGATCAAGGGCTGATTTGGGGATTTATTTGAGTTATGCTGGCTAAGCCTTCTTAATCTTTCTTGTTACTTAGCAAATATACTTTAACTTATATAATTGGCTCAACTCACAATTTTAAACTTTTCATCCTCTTTTCACATCTTCTTGAATTTTGTTCATGGGGGTCTACTTAGAGTTCTTGATTAGGGTTGCACATTCTTATCTTTTCAAGGACTCAATTGTTTTGATCATGACACTTTTAAACATATACTTGGTGAATTCTTTGTTACTTAAGTTATTTTGATGCTCATGCTTACTTTGGTTCACATAAAATAATGGTTCTTGGTGTGGCTTTTTAAGAGAAACCCTAGGTGACACTGGGGTGTCACAGCTGTAAGCCTCACTTAGGAGCTTCTTCGCCTTTTACTTTCAGCGGAATCAGCGTTTATTTTTCACTGTAAGCCTCCCTTAGGAGCTTCTTCGCCTTTTACTTTCAGCGGAATCAACGTTTATTTTTCGCTGTAGGTTTAGAAAACTTATACTGCGCTCCCTTAGGAACGACTTTTTACTGTTTCGAACAATTTGTACTGTGTCCGTTGGATCAAATTTTTGATAATACAAAGGTCCTTCAAATCAGCATAAGTTCGTATGCTTCGGCAATTCAAGCCTATGGAAAAAAACACATTTTTATTATGGTAAAAGACGAAAGTATTACAAGGAATTGAAATTCAAAAAACATTTAAACTTATTCATAATTGTTCCTTATTAACAAAAAGGTAATACTGAATATAAAAAATGCAAAAGGACTGCTGCTGAGGTAGGATATTTGTCAATAAATGTGCTTCGACTCTGGCACAGTGCTATTGACTGTGCGAGCTTCGGACTCCTCTCTGAAATCCCTCTGAAGATGATTGTGCTGACTCCCTTCTGGCTATTGTCCTCGCTGGGTCGGCGGTGGCGGTGGAGGTTGCTGCCAAGATGCTTGGGGTTGGCTCGCCGAGGCAACAGAAGCTGCAGGGTGGTTGCCTACATATTCTGGAATATAAGGCGAGTGATACGAAGCAGTATGCATGACCTGCTTCGGCTGACTCTGTTGCGCTGCTGCTTCCGCTATTTCCTTCTGCTTCTGGATGGTAACATGGCACATCCTGGTAGTATGGCCCTTGTCTTCACCACAGAATAGGCAATATATTTTTCTTGGCTGGTCTCCAAACCTTCCCCCGAAGCCCCTGGCGCCTCTGCCCCTTGGCGCTGGCGGCCGAAAAGAACTTTGCTGTTGGCCCGAAGCTTGTGAAGAGTATTGTGGCCTTTGCTGCTGGCTCCCTCGATCATCAGTTTGAGTAGAGTTATGAATTGACCTAACGTGCTTCGGGTGGAATCTTCCTCCGAAGCCCCTGGTCATTTCAGAGAACCTGAATGCTTCCTCCCTTCTTTGGCGGAAGTCATTGTCAGCTCGAATGTATTCGTCCATTTTCTGAAGTAGCTCCTCCAACGTTTGTGGTGGCTTCCTGGCAAAGTACTGCGCTGATGGTCCCGGCCGAAGCCCCTTAATCATGGCCTCAATGACAATTTCATTGGGCACTGTTGGTGCTTGTGCCCTCAGGCGCAGAAACCTCCGGACATACGCCTGAAGGTATTCTTCATGGTCCTGGGTACACTGGAAGAGAGCCTGAGCGGTGACTGGCTTTGTCTGAAATCCTTGGAAACTGGTTATCAACATATCCTTCAGCTTCTACCATGAAGTGATTGTCCCTGGCCGGAGGGAGGAGTACCAGGTCTGAGCGACACTCTTGACGGCCATGACGAAAGACTTTGCCATGACTGCAGTATTGCCACCATACGAAGATATAGTTGCTTCGTAGCTCATCAAAAATTGCTTCAGGTCTGTATGACCATCGTACATGGGGAGCTGAGGTGGCTTGTAAGACTGTGGCCATGGTGTAGCCTGCAATTCTGTTGAGAGAGGAGAAGCATCATCGAAAGCAAAATTTCCATGATGGAAATCTTCATACCAGTCGTCCTCATTGTGGAAGCCTTCCTGATGGAGCTCTCTGCGTGGAGGCCTTCGGCTCTGATCATCTTGAACAAGATGACAAACCTCCTCAGAAGCTTCGTCTATCTGTCTCTGAAGGTCAGCTAGACGAGCCATCTTCTCCTTCTTGCGCTGCACCTGTTGCTGAAGGATCTTCAGGTTTTGGATCTCCTGATCCAAGTCATCCTCCGGGGGTGTTGGACTAACAGCCTTCCTCTTCTGGCTTCGGGCCTCTCTAAGAGAAAGGACGTCCTGATTGGGATCCAGCGGCTATAAAGTACCAGCCCTTGTCGCTGAAGCTTTTTTCGGCGGCATGACGAAGGTGATGCTTGCTGAAAGAGTTCAAAGCTTAAGAGATGAAAGTGAGTTCACCGGAGGTGGGCGCCAATGTTGGGGACTTGTTCTCAAATACTATGAATCAAGAACAAGGCAACACAAAGTGTTAAATATCAAAAGGCCCTTCGTCCTTCAAATCATTATTTCCTTTCGGACATAATGAATTTAGGACGAAGGTCATGAAGGTCATACCTTCATGATCACAATAGAAAATGAAGAACATTCAAACAAAATATAGAAAAATGACACAATTATTGTAAACATTATTATTAATCTATTTCTTATTTTTATTACTTATTTGAACAAGAATAAATTACAAGTATACCTTCAGTTTGAAGGAAAAGAGTACAGGCGTGACGCAAAAGTGAATGCCCAGTCCGCGTGAACAGTACGGGAATACTGTTCACCTATTTATAGGCACGGGTCGCAGCCCATGCAAAATTACATTAATGCCCTTTACATTTATCAATAACTCTATGATAATTCTTCGAGGTTTAATCTGGTTTTTCATCTTCAAGTCGGTTTCCCTTTCCGCCGTTACTCCGAAGCTCTTCTACACACAGCTTCGGCTCTACGCCAACCTTCGTGTTCTCTGTGCTTCTTCATACTGTGGCTCTGATCCGAGTCCGAAGATACCTGTTAATGTACTTTACTCCAGAAACATTGTTAAATTATGTTTTTTGAGGACCTTCGGAAGCCGAAGGCCCCCAACAGCTTCCAAAAGGGGGACAATGTCAAACTTAATGCCCCTCCTAAAAGACTGTCTAACTTTGTTAAGGGCAAGGCTCCCATGCCTCAGGATAACGAGGGTTACATTTTGTATCCTGCCGGTTATCCCGAGAGCAAAATTAGGAGAATTCATTCTAGGAAGTCTCACTCTGGCCCTAATCATGCTTTTATGTATAAGGGTGAGACATATAGCTCTAGGCAATCAACCCGTGCAAAATTGCCTAAGAAGAAAAATCCTACTGCATCAAATGATCATAACATTTCATTTAAAACTCTTGATGCATCTTATGTGATAACCAACAAATCAGGCAGGGTAGTTGCCAAGTATGTTGGGGACAAACACAAGGGCACCAAAACTTGTGTTTGGGTACCCAAAGTTCTTGTATCTAATGCCAAAGGACCCAAAACCGTTTGGGTACCTAAAATCAAGAACTAAACTTGTTTTGTAGGTTTATGCATCCGAGGGCTCAAGTTGGATCATCGATAGCGGGTGCACAAATCACATGACAGGGGAGAAGAAGATGTTCTCCTCCTATGAGAAAAACTAAGATCCCCAACGAGCTATCACATTAGGGGATGGAAATCAAGGTTTGGTCAAAGGATTGGGTAAAATTGCTATATCTCCTGACCATTCCATTTCCAATGTTTTTCTTGTAGACTCTTTAGATTATAACTTGCTTTCAGTTTCGCAATTATGTAAAATGGGCTACAACTGTCTTTTTACGGATATAGGTGTTACTGTCTTTAGAAGAAGTGATGATTCAGTAGCATTTAAGGGAGTGTTAGAGGGTCAGCTATACTTAGTAGATTTTGATAGAGCTGAACTCGACACTTGCTTAATTGCTAAGACTAACATGGGCTGGCTCTAGCATCGCCGACTAGCACATGTTGGAATGAAGAATCTTCACAAGCTTCTAAAGGGAGAACACATTTTGGGACTAACAAATGTTCATTTTGAGAAAGACAGGATTTGTAGCGCATGTCAGGCAGGGAAGCAAGTTGGTGTTCATCATCCACAAAAGAACATTATGACGACTGACAGGCCACTCGAGCTCCTACACATGGACCTATTCGGCCCGATTGCTTACATAAGCATCGGCGGGAGTAAGTATTGTCTAGTTATTGTGGATGATTATTCTCGCTTCACTTGGGTGTTCTTTTTGCAGGAAAAATCTCATACCCAAGAGACCTTAAAGGGATTCTTGAGACGGGCTCAAAATGAGTTCGGATTAAGGATCAAGAAAATTAGAAGCGACAACGGGATGGAGTTCAAGAACTCTCAAATCGAAGGCTTCCTTGAGGAGGAGGGCATCAAGCATGAGTTCTCTTCTCCCTACACCCCACAACAAAATGGTGTAGTGGAGAGAAAGAATCGAACTCTATTGGACATGGAAGAACCATGCTTGATGAGTACAAGACTTCAGATAGGTTTTGGGCCGAGGCGGTCAACACCGCCTGTTACGCCATCAACCGGTTATATCTACACTGAATCCTCAAGAAAACATCATACGAACTCCTAACCGGTAAAAAGCCCAATGTTTCATATTTTAGAGTCTTTGGTAGCAAATGTTTTATTCTTGTTAAAAGAGGCAGAAAATCAAAATTTGCTCCTAAGGCTATAGAAGGCTTTTTACTAGGATATGATTCAAACACAAGGGCATATAGAGTCTTTAACAAGTCCTCTGGATAAGTTGAAGTTTCTTGTGACATTGTGTTTGATGAGACTAATGTCTCTCAAGTAGAGCAAGTTGATCTTGATGAGATAGGTGATGAAGAGGCTCCATGCGTCGCGCTAAGGAACATGTCCATTGGGGATGTGTGTCCTAAGGAATCCGAAGAGCCTTCAAATGCACAAGATCAACCATCTTCCTCCATGCAAGCATCTCCACCAACCCAAGACGAGAATCAGGCTCAAAATGATGAAGTAGAAAATCAAGAAGTTGAGCCACCTCAAGAGAAGAGCAATGATCAAGGGGGAGATGTCCATGATCAAGATGAGGAAGAAGAACAAGCTACAAGACCGCCACACCCAAGAGTCCACCAAGCAATCCAACGAGATCACCCCGTGAACACCATCCTCGGCGATATTCAAAAGGTGGTAACTACTCGATCTCGTGTTGCTCATTTTTGTGAACACTACTCTTTTGTTTCCTCTATTGAGCCACACAGGATAGAGGAAGCACTTCAAGATTCGGATTGGGTGGTGGCGATGCAAGAGGAGCTCAACAACTTCACTAGGAATGAGGTATGACATTTAGTTCCACGTCCTAACCAAAATGTTGTAGGAACCAAGTGGGTCTTCCGCAACAAGCAAGATGAGCATGGTGTGGTGACAAGGAACAAAGCCCGACTTGTGGCCAAGGGATATTCACAAGTCGAAGGTTTGGATTTTGGTGAAACCTATGCACCCGTAGCTAGGCTAGAATCAATTCGCATTTACTTGCCTATGCTACTTACCATGGCTTCAAGCTTTACCAAATGGACGTGAAGAGTGCCTTCCTCAATGGACCAATCAAGGAAGAGGTCTATGTTGAGCAACCTCCCGACTTTGCAGATAGTGAGTACCCTAACTATGTTTACAAACTCTCTAAGGCGCTTTATGGGCTCAAGCAAGCCCCAAGAGCATGGTATGAATGCCTAAGAGATTTTCTTATCACTAATGGCTTCAAAGTCGGAAAGGCCGATCCTACTTTATTTACTAAAACTCTTGACAATGATTTGTTTGTATGCCAAATTTATGTTGATGATATTATTTTTGGGTCTACTAACGAATCTACATGTGAAGAATTTAGTAGGATCATGACACAGAAATTCGAGATGTCTATGATGGGGGAGTTGAAGTACTTCTTGGGATTTCAAGTAAAGCAACTCCAAGAGGGCACCTTCATTAGCCAAACCAAGTACATTCAAGATATTCTCAACAAGTTTGGAATGAAGGATGCCAAGCCCATCAAGACACCCATGGGAACCAATGGGCATCTCGACCTCGACACGGGAGGTAAATCCGTAGATCAAAAGGTATATCGGTCGATGATAGGCTCTTTATCTATGTGCATCTCGACCGGATATTATGCTTTCCGTATGCATGTGTGCAAGATTCCAAGCTGACCCTAAGGAAGCTCACCTTATGGCCGTAAAATGAATCTTGAGATATCTAGTTCATACTCCTAAGTTTGGGCTTTGGTACCCTCGGGGATCCACATTTGATTTAATTGGTTATTCGGATGCCGATTGGGTGGGGTGTAAAATCAATAGAAAGAGCACATCGGGGACTTGCCAGTTCTTGGGAAGATCCCTGGTGTCTTGGGCTTCAAAGAAGCAAAATTTCGTAGCTCTTTCTACCGCCGAAGCCGAGTATATTGCCGCAGGACATTGTTCCGCGCAATTACTTTGGATGAGGCAAACCCTTAGGGACTACGGTTACAAATTAACCAAAGTTCCTCTTATATGTGATAATGAGAGTGCAATCCGTATGGCGGATAATCCCGTTGAGCATAGCCGCACTAAACACATAGCCATTCGGTATCATTTCTTAAGGGATCACCAACAAAAGGGAGATATCGAGATTGCATATATTAACACCAAGGAACAATTAGCCGATATCTTTACCAAGCCACTAGATGAACAAACCTTTAACAAACTTAGACATGAGCTAAATATTCTTGATTCTAGGAATTTCTTTTGATGTTTTGCACACATAGCTCTTTAATATACCATACCTCTTTTATATGCTATGACTAATTTGTTTTCAAGTGAATTTCAAACCAAATCATAGATTGAAAGGAAATTGGAGTCTTCGGCGAAGATAAAAGGCTTCCACTCCACTTCATCAAATTACTCATCCTTCACCGTCGCTCCGAGCCACTCTCCATCTTTGGTATAATCTTCTCTCATATTTTGTTTGCCAAAGGGGAGAAAGTAGCTAAAAGGGCTTATATTTCACTCAAGTATCCGTTTTTGGCGATTCATGCCAAAGGAGAGAAAGTATTAGCCCAAAGCAAAAGGACCGCACCACCACCAATTTTCAAAATTGAAGTTAAGAAAAGGTTTTAAAATGATGAAATTTTCAATTGATATCTTATTGTATTCAAAAGGGGGAGAAAGTAGTATTTTCAAATTGGTATCTTAAAACCCTCTTGAACACTAAGAGGAGGATTTCATTAAGGGGGAGTTTGTTTAGTCAAAGGAAAAGCATTTGAAACAGGGGGAGAAAATTTCAAATCTTGAAAATGCTTCTCAAAATCTTATTCATTTACCTTTGACTATTTGCAAAATTTGAAAAGAATTTAGAAAAGAATTTGCAAAAACAAAACATGTGGTGCAAGCGTGGTCCAAAATGTCAAATCTAAGAAAGAAACAATCCATGCATATCCTATGAGAATTTATATTGGCTCAAATCTAAGTAACCTTTGCACTTACATTATGCAAACTAGTTCAATTATGCACTTCTATATTTGCTTTGGTCTGTGTTGGCATCAATCACCAAAAAGGAGGAGATTGAAAGAGAATTAGGCTTACACCTTTTTCCTAATTGATTTTGGCGGTTGAATTGCCCAACACAAATAATTGGACTAACTAGTTTGCTCTAGTCTATAAGTTCTACAAGTGCCAAAGGTTCACAATAAGCCAATAAAAAGACCAAGAAAGGGTTCAAACAAAGAGAGCAAAAGACAACCCAAAGGCACTCTGGTCTGGCGCACCGGACTGTCTGGTGTGCCACCGGACAGTGTCTGGTGCACCAGGGCACTCGACGCTGAACTCGCTACCTTCGAGAAAATCAGAGGGCGCTCCGCTATAATTCACCGGACTGTCCGGTGTGCCAGTAGAGCAATGGCTACTTCGCGCGCAACGGTCGACTGCAACGCATTTAATGCGCGCCTACGCGCGCAGAGGACAGAGCACGCACAGTTGCCGCACTGGACAGTCTACAGGACTTGTCCGGTGCACCACCGGACAGCCCAGAGGTCCCACAAGTCAGAGCTCCAACGATCGAACCCCAACGGCTGGCTGACATGGCTGGCGCACTGGACAGTGTCCGGTGGCGCACCGGACTGTCCGGTGCGCCATGCGACAGCAGCCTTCCAACGTCCATATTTTGGTGGTTGGGGCTATAAATACCCCAACCACCCCACATTCAATGGCATCCAAGTTTTCCACCTTTAACACATTACAAGAGCTATAACATTCAATTCTAGACACTCCAAAGAGATCAAATCCTCTCCCAAGTCCGGAATCACTCCAAATCAAATAGTGACTAGAGAGAGCGACATTTGTGTTCATTTGAGCTCTTGCGCTTGGATCGCTTCTTTTCTTTCTCATTCTTCTTGTGATCAAACTCAATTGTAACTAAAGCAAGAGACACCAATTGTGTGGTGGTCCTTGCGGGAACTTTGTGTTCCGTTTGATTGAGAAGAGAAGCTCACTCGGTCTAGGTGACCGTTTGAGAGAGGAAAAGGGTTGAAAGAGACCCGGTCTTTGTGACCACCTCAACGGGGAGTAGGTTTGCAAGAATCGAACCTCGGTAAAACAAATCCTTGTGTCACACTCTTTATTTGCTTGCGATTTGTTTTACGCCCTCTCTCCCGGACTCGTTTATATTTCTAACGCTAACTCGGCTTGTAGTTGTGCTTAAGCTTGTAAATTTCAGATTCGCCCTATTCACCCCCTTCTATGCGACTTTCAATAAGTATGATTATTATTGCACACTTGTACTTATTACAACTTAACAAATGTATTCTTAATCTCACAATGCTATTCTTATATGCAGTGCATACCGTTTTTATTGGAAAGGTTTTGGCGGCGAACATCCAGAGGACAAGCCTAATTTGTCAATATCATTATTTCCATATGGTGGCATACAACCTCCAGGTACTGTCCTGTGCGGTTATTATGTATGCGAATGGTGTCGTGTCACCTTTCATTACATGGTCAATCGTGAGGATGTAAGTTCGCTATCATTGTCTATGTTGCAATTTTATGTTATATTGTTGCTCATCACATTACTCTTAGTACTATTTGCTTTTTGCTTTCATTGCAGGTTCCTAAATTCAAGATCAATGTTGAATGGTTAGAAAGAGATATGGTTTCCGTCGGCGTGGCTAAGGTTGTAAAAGACTTGCTTTACTTTATGTGTCGTGAAGTTCTTCATCAACAAGGGCTATTCTACAATACAAATGGAAATTTGCAACAATTCCCAGAACTAAGTTTGTACACGATATCACACAGTGTTTAGATCTTTAGTTAGGAACTTTAGATGTTTAGTTGTCTATGGAACTTTGAGATGTTGAGTTGTTATGCAACTTGATATGTGTATAAATCTGTGTATGATGGAACTTGATATGTGGATGAAACTGTGTATGGAACCTGTTATGGAACTTGATAGGTATAAATATATGTATGGAATCTGTGTATGATGAATATGTGTTTGAATCTGTGTTTGAATCTGTTATTAATTATGTATATGAATCTGGAATCTAAATAAGAATCTAGAATCTGAATATTGAAATACAGTCGGACTTATATTTAAAACCGTCTGTGATGTGTGTCTATCACATGCGGTTCTTTTAAACTGGACCGCCTGTGATGTGTGTCTATCACAGGCGGTTCTTTTAAACCGGACCGCATGTGATGTGTGTCTATCACAGGCGGTTTTTGATTGACCGCCTGTGATGTTGTTTTACATCACAGTCGGTGCACCACAAGCGATTCCTAGAACCGCCTATATAGAGGCTAACCGGACCGTCTGTACAAAGGTTTACTGTAGTAGTGGCTCATCCAAGAGAGTAGGCCGGGGAGTCCTCCATTGGAGCAAGCAGCGAATAACGGCGGTTGCGGTGAGAGACGGAATGAGGGAGCGGGTGGACACCGGCACCGTGACGGCGGTTGACGCCGGAACCGTATTGGCCACCGGCGGGCACGACGATCTCAGAGGTTCCCGTGAAATGGCCGCAGTTCCCTCGAAAACTTGCCACCAAAGTGACTAGCGAGGAGCACTGGGATCTCGTACATTTTATTTCCAAACAAACGGACAGTACCAAAACTTTTTATTATTTATATTTTTTCCTCTTATACAAACAGAAACAGAAGAAGAACAATACCAAATACGTACAGAAAACGTATATGTGAGTCTAAATCTAATTAGAAAAAAAACTGGCAACCTGTCAAAATATAAAATGGCTGTTTTGCACACGTACGTACACTACGTACGGTTGTCAACACCACGGGTTGTTGTGATGGTGGCAGTAGTAACCGTAATAACAAGGGCAGTAATACGGCAGCGGGTCGACGACCTTGGGTCCCTCGGGCGGCTTCTTGTCCTTCACTTCCTCCACCTTGAGGATGTCGGCGTAGCCGAGCTTCTTGCGCAGGCACATGACCAGGCAGACGGTGTCGACGTCCACGCCGACCACCACCAGCTGGTCCTTGCCGTCGCCGGCGATCTCCATCGAGCTGACGCCTGCAGATTACATGGGAGGGATCGTTAGAATTCCAGCCAACAAAACCGCGTTATTAAAGCGTGTGGAACATATGCTTTTGCGTATATGCTTACCGTCCGTTCTGGCGACCAGCACCATGGCCTTGGACCGGCTCTTCTCAGATGGCATGCTGAGCTTGATCACTATCTTTTGCTGCGAATAACAACGAGACGGCGAGCAGAGCGATGAGCACGGGGACACAGAGAGCGATATCGAGCAGGGCATGCAGAACGAAGGAGCAGAGAGACACTGGAAGGGTAGGGTTTGCCAGTTCGCTATAGTCCGTTAGTTACCTTCGTCATGCCGTGCTGCTGAATGCGTACAGGTCAGGTATACGCGCGCGCTGCTGCGGAGGAGCAGAGGGCGAAGAGGAAGAGAGGAAACAGCTGCGTGTTCGCGTCCGGCTCGTGAGAAAACAGCTACCTGGCCTGATCGCTGTTGTTTGCGGTTGCAGTTGCAGACAGCCATGGCTAGAGAGCTCTTATTATATATATAAGGAAGACACGCGACGTACGGAGGCGACCGGAGCGAAGAACAGTCATGGCAGGTGAGGTGAGCTTCCAGTCCAATTGCCCGAATAGACAAGTCCTACTAGTTAACGGTGACCGGTTGACGCGTTCCCGAGGCTTGCGTTGCGTTGCATTGTCAGTCGTCGGGACTCGGGGGTCAGATCGATTTTCTAATGGAGATGAGACTTTGCTTTGCTTAAACATAAACGACGACTTGGCTTGCTCCGAGCCGGGCCGGACTCCAGCCAGTTCCAACGTATACTAGCCTCAGCTACGCGCTTCTCCGGGAAGTAACTGTTACTTATTATAATTATAAGTAACTGTGTTACAAAAAGACATATAATTAACTGTTAGAAAAAAAGACATATAATTAGTTTGCTACGGAGTTTTTTTTTTTTTTTGCTAGTCGGAATAAACAACAATTCGGCAGGTGGTTTTAGGAGCTGGATTGATTGGTTGATTGCTTATCTTGCTGCGATCATTGTAATCTGGTGGCCCCATGTACCTCGCTACCGTATCGTACGTTCCTTTCAGTGACGTAAAGCACGCTCGTCCGTCGACAGCACCAGCACCACACTTGACTACTCCCAGAGTGTGCAGTCGCCAGTCGTCGCCTAACGAATTCCGTCAGGCACGGTTGAATGTTTCAGAGCAAGCAACACAACAGTTTGCACAGTGCTCTGCGTCACGGAATAGGTCAAGCGGCCAATCGGTCGCCGCGTTGCGCTTTGCTTGCTCCCCCGGCGGTGCACTCTCAAAAGTCTAGCTAGGCCACAACACTCTCTAAGACAAAGTCCCAAAGCTATTAACTTTCCACTTCACTTTAATAAAAGTCTTCGAAATTGTGTGGGTGCAAGTCCAAGGTTTTTTAGTCTTGGAAGTTTCACAGCACATGCAGACATGCTTCACGATGAATAACCCAGGGTAAAAAGGATTATTGTCTCCAAACGGAAGTCATCGTCGATCAACCTCCGGCAAAAGGCTACTGTAGGACGACATCCCTAGGTTCTTCACGGATCGCGCTGACGCTCGCACGGAGATGACGAGACTATCACCCTAAACACTAAGGCTCGACGCCCGCGTAGACGCTCGCATAGATATAATTTTTATTACATCTTTTAATCGATACATCTAATTAATACACCTTCATATTTCTAACATTTTTATGAACAAAACTAGAATACACTTGCTATATAACAGATTTTTTTTTTATTTTTATTTTTATTTTTATTCTATTTTCTTGTTAATCCAGCCAACCAAACATCGTCCTTCCTCATCTTGGCCCATCGCATACAACCAAATCAATCATATGTGTTCTACCAAACCAACATGGCTTAACGTGGCCTAGCTCCATATTACGGTCTTGGCCCTGTCAAGCGAGATCAACCAATCATGCTCTAAGAGTCATCGCCAATCCAGCTAAAGGCTTGCTCACAAGTTACAAGGCCGACATCTAAGGATCTTTGTCGGAGATCACCATGTCGAGACAGTCAATCTTCAGAAGAGTCGTGCCTTAAGAGACTGAAGGGAGGCTTAATAATGCCTCACCTCAGCTCGATAAAGGCTGATGATCAAAAGTGGGTGGCACGTAAAAGGATATCGATGCTCCAGAGGTGATAAGTCTTGTAAACTTTGGGATATTTAGAAATACTCAGCTCCCTAGCAGATAAGGGGCAAAAGGGAACAAGCAAAGACTATAATTCTGCCCTATAAAAAGGTTAATGATCATTAGTAAAGGATCTAGATGTCTAGGAGGGACGTGAATTGGACTTATCTAAAATTTCTTGCAACAGTTTAATCCCAGTGAATGACTTACTTCATTCCTTGTGTCTAATAGTATTATCTATTCTTATCACAAAACTTTTGCACCCTAAATTCTAACTCTATCCTAGCATGACAACTAGTAACTTAAATATAAGAATTTAATTACACAAAATAAAGAAACAGGTACAAATATGACAATATTTTTTAAGGTATTGGAGAGTCAACACTCTCTACAAGTCCTTGTTTGATCATCCGCGTGAGGGTGTGGTTCTCCCTTGATCTGTACAAGGATCAAGTGCTCTGTACAGTTGCTTCTTTACTACTCCAACACGATGATCACCCCAAATGTTTACACCACGAGCTAGGCCACCCACTCACCCACAATCTTCAATGGTGATCGTCAAAAATTTGGTTGCTATCAAGCCGTTTAGGGGTTGTTGATCACCGAAAGTAACAAACACAAACTCTTCTTCCTTTCTCTCCAAAGAGTTTCCTTAGTTGAACAAATGAGCAAGAGAGAGAGAATGGATGAGTTGGAGGGTATTTATACTCCACAACCAGTCCACTAATCGTTAGAGGCTCTCTATACTGATACCACAGGCTTCAGACCATCCAACGCCTATGCATCGGACCACAGCCCTAGGTCCAACAAGACTTAATGGTCACAGTGACTTTATTTTGTCAAATATAGCCGTCGAAAAACATGTTGTAACATATGGTCTGACAACACCTGTCGAACTAGTTTTAACGCGCTCGGTTCCTCTCAAGAATCTCTTTGGAGGTGTCGGACTAGGACATAATGGTTCAACACTAATCTTGGTAATAGGGTCTGACGCATTGCAAAACAAACCCTAGTTGATATAGGCACAACGTCTAATCCGACATCATTCATTGAACGAGTTCGACGTGTGTAACTCCTCTCTGGAATGTTTCTGGGCTAAGGTGCTATGGTCCAATGAGCCTGATTCACAAGATTCGTTGATCCAACCTTCTCAAGCATCCCACGTGTAGGCTTCGTACCAAACTTGATGATCCGGTGACCCTAATTCTTAGTGTTTAATGCCTATAAAATCACTCAAATCACTTCCAATTTAAATTATATATGAATGGAGTTTGTTCCAAATGACTTTTGGTCTTTTTTGAGCTTTCTTGTACTAAGTTTAGCAAGTATGCATTAGACTGACCTAGTTCGAGCTACTAGTTCATACCCCCTTGTATGCTTGAAGGGAAATCCTAAAACACTCTAAGTGTCTCCCAACTTCAATCGACACTTAGAACTAATAAGTCCTTAACCTTATCATCCATCTTTTGAAAACAAAAGAAATTTTAAACGTTAGGGGCATGAACATTTCCCACATGCCGGGGGAGTGAGCTCAAATCGAAAGTGGTTGGCAATTGCTTGCTACTATTTCAGGCTAGCCATATAACGTGAAGGTGTTGTTCACGAAGCTGGGCAGGGTACATGAGGCTTGCTTGACATCATAGAAGTGCGACACTTATCTAACAGTCAGTTCATTTTAGAATTTGGAGATGAGAAGTTGTTTAAGTCTGTTACCAAGGGAGTGCCTTGGAGGCACGCTCATAGTATGATGGGTTCCGACGATCGTCAGAAATAACTATTGATAAGCAAGTTGTTCATCTAACTTATTTGGTGTGTTGTTGCTGCAGGGCTGTGGCTATTACTGGGTCATAGATGTACTGTTATTTGGCCGCTACTGCTACATGGAAAAAGGGCAGCCGAACGGATTGATTCCGACAATAATGAAAAGAACAGCAACATGTTTCACATGTGTATAGCTCACTAGCAGTTTATAAACTACACTACCGGAATCCGAGGCTTTGCCGAGTGTCGGCCTCTTTGCCGAGTGCCTTTTGTCGGGCACTCGGCAAAGAAGGCTTTGCCGAGAGCCGCACTCGGTAAAGCTAGGCTCTCGGCAACGAGCCTCTTTACCGAGTGCTGGACACTCGGCACAGGACCCCACTCGGCAAAGACAAGTTTGCCGAGTGTGAAACACTCGGCAAAGGGCCGTCAGCGGCCGTCCCAAAGCTGACGGCCGTCAGTCTTTGCCGAGAGCCGAGGGTTGGCACTCGGCAAAGAGTCTTCTTTGCCGAGTGCATGGCACTCGGCAAAGGACGCTTTGCCGAGTGTCTTATCAAGACACTCGGCAAAGTATATTTTTATTTTTTAGATTTTGTCTCCCAAACTTTTTGTGGTATGTTCCTACACTATGTATACCTACATGTATCATTTGTGGACAATTATAATAGAGTTTTCAATCGTTAGTAGATTTAGTTCGTTTATTTGAATTTCTTCGAAAAATTCAAATTTGAACTGCAGGTCACTCGAAACTTGGGAAACCGTGCATGCAAAAATGATACCCGTCCTATTTAGCACAAGTTACGACCGATTTCAGGAGCGGACCGGAAACTTCGAGCATCATGCTCACTCAACATGGTCGTGAACTTGCTATCCAACTGTTTAAAAATTGTATAAAACACAACAAAGTCAGAAAATCATGAAACTTGTCCATGTGTCATGATATCATATGTAGAGGCTGTGATAAAAATTTGAAAAAGTTTCGAGAAAAATGTGACGCACTATGTGTAGAAACCTAAGAGATCCACATTGAAACTTTATGATTTCATGTGTGGTTCTCTTAGATTTCTACACATAGTGTCTCACAACTTTTTCCAAACATTCTCAATTTTTTATCACAACCTCTACATATGATATCATGACACGTGGACAAGTTTCATGATTTTCTGACTTTGTTTGTGTTTTATACAATTTTTAAATAGCTGGATAGCAAGTTCGCGGCCATGTTGAGTGAGCATGGTGCTCGAAGTTTCTGGTCCGCTCCTGAAATCGGTCGTAACTTGTGCTAAATAGGACGGGTATCATTTTTGCATGCACGGTTTCCCAAGTTTCGAGTGACATGCAGTTCAAATTTGAATTTTCCGAAGAAATTCAAATAAACGAACTAAATCTAATAGTTATAAAAAACACTTTTATAATTGTACCAAAATGGTACTTGTAGGTCTACATAGTGTAGGAACACACCACAAAAAGTTTGGTTGCCAAAAATAAAAAAAAAGTATACTTTGCCGAGTGTTGTACAGCTAGCACTCGGCAAAGCCGCCTTTGCCGAGTGTCTGTCCTTTGGCACTCGGCAAAGTCTGCAAAACAGATCTTTGCCGAGTGTTGTGCATCTAGCACTCGGCAAAGCAGCCTTTGCCGAGTGCCCGTGATCCGGCACTCGGCAAAGTTTATTTTTAAATTTTAAAAAAATCTTTACCGAGTGCCGTTTCGCGGGCACTCGGCAAGGAAAGTGACTAAACCGCCCGCGCGGCCGGCTTTCTTCTTCCTTCTCCTTTCCTTCTCCTTTCACTTCTCTGCCTCACCGCCGCCACGCCCGCCGCCCGCCCCGCGCTCTGGCTCGCCACCCGCGCCTCCCCACCGTCACCCGCGCCCACGCCTCACCTCCGCCCGGCCGCCCGCCCGCCGCGCCCCACGCGCCCGGCACGCCGCCGCCGGCGAGCCGACCGCCACCCGCCCCCGACGCGCCCGGCAAGCCGTCACCGGCCGCCCGCCCACGCGCCCGGCACGCCGCCGTCGGCCGACCGTCGCCCACCCCACGCGCCAAGCCATAAAGGTTTATTGATTTTATTAAATTTATGTTTGTTTATTTTCATATTATATATTGTCATATGTTATTTAATTTATTAAATTTATGTGTGTTTATTGTTATATTATGTGTTTTTATTAAATTTATACTACATGTTTATTGAATTTAGTGAGTTGATACTACGTGTTTATATTATGTGTTTATAATGAATTTCGTGTGTTTATTGAATTTAGTATGTGTGTTTATTAAATTTATACTACATGTTTATTGAATTTAGGGAGTTTATACTATGTGTGTCAATTAGATATATTTGTGGATGTCGGTCATCGTGCTGCTAGTTTTATTTGCAGGTTTTGTAAACATCCCCATCCCCGTATAGGGGAGGTGCTGCCGAATTTTTTGTTGATAAACTTGAGTTATTTTTTGCAGATGTCTTAATGTTATATTAAACTATAGTCGGTTATATATGATATAGGATGGAGGACCATGAGTGGATGTACACGGGCCGTAGAGGAAGGAACGATGTCACCACTGAATGGATTAGAAAGACCGATGATTTCGTGGAACGGGCATATGGCGAAGCTGCTAAGGGAGCGAGTCTAGTCCCCTGCCCGTGCAGCAAATGTGCCAACCGGAAAAGAAAACCAAAGAAGGCAATGGTAGAACATATTTGGAAGAATGTATTTATGCCGGGCTATACTCGGTGGATATTTCATGGTGAAGCGCATCGTACGAGAGAGGAGGTGCTGAGACAACGTGTCGAGGATTATGACGCGGATGCGGGGGTAGCGGATATGTTGAACGACTATCAGGAGGCACAGTACACGGGAGGATGTATGGATGACGAGCCAGAGCCGACTGCAAAGGCATTCTACGACATGTTCGATGCGGCACAGAAGCCCCTTCACGGCTAGACAAAGGTTTCTCAACTGGATGCCATTGGGCGTATAATGGCGTTCAAGTCGCAGTACAGCATGAGTAGAGACGCATTCGATGGCTTGTTGACGATTATTGGGAGCCTGCTTCCGAATGATCACGTTCTGCCAAAGAGTATGTACGAGGCACAGAAACTCCTTCGCGCACTCAAGATGACGTATCACCAGATTCATGCTTGTCCGAAGGGCTGCGTGCTATTTAGGAAAGAATACGCGGAGGCAAAGTACTGTCCCAAGTGTACATCGTCTAGGTTCATGGAGGTAGACTCTGGTGATGGACAGAAGAGGCAGCTCGACATCCCCTTGACAATC
Organism: Zea mays; assembly: GCF_902167145.1. NCBI lineage: Eukaryota > Viridiplantae > Streptophyta > Magnoliopsida > Poales > Poaceae > Zea > Zea mays. Next base: position 41,274,774 of record NC_050097.1, on the reverse strand, counting down.
CTACGGCACCTTTCGTTCATACTGAGGATCTAGCGTCTGTACATGACAGAGGAATCCGCGAAACAGATGACATGGCACAAAAATGGAAAACGATACAATCCTGACAAGATGGTGCACGCATCTGATGGTGAAGCATGGAAACACTTTGATGCCATTCACCGTGAGAAAGCCGAAGAGGCTCGTAATGTACGTGTTGCGTTGGCCACAGATGGGTTCAATCCCTATGGAATGAGCGCTGCCCCGTACACATGTTGGCCTGTGTTTGTTATCCCAATCAATCTTCCCCCTGGTGTGTGCTTTCAAAGGCAGAATATATTCGTGTCGTTGATAATTCCCGGACACCCGGGGAATAAAATGGGCGTGTACATGGAGCCTTTGATCGATGAATTGGTACGTGCCTGGGAGGAAGGGGTATGGACGTATGACCGAGCTACGAAGACAAACTTCAGAATGCATGTTTGGTACCAGTACTCAATGCATGACTTACCGGCCTATGGGCTATTCTGTGCCTGGTGTTTTCATGGTAAGTTCCCATGCCCAGTTTGCAAGGAAGCTCTTAGGTTCATTTGGTTGAAAAAGGGTGGCAAATATTCGTCCTTCGATAAACATCAACAATTTCTTCCTGCTGACCATCCATTCTGCCTAGACATCAAGAACTTTACGAAAGGTGTTGTAGTGACAGACCGCCCACCTGCAACGATGACTGGTGCCGAAATTCGTCAACAGATAAATGGGCTCGTGGCCAATACAGAAGGTGGTTTTGTGGGATATGGTGAGCAGCATATGTGGACACATAAGTCTGGCTTGACTCGGCTCCCCTATTATGACGACCTGCTCCTTCCACACAACATTGACGTGATGCACACTGAAAAGAATGTTGTCGAGGCACTGTGGGCAACAATTATGGACATTCCTGATAAGTCAAAGGATAATGTGAAGGCAAGAGTGGATCTGGCAGCGTTATGTGATAGACCAAAACTAGAGATGAAGCCGCCAAGTGGCGGAAAGACGTGGAGAAGGCCTAAGGCCGATTTCGTCCTAAGCAGGGCCCAGAGGAAGGAAGTACTTCAGTGGATCAAGATGTTGATGTTCCCTGATGGGTATGCAGCTAACCTGAGTAGGGGGTGAACTTATCTACTATGCGAGTCTTAGGGATGAAGAGTCATGACTTCCACATATGGATTGAACGGATTCTTCCTGCGATGGTTCGAGGCTATGTCCCTGAGCATGTCTGGCTAGCGCTTTCAGAGTTGAGCTATTTCTTCCGTCAGCTTTGTGCAAAAGAATTATCTCGGACCGTGGTTGCAGACTTGGAAAGATTGGCACCTGTGTTACTGTGTAAGCTTGAGAAGATGTTTCCACCCGGCTTCTTCAATCCAATGCAGCATTTGATTCTTCATCTCCCCTATGAGGCACGAATGGGGGGGCGTGCAGGGACGTTGGTGCTATGCAATCGAGAGATGTCTAAAGACTATTCGAAAGAAATGTAGAAATAAATGCAAAATCGAGGCTTCCATTGCAGAGGCATACATTCTAGAGGAGGTATCAAACTTCACAACAACTTATTATGGTGACAAACTGTCGAGCGTGCATAATCCACCCCCTCGTTACAATGATGGTGACAATGAATCGAACCTTAGCATATTTCGAGGCCAACTCGGAAGCGCAAGTGGCTCGACCACCAAGACCCTGACACATGAAGAGTGGCGGCATATCATGCTATACGTATTGACCAACCTTGAAGAGGTGACGCCATACATGGAACAATTTCTTCATGAATTCTGGCGTCGATCAAGGGACCCCACTCCACAGGAATATGACACTCTTCTTAGAAAGGGTGCGAGAAATGGGTTGCCCGATTTCATTTCCTGGTTCAAACGTAAGGTACGTGCTTAGTTTGTAAAAGAGATACGTCCTTGAACTCAATTTAGCGTCTTTTAACTTGCGAATACTTGCAGGGCCAAAGAGATTCGTCTGAGTGCCGAGTTGAGACAAGTAGCCAACGACTTTGCTTATAGGGTCAAGAAATATTCTGGGTATGACGTCAATGGATACCGTTTTCGCACAACAAACTACGACAAAAGTCGGCCCAATCGGAAAACAACGTGTTCTGGAGTCTTTACGCCCGGCCTTGACAATGTCGATTATTTTGGACGAATCGAAGAAATATATGAGCTCAATTTTTATGGTTCCAAACCTCTTACTCCAGTGATATTCAAATGTCATTGGTTTGACCCTCAAGTGATGAGACAGACACATTCTAATCTTGGGATAGTCGAAATTCGACATGATTCCACCTTAGCAGGAGACGATGTCTATATCGTGGCCCAACAGGCCACACAAGTGTATTATCTCCCATATGTGTGCCAAACGAAAGAACATCTTAAGGGTTGGGATGTTGTGTATAAGGTACCGCCGCACGGGAGGTTACCTGTTCCTAACGATGAAGATTACAACTTAGATCCGGACACATATGATGGAGAGTTCTTCCAAGAAGATGGGCTAGAAGGGCGATTTGAGATAGACTTAACTGAAGCTATCGGAATGGACGTAGATATTGAAATGGTCGTTGATGAGGAGGATGATGAGGTGCAAAATGATAATGACTTAGTAATCCTTGAAGGCAATGACATTAATGACGAACTTGCGTCTTCCGATGGTGTTGAGATTGAAATGCTTGATAGTGATGATGAGAGTTATGATCCGGCTAACCCTGACACATATGAAGATTATTTTTAATCGATGTAATGTTGTATGACTTTTTATTTCGCACCTATTTTTAAATACATCTTTTTATATGTGCTTATTTGTTTACTCTTAATTGCAGGTTGTTGGACAAATATGGTGGGCGGTTTCCTGAGGATGAGGAGGGGGAGGAGGAGTAGGACGACGGACGATGCAGAGCAGGTCGAGGCACAGCAGGTGGCGCAGCAGGACGACCTTGTCCAGCAGCAGGCGGAGCCTCAGGTCGACGACGACCAGCAGCAGGACGATGACGACCAGCAGCATGACGCCTCAGGTTCTGGCGGCTCAAGTTCGAGGAGCATCTACCTGCGAGGCCCCGCGAGTCTCCCTCCGCGTCCCATACTTCGGGACAGGCGACCGCTGATTCGGCCGGATGGGGAGAGGTATGTAACTTTATGTTCTTCATTCTATTATGTGTTCAAAATCATAATATAAACTAATACTTTTTATTTATCACTTGGACAGGTCTTGGACGGTTCTGGATTATGCTGGGGGTCATCGTCGCCCCCCCATGGCATCCTCGGCCTGTTGTGCAGGGAACACTTCCTTGGACTGGTGGAGTACGCCGGAGTGACGGGCCCAACTTTCACCTTCGACCACTATGCCATCGCCCCCGATGCAGTAGACCGGGACGACCAGGAATTCGCAAACAAGGCAGAGCGGGTGAAGCAAGAGCTGTGGGTAAGTCTTAGTATAATGTAAAATATGTCGCATTCGTTGCAAATTCTTGAAATAATGTACGGATATATCGTTTTTGTATGCAGGATTTCTTCAGATGCGATGCTAGATACGAGGCTAGGGCAGATGTGGTGGCCACCACGAGCTGTAAGAAGCTCGTCGTGGACATGTACTATGAGGCCCGAATCCAGGCCATCGTCACCTACCATGGCTCCATCCTTAGGGAGAGGGTGAACAAGCAGCAAGCTCGAACCATGTCGTTGACCAGGGACCAGTACCTGCAGGTAAAGTCATGCATGTTTGGTTCCAGCACTCCATGCATGAATTTTATTTTATCTTTTGATATGCACTTTACGTGTTTACTTTGTAGGTGATTCCACATTGGTGCGCCGCACATCCTCTGTGCTGGGAGCAGATGGTGGATAGGTGGTGTTCGACTGAGTGGGACGAGGCGCACTCAGCTAGCCGGGAACGGTGTTTGATGATGCAAGGCCCCTCCCACCACCAAGGCAGCCGGAGCCTGGGCCAATATGCAGAAGCATGGGTACGCCCTCTTTTTTATTTAGATATATAGCACTGAATTAGATATTATTTCTAACTATCTCGTTGGTTTTCTTTGCAGTCGGCGTCACATGGTGGCCGGCCTTGCTCCACCTTCTCGGCCTATGCTATGGCTCATAAGGGTAAGACAACGTCTGACGTCACCTACAACCCGGATGACGAGCCCGAGGCCTACACCAACCCCACCGTCTACAGCCGCCTCCATGACTATACCGCCATGGCCCAGACTATGATCCGAGCACCGAGCCGATCGACCCTGATGTGCTCATGAGGGTCAGAGGAGGCAAGAGACATGGGCGGTACTAGATTGCCGACGGGGCAATCGACTCGTCCTCCACTCCCACTCTGTCTCAGGTGAGAGCAAGGAGCACGGGCTCGAGTCCAGCCATACGACCTCGGCACGACAGCTCACAGCATCGCATACAACAACTCGAGGTTAGTGCTTCAGTAACTCGTCCTTCCTTGAGTTATATACCTTCTCTTTGAGTTACTATAATGTTGGCTTGTAATATTACGGACCCAACTAGAAGAAGAGAGGAGGGAATGTCACGAGATGGAGGCAAGGATGATGGCGGAGCGGGAGGCGGAGCGGGAGGCGGAGCGCCGGGCAGATCATCAGAGGATGGCGGAGATGTTTCAGTACATGCAGAGCCTTGGCGCCGCACAGGGCATCGCTCCTCCACCTCCATTGTTCCCTCCAGTTGACCCTGCTCTCTTCCACACTCCTGTGAGTATCAAAATTGTAGTTAGATGTTTGTAATGCATCTGGTATAACACATGCAATCTCTTCTCTGTGCAGGGCCAATCTGGGGCAGCATCCAGCAACCCTCCGGAAGGGTTCAGCCCAACGCAGCCCCGGTCAAACCACCCACCTCCATGAGTTTATGTTGAATACTTATGTCTGTGTGTTTGAAGACTTTAAAACTTGTGTCTTAGGTGGCAAAGAACCTGACATGAGGACCCTCCCTGACGGGTTCTTTACCGAGTGTCTTAGGTGGCACTCGGCAAAGATGGATCCTTTGCCGAGTGTTGCCGGCAAACACTCGGCAAAGATAACTACTTTGCCGAGTGTCCCCAGGGACACTCGGCAAAGTGAAAGGGAAATGTGCCCTTGGGCCATTTCTATAAGATTTTGGTGATTAAGTGCCCAACACATTAAGGGAATGAGTATATGCCAAAGGGTGGACAAAGTGCAAATCAATACAAAGGTATGATTCTAGACTTAGTACATTGGTTTTTGTGTACTAACATATTTGTCTAAGTGCTAGAATCAGAGAAAAGACAATTGGAAAAGACTTGGCTCGAGCAGCCAAGACTCTATCAGTATGGGTGCACCGGACTGTCCGGTGGTGCACCGGACAGTGTCCGGTGCGCCAGGCTGGCTCTGGTGAAAAGGTCGCTCTCGGGAATTCGTCGGCGACGTACGGCTAAAATTCACCGGATTGTCCGGTGTGCACCGGACTGTCCGGTGAGCCAACGGTCGGCTGTGCCAACGGTCGGCCGCGCAATCCGCGCGTGACGCGTGGCCGAGCCAACGGTCAGAAGGGGGCACCGGACTGTCCGATGTGCACCGGACAGCGTCCAGTGCGCCAATGGCTCCAAATCTTTAACGATCGGCTGCGCCAGAATAGAAAAGAAATCAGCACCGGACAGTGTTCGGTGGTGCACCGGACTATCCGGTGCGCTAGTCGACAGAAGGCAAGAATTGCCTTCCTGGAATGCTCTCAACGGCTCCTAGCTGCCTTAGGGCTATAAAAGGGACCCCTAGGCGCATGGAGGATGACACCAAGCACACTTTGAGCATTCTTGATCATCCTCACTCTGACTTTGCGCACTCGTTTGACATTCTTAGTGATTTGAGCTCCGTTCTAGTGGTGAACTTTGTGATACTCATTTGAGCTCAATTCTTGGCTGTGTGTGTGCGTATTTGCTGTGGATTTGAGTGTGTTGCTTCCCTCCCTTACTCTAGTGCTTTCATTTTGATTCTTATTGTAAGGGTGAGAGACTCCAAGTTGTGGAGATTCCTCACAAGCGGGAAAGAGTAAAGAAAGAAGAACACTGTGGTATTCAAGTTGATCATTGGATCACTTGAGAGGGGTTGAGTGCAACCCTCATTCGTTGGGACGCCACAACGTGGAGTAGGCAAGTTTTGTACTTGGCCGAACCACGGGATAAATCCTCGTGTCTCTTGCGCTTGTTCTCACTGTGTCTATTGTATTTCACAAGAAATCTCCTATAACCACTTGATTTCATTGTGCTAACTCTTAATCAAGTTTTGTGGCCTTAAGTGTTAAGTTTTTACAGGATTACCTATTCACCCACCCTCTAGGTGCTCTCAATTGGTATCGGAGCCGTTCTCTTCAAGAAAGGGACTAATCGCCCGAAGAGATGGA